>NC_136068.1:1547293711-1547703711 GCF_964261635.1 Lissotriton helveticus | reverse complement strand
GAGACTGTGATGGCATTGGGGGTCACAGTGTGTATGAAGCTATGCAATGGCTCTTAAGATTGCTATTGTCTACTAATAAAAATGTATTACCGAAATTTGCTCTTTGTAGTTACATCTGCTTTTGAAATACTGCATTGAAGCATTGTCTAATGTTTTAAATCGGAAACAAGAAGGAGCAGTGGATGCACTTTTGTCAAAACTGAAGGATGAGTGGGCCCGATGTTGTATATCATGACAGGAGTCTGCATCAGGAAACCCACCTAAAATTGGGCAAACTTCTCCAGCCTATTGATGGAAGGGACCCTGTAATGAATGGACCACCACCTATTATAGCCTGCTGGCAGACTAAGCCCAACCTTTAACTCCACCATCCAGTGTTACTTATAACGGCTGGATTGGTGACAGTGGCGTAACAATCGCCCCGCATCCCCTGCAGTATGGCGGGGCGCTGGCCTGAGACCTCTAGACTGGCACGGAGGATGGGAGGGGGGCCCCCTCCATGAAGTTTTCGGAGGGGCCCCCTCAAGTTTCATTACGCCACTGGAGGAAGATGGACTTGTTGGTATAACACATAGAGATAGTGTAGGGGCGTGGTGTTTTAGAGTCATCAGAGAGCATGTGTGGTCATGATGGGTTGGAGGAGTAGGTGAGAGGTTCAAGGAGGTTTGTGTGCACTGAAGTAGTTATCAAGAGTGGCCCACATTTGTCTGTGAGTAGGGCGCCATGGAGTGTTTTGAAGTGAAATGTTATCAGCCCCTCTTAGGCTGGTAACCCAATTTAACCCACATTTAAAAGAGGTTTTGCGAGTGTCCTTCCAATTATTAAGAACAGTCTTAACAGTGGCAGTGAGAAGTAAATCTAGTAGGGCCCTATCATTATCTGTGAGAGAGTCGGCTCTTAGAAACCCGAATACCAAGGTGGATAACTCACTGGTGGGAGAGAAAGGGAAGATATTAGAGAGAAAGGCGAAGATCTTGTCCCAAATGGGTACTACGTGTACACATTGGAGTAATAGGTGTTCCAGATCTCCAGCAATTATTTTAAGAGGGCACTTAGAGTACAGAAAAATCCCAAATGTTTTCTTCTCTCTTTAAGGTCTGTTGTCTTGAATTTTACAGTGACTCAAGGTGAGAGAATTATCTGTTTAAAGAGGTACTTCTAGAAGCTCATAGTTTGAACACAGTGTAAATAAAAAACTGAAGATTGGTTCTAAAATATAATTTGAATATGCAGAATAATACAGGCATGCCTTATTTTGGAAGAGGTGCGTGCACCTAGTTTCTTGTGCTGAGCCGAATAGTGAACATTTTACACAATTTTACTATAGGAGTTGGAAGGGACATTTTTTAATAAAATGGTCCACTGGTTCCATGTAGACTAGTCAATGCTGGCTACAGAAAGAGAATAATGAAAACTCTCATGCTATCAATGAAAACTCTCTTGATCCCTGATGGCAGCCATTCTAAAAATAAAAATTATATATAATCCGCTAGCCCCTCAAGACTTCCGAAATGAAGGTCTTTGGGATCTATACGACCTCTTCCAGAGTCCCCTACCGAATTAACTTACTGAGGAGGACGCTCAGCCAAACTGTGAATTCTGAGTCCTTTGTGTTTTCTTAGTGTCTGAGTCGATTGGAAAAGAAAAATTGTAATTTGATGTATTCTTTCAGGTTCAGATATTCTTGGAAGCGTACATATCTTTTCCTGTCCATTGATTGTAATGTTCTACACTCATGAGTTTGTTATGATGCTTGCTGTTGTCACAATTGGGACCACTATATCACTGTTATGCACTCTGACACCCTAATGGGTCACGTTCACGCTATGTAAAACACTAAGGGGAATATTCACAAAGACTCATCTCCGATTAATCCCCATCTTAACTCATCAAAAGTGGAGATAGATTTAACACCCCATTCACAAGCTGGTGCAAACTGCAGACATCGCCAGTATTCCCGCGTTAACTGCCCCAAAATTTATCTCCATGGCGGACACCACCAACTAACCCTAATGAGATGCAAAGTAGGCGGTCCGGTGACAAAACACACAAAAAATCCACAACACCACTTTCACAACGAACTGCCAGATCTGCGATGCGAACCAAAAACAGGCGATAAGCCACGGTAGCAGCAGGGAATTAACAGATGCCTTTTGCTGGTGATAAGCAGGACGCCTACCTGCAGCATAAAAGTGAGCCCAGCCAAGTGCCACACCGGAAGACCCACAGATGCCATGGAGACAATGATCATGCAACGCGGATACCCATGAGGGCCACAACACTCACCGCAACCACCTCAGGCCCGCCACCACCCCAAGGACCCGTATGCCCCCACTGGAACACCACAGAGGTAGCGTATACAAAGACAGCGGACCCACATGAAAAGCACCTGCCGCCCTGACCCAATGCCAGAGGAGGACATTGCCCCCACGCACGCAGCACAACTACATTCAACATGACACAAAATATGCCAACCGACCAGACACAACAATACAACTCCATTGGGAATAAAACCTTGCTATGCCCACAAGCCAGTCACGGCATGGCACCACAGACACACAATAGCAGGATGTGAGGAGAGGCATGGAGCAGGCATGTGCGAGAGCGGCAAGTGACAAAGGAATGTGAACCTATGGATGTCTGCCTCTTCAACGTAACGGTAGCTGACCTGGTTTACGAGGTGTGTGTATGCCCCCTGGAGTGTCACTGTGATGCCCGTTTATGGCATGCATGGATGTTTGGCATGCAGGCTGGAAACTGGACCTGGGAGATTGCATGAGTCCTCGTGTGCAGTGAGCACATTGAGCCACTACCCAATTGGGCTTTGGTGCACATTGGGTCCAGTGGTTGGAGTCAGCACATCTGTCTGGGTCAGCTGATGGATTACGTCGACGACATGTCAGATGTCAGATGTGGTGGATGACGATCGCTCATTGGATATGTTGGCCTACGCAGCTGCACTCGCATTCATGGATGAGTGACAAGGTACCTGCAGCCACAACTGGATGTGACCCATTGCACGTGTCCCAATGCCTGGTTGCATGTTGGGAATCTAGTCACATGTCCCAAGACGACAGTGGACATGGCTGCATTGGCCTGGACTCATGATCCAGGCGTGGACAACCAATGCAGGTTGGTACTGACTTGTGTTGGTGATGGACTCCCCCGAGGTGGACATTGGCTCTTTCCTACGTTCCTCATTCAGACATGCTGCTGCATTGGTCTGCATATCGTAGCACTTCTCTTGGCCCTACTGACACGCACTTGTTGATAAAGTTTCCGCACTTTCACTTGCCTCCAACTGTGTTGTGTCTTGATTTGTATGCCAATGTGTATGTCACTGACTCTCTAGCTCCCTGCCATACGTGCATTGCTACCCCATCAGGACTGTGGGTATGTACTTGTGCATTGTCATGTCCCTGTTTCGTGCTTAGCCAGATGCGTATGGCCGTTTACCTGCAACAGGCGGTGCACTTGTGTCCTGTGTCCGGTTGTGCATATGTTGGTGTGTGTACCACATTGTGTTCGCTGTTGGGGTGCTCTGCTTCCTATGTGTGTGTTCTGCATTGAGTGTGATATGTCCCTTCAGCTCTGATTTGGCTCACCCTTCTCCCTTTCTGGCAGTGTGGTTTTCACTTCTATGATTGTTCAGTGGTGTGATATTGCCGGGTTGTGTGACTTGTGCTCTTGGTTGGTGTTTTTATTCTTGGGCATGGTTTGTCTGCAGTTGTGCTGTGCTTAATTGTGCATGTCTGCCATTGTGCCCATCTCCCCCCATCCCCCCAGTCCCTGCTGGTTCCACTCCCTGATGCTGTTGTGTCTGTTGTTTTAGGGAGTTTCCGGTCCCCGAGTCCTGATACCGTCTCCAAACTGATGTGGTGGACACCATTTCCTCCATGTCATCCAGCTCCTGGTGTGGCGCTGGACTCCCACCTCCAGTGTGCATTGCTGCCTTCTTGTTGTCGTAGTGTTTCTGTTTATTTGTGCGTTTCGTATCATGCCGGATGTTTTGGTTTTCTTCCTCCTCCGCTCTCAGGCTGAATTCACCTTGTCCAAGATGGCATGCCATGTACAATGTTTTGTTGCCAATAGGGCTTGTGGGGTTGTATACTGGCTCGGGTTGCCTTCATTGTGCTTGGCTGTTGTTTTCTGTTTGGTTGGTCTTTTTTTTTCAGGCTTTTGTTGTGCCTTTTCCCGCCTGCCGTGTGTGTCGCGGCCTGGAGGTGCTTATCCCTATTTTCTTCATCGCGAATGGGCTCATCGCATGTTTTTTTGTGTAGTGGTTTGTGTTTTTATTTCCGTCGAAGTGGTTGTATCGCAGACATTGGCCGCGCTTTCGGTAGACTATCGCATGGTACCCCCGTGTTGTGAATTCCACTTTGACACAGGGTTATTTTCCCGTGATAGGCTGGGAAGTGTAAAGTTGTGTTCGCATTTTTTGGCGATGTTTAGCACACGTTCTTCTGAATATACCCCTAAATATGCCATTCTTGCTCAGCCGCTGGAATGATAGCTACATGTAGCAAAGTGAGTTTCACCTGTGAACCTCCCCCCATTGTTATTTATTTTTTTACTTTTGTAACTGTTATTTTTTACCTTTCTGTGGTGTGGGACCCCCATCCATTGTGGGTGACCTCTCACCCACTGTAATGCTGTGTAAAAAGTATTTGAGCGGTAACCTCCAGAGTCCACCTTTAAAGTAGGGGTATGGAACTCTGAACATGTTGCTTATGACACATGCACATGTTTCAAGGTGAGTGAGGAAGAATGTTATCTGATTCAGCCTGGCATCTACGCAGCAGAAGCACAGTGGCAAATGGGGTCAAATCTAAATTCAATTCAATTTAAGACTAAAGGAACTGTGCAGTTCCTTTTGGGTAAAGTGTATAATGTGTAATGTTTTCACTTTATGTTTACATTATGTTTAAACTGTAGCTCTAGACTGGAATATGGTATTAGGATCATAAACACTGCTATGTACATCACTTTCTGTGCCCAGAATCCAGATAGAAGGCCATATTTGACATAGATTAATAGTGTTTATGAACAAGCATATTTGTTTGTGCCAGCTATTAATGTAATTCACATGTTGCTCTGCCTTACACAGAGAATTAATATACTACACCAGCAGGCAAATCAATAGGCCCATTCCAAAGGGAACTAAGAATGCCAAAGATGGATTGTGACAGACTTTCTTTGGCTTGGAGATGGATGGGGAGGGGTGAAGGAGGGTCCGTACGGCTGCTTTCACGACAGCATTGTTGAGTTTCTGTTGAACTACGAGTTTGGGGGGGGTGGGGAGGGGTTAAAATGTAAAAGCAGATACCAAGTATGCTCCTTGGAGACATACAATTGCTCTTTGAGTTTGTATTTCCAGCATACTGATGATATCTGCCGCCCGACCTTCGGGGTGTGGGCTGAATGGCTGTGTGTTGTGCTACTACCTTTACTGTGAACTACAGGTATGATTAGCTGGAATAAGGTTTGATTGCTGGAGTTTTCTGAGTATCTGCAATAAAAACAATAAAAAATAAATAAAAAAAAGAATGCCAAAGATGGCTACCGCAACTTATTAGAGCTCCTTCCTGCTCCCCATATATCTTGTATAATCCTTACCATAGTTGGCCCAACCATCGGTATCGAGGCATCACCCCTCTGCTTTGTGACGGACGGATTGAGTGGCAGCCCCTGGCGTGGTCCGAGGCACCTCCTGGCAGCCCTCCACTGAAGCGGCATGATTGGATGTGGAGGTACCCTACAGTGTGTCCTCCAGATCCCGGAGTGCGTGCCTGCCGATGAGGGATAGAGAGTTATGTGCTGGAACTGCAGGGGAGAGCTGGAGGGGCAGTGAGCAATGGACGGCTTCTGCGGTGGATGGCGGCGGGGACCTTCGTACCACTGGCGTAACGAACCTTGAGGGGGCCTCCCTGCAAGGCACGTGGAGGGGCACCCTCCGGGCTTAATCAGGAGCTCTGCAGCCAGAGTGCTGTGCTGAAGGGGCCCCCTGGAGCTTGGGGACCCCTGCAAAGCGAGGGCTGTCGGGGACTAAGTTACGCCCCTGCCTCATACGGGCTACTGGACGTACAGTAACTTGCCTTCGACGGGGGCTGCTGCACAGAGTTGGAGAGGCTGAACAGAGGATTGATTCAGAAGTGTAGGGGCGGAATTGGGGCACCTGATACTCAGCCTGTCTTGTCGTTCAAGGAGGCTACAGCTATGTACCTTTATGAGGGGCTGTTGGACATAGTTGGGGGGGGAGGGCTGCGTAGTAGTGAGCTGGCCTGGATCTGTTGCTATCTAACATACTGCTCGTGCTCGCTCTGGTGTGGATGCATTCTCCCCCTTGACTGGAGTTTTACTTGGACTGCCTTTTAAAGCGTGTCATAGCCTTTGCTCCTTGAGATAGCTGGTCTGCTTGCTGGTGGCCAGGCATGGTTAGTGGGTTCAACCCTGTCCCTGATAACTGGTGGCCACTGGGATACTCCAGAGCTCCCAGCATGGGAAGGACAAGGGCAAGAGGGCCACAACGCAGGGGGGGATTGGACACGTATACTAGAGGCCTTGAGGCTTAGCGGGACACAGTACTCGACAAGGTTGTTCGTCCAGGACAGTCAGCTGGAGAGGCCTCTTCGGTGATGAAATTCAGGAAAGCGCTGAAGACGCAGATAGGAAAAGTGGATCCTAAGGTCTCCTTACTGACCCCAGATCCCTCATTCCAACCTCTCCTCCTGTTTTGTGCTGGAAAGGGCTCATAAGACATTGGTCCTCAAGCCTCCTCCAGGGGCCCCTCCCCACCTTGTCATAATGTGAGTATTGAAATACTTAGATAGGGACATCATCTGAAAATGGCTGGACAAACCCTAAAACTGAAATGTGAAAAGGCCAAAGTCATGATCTTTCCGGATTGGTGAAACAGAAACTGCAGGCTATGGATCTTAAATATGTGCAACTGTTCCCAGCCAAACTGAAAGTGCTGCATGAAAGGATAACCCTTCTCTTTGGGATACTCGTAAGCAGGGGAGTTGGTGGAGGAACGTAATCTGAACTCCACCAGGAAGAGGAGGAGGGGGCCGATGTAGGGCATGGGTCTGTCGATGACCGACCCTTTGCTGACACCCGGGGCCCAAAACTCAGAAGATTCCGTGGAGCCAGATTCAGAAAGAAGGATGCAAACTGAAGGCGGGTGTCCTTCTTGGGCACCAGCTAAGATGAGTTGCCTCAAAGGCGTTTGGATCCCGCTTTAAGTTTCAAATAGCATTTTGTCTGCACTTATGGGACTGATAGAGTGCTAAGTATTTAAGGATGCCACTATGTTCACTACTGTCTAATGGTGGGAAACTCTGGAAGATATTATTACCTCCTAATTCATGTTTTTTTTTGAGGTGACAGATACTTCCAGTGCGAATTTTGGGGGATGGGGCATTAGGTTTAAGTTTTGTTGTTATTTGTTTTATTTCCTGTAATCTGGAGGTATTTAACTTCTTTCTACAAGTGGTGATACGCTGCCTACCATGTGGCATCTGCTTTACATACTTTAAGCATTAAGATTATTTCTTGGAATATTAATGGCCTCAATAATAAATTGAAGAAGTGACAATCCTACAATGTGCTCGGCATGGGCACCTGCAGCTCTTATGTTACAAGAGATACATCTAGTGGGCACAAACTGACACTTTTAGTCAGGTTTGCTTATTCCAAAGGACGCCAGCTGTATTCACTTGAAGCTCTATAGGGGCTGCTACTCTATTATGTTAAACCTTCCCATTGGAAGTGAAAGAGGAGTATGATGGTTCTTTGGGCCACTGGGTTGCAATATCTTGATCGAAGACACCTTACAAGGTTTCTCCGTCGTTCCCCTGAAACTCCCCTTGGGTGGAGACGGTGGTGGGGGGGGAGGGATTTTAATACAGTAATTTACCCTGACTTGGATACGTCTGGCTCCCCTAGGCACACTTAGATTAAATCACTGGGGTTGTGGGTGGAGTCGATGGGGCTTAGTGATGTATAGAGAATGTATGGATTCGGAATCCCAACAGGCTTGAATTCACATATTATTCATATGCATATAACACTCAATCAAGGATAGACTATTTTTTTACTCTCTCTCTGATGACCTCTGTTATATCAGCAATGCTCGTATACTACCTGGGTGTCTTTCTGATCACTCTCCAGTGGAAACAATGTTACCTGATGTACGAGTAGGCTGGGTTGGGGGTTGAAGGTTTAGTGGCTGGCTCCTACATCAGATTGAGTTTGTTAAAGAATTAAATGAGAAAATAGCCTTGTTCTTTAAGCTCAACACTCCTCTTCAATTGTCCTATGGGAGGCACTCAAAGGGGTTCTAGGATATTATCATATAGGGTCAAATTAAAATGAAGTAGACTACAGGAGGTCGACAAGCTTGAGTGACAAATAGCAGAGGTTGGGTGGGAAAAGTAACTTATTGGTTGACAAACAGAGGTCCGGCTGCTCTCGCAAATAAAATACATTTGGCCAGGTGTGGCAACAGACTCCCTGAGTATTGCTAATGTTTTGCCAGGTGCTATGCAGCCTTCTATGCCTAGAGGGTCCCTGATGAGCTTGAAAACCAAAGGTGCATGTTGCAGGACCTTCCATCGACCAATTTACCCAAAGGCGGAAAAAAAAAATGGATCTCCTTGTGTCAGAGGAAGAACTTAGGTCTGCTACGGTGCACATGCCTGTTGGAAACACCCCCGGGCCAAATGGCTTCTTAAATGAATTCATTAAGCCCTAAGCCTAAGACCTTATTACCCACAAATGTGGAATGCTTGAGTAGGCACTTCTGGAGGGAACCCTTTCACATGACCTACAATGTGCCACGATAGATGTTATACTAGTTGACTGGACGTCCCCCCTACAGAATTCACCTCTTATCTTCCAATTTCCTTGATCAATGCTGAAGCAAAGATTTTTGCTAAAGTATTAGCAAATAGATTGGCTAAGGAGATAGGCTCCCTGGTCTATTGACTTTATGCCCAAGAGGGGTACCAAACATCGCAAATGGAGACTGCAGGTTGCCATGGTGCAAGAGGCACAGCATGGAGTTACGGCTGCCCTACTTTTACTAGACTTCAAAAAAGTATTTGACTCTGCTGGTTGGCTGTATTGACACACATTGCTAAAGTGGGGCATTCTGGCATCATACATAAAAACCATGATATTCTTCTCCCTTGGTGAGAGTCCAGATCAATGGGTTGTTGTCAGAATGCTTTGACATTCAGAGAGTTACAAGGCAGGGATGTCCTCTGTCCCCACTGTTATTTGCTTTTGCTAATGAGCCGCTTTCAACATGGGTCAGATTAGATGCTCAATACTGGGGTATCTTCTGGGATGGGGTCATGAGGACTGTATTGCCTATCGTGCGGATGATATTTGACTCTAAATCAGACAACCTGCCCTCACGATTCCTAGAATTCATTATGTCATGTCTTTTGGGAGGCCTTGGGACTAGTTGTTAATTGGGAGAAATCTGTTATTGTTCCCATCCGGGGTGAGTTGTACTTCAACCACTGGGGATTTGGAGACGCTCCAATGGTGCAGTCAGAATTCAAATATCTTAGGATTCACAACACACCCACGTAGTAGCTGGGAGTTGAATAGTTTCCCTCTTCTGACCAAAATTAGATCCCACATAGAAAAATGGAGTGAATTGCCACTTTTCATTATGAAGCAAGGGACCATTTCAAGATGACTGAGCTACCCCAGTGGCTTTATGTACTACAAGATTACCCCTTTCCTCTCCCTGACGGTTTCTCCACCAAACTGAAATATGAAATTATAAGATACCTCTAGGCGGGGTGTCTCTAGAGTCTCCTTTGTCAAATGAATTCAATGTCCCTTCAATGGGGGCCTAATAATTGCAAATATTATACTCTATAAATATCTATAAATGATTGCCTCTTTGCTGACAAGTTAGATTGTCAGCAAAGAGGCAATGCAAGTTAGATTGCACTATTTGATTTAACAAAGAGGTCCCTTCAACGTCTGTCAATAATGTATCTTGGACTGGTCCCTAAGTCCCTCCCGCTGGTCATGAAGATCCCCCTGGACAATTGGCACAGGGCATTGAAGGTGCCCATGTATTACCAGTGAGACGCCATATGGTAAGGTACTTGATTATCACCTGTGTAGGGATTTTCACCATGTGAGAGATCTGGGAGAGGAGATCTTTGAGGTCCATCGATCAGCTGAAAGAGGACTTCGACTTCCATAACTCACAATTTTTCTGATAGCTGCAACTTAGGCATGTCTTAGAGGATCACAAGGTGGCTGACAGAACTACCCGACTTTTACTCGCTTGAATACAAACTAACTTTGGGTAGAATTGAGGCTACAGGTATCTCCTTGGTATACAGTGTGCTGATCCCCTAAAATCCCTATAAGACAAATGGGAACAGGACTTAGGTGCACTGGAGGAGGAAGATTGAGTGGAGGCCAAAATAGCAGACCATTATTTAATTATCTCATCTTGCCTCTGTCTGATACACTTCATCTATTGTACACCATCCTTGTTCCATAAGATGGGGAGAGGCGCGGACGGCCTGTGCCTCACATGTCAAGTGACGGAAGGATCCTTCCTCCTTGTAGTGTGGGATTGCCCAATAATTCAGGCATACTGGTAAGAGGATATATGCTACACTTGGACAGGCCATAGGGATGCTCCTGGCTCTAAATCCACACACTCATTTTTTGGCATCATGCTAGATGTTATGTTAAAGATAACTCTAAAGACCACATACACCATACGTAGGCTGTCCGGTTTTAAGTTTAAACCTATAACAACTGATAAAACCCCAACAGAAGGGAAATAGCCCTCACCAGTGTAAACATCTTTATTTCTGCCTGAATGGGCCAATACAATGTAACTTTGTTACATAAGGTAGCAGTAAGAAAGACTGGGCTAACATTATTCTGCTTGAGTTTTGTTATTTATGGATGTCACTAAAATATTGTTTCTTCATCCTTTTTTCAGTTTTGTGGGCTTTGGTCTAAAGATACAGGTGTTGGAAGCATGTTTTTGGTGTTGTTTATTTATTTTATAAACTGTAGAGAATCAGCAAATATCTAAATCATATTTGAATATTTGGCTACTGTTAGAAATGGGATTTCCGGTTGGCTAAGGCTTGCGCCAAAGCCAGGCAGAAACCACCACTCTAGTCCGGGCAAGGGAGTTACACGCCAAAGATAACCCCTGCTCACCCTCTACGTAACGTGATACGAGCAGTAAGGCTAATCCCGGAGGCAAAGTAGGTTAAGTATTTGCGCACGCACCCACCAGCAACAACATGCCAGGCCCCCCACAAAAGGAACTCCACACAAGATTATATGTAAAAATAGCCTTTGTATTATACCAAACACATTAGATAATAAACACACACTTTACAATGTGCCATAGGCACGGGCAGAATTTACAGGGGATTATATACATGGGATAGGGCCACGTGGGCTACTGTCAGGAATATGCACTTTTAGAACTAGCACTTGGTAGAATTAGCACTTTGTAGGAATAACACTTAGCACATATAATAACTGTAGCACCAAATAACAAATGTAGCACACAACCAGTAACCACTGGTAAAAGGTAAGTACCACCTACAAAATCCTAAACACCTTAGGTAAATATCGCGCAGGGAACCATGAACTCACTAGCATCACCTATACTAGGAAAACACCCTCCTAAGCATGAAAAACACATTCAGAGGTATAGGCCAGAAGCTTTACACATGATGCATAAAAACACATTCAGAGGTATAGGCCAGAAGCTTTACACATGATGCATGAAATCACATTCAGAGGTATAGGCCAGAAGCCTTTGCACATGATGCATGAAGACACAGTCAGAGGTATAGGCAAGAAGCTTTACACATGATGCATGAAGACACATTCAGAGGTATAGGCCAGAAGTTTTACACATGATGCATATATCACATTAGGCAGATAATCACAATTGCGCCAAAAAGTACCCAGAACTGACCCCAGACCAACCTGTGTCCAGAAAAGTCAGGGCAGGCTGCGCAGGCAGCCAAAGGAGATGCGCAAGGGGGGCAAGCCTAAACGAAGCAGCTGTCCACTAAGCGCTGGGCAGCTGGGGATCTCCTCTGGGCTTTTCACGGAGACAATGGGGCCCAAAACAATGTGGGAGCCTTGCAGGCTGTACAAACCACAAATTGTGCCCTCAGGAGCCTCTCAGGCCCTGACGATAAAAATGCCCCCAATCACGTGGGAGCCTCGTGGGCTCGAACAACAATGCCCCCTTCGTTGGAGTCCCGCTCGGGGGACTCGAAATCACAAAATGCCCTGGAGCCTCTCGTGGGCTCTAACAACAATGCCCCCTTCGTTGGAGTCCCGCTCGTGGGGACTCAAAATCAAAAAATTCCCAGGAGCCTCTCGTGGGCTCTAATACTGAATGCCCCCTGGATGTTGGAGCCACGGCGCTGACCGAAAAAGGCTGCCACACTGGGGGGGGACGGGACGGAGAGATGTGCACTCGGTCACAGGGGCGGGCACCGAAAGCGTGCCCCGGCACACCCCCCACCACCTCACTTGGAGCCCCACTCACTTGGCGCTTCCTCACGGCCAGACACGCAGGGCTCGCACCGCAGCTGCGGGAGCCCTGCTTCTGGGATTCCTCCAGGCTTCGGTAGGTCAGACGTCGCGGGGCTCTCCCTCATGCAGGGGAGCCTCGCAGTTTTACCGGCCACGACTCCTCCGGTCTCTTTTTCCCGAGGGCGGGCCTTCCCCTGCTTCCGTGGCCTTCAGGCCGCACTGCAATTGGGCGGTTCGCTCAGCTTCTGGGTCTCTGGCGGGGGCACTTCCGGGTCGTCGCAGGCAGCGCGGCGGCTCGGCAGGGGGAAAAACAACTCAAGGCAGCAATCCAGGTTAAGAACCTGGCAAACGAAGAATAAAAACGGGGTGGGCACCCGTGATAGGCACCACAAAGTCGGCAAATAAGCGGGGTGGGCACCCGTGTCGCAAAAACTCGGCCAACTGGCGGGGCAAAATGCAGGGTGGGCACCTGCCTTGAAAATAAGCAAAAAGGAGGAATCCCCACGCCGGGGAATCCCTCGAGGTAGGGATCGCCGCACCAGTGGTGCCAATGCGCTGTTTTCAGAAGGGGAAGGCCAGCGCTTCCCAGGGCTGGCAGGTAGGAATCCCCAAAGTCCAGGAAAGTCCTTAGAAAGTCCTGTTGAAGGAAGGGGGGGGCAAAGGCTGGGCCCAGGGGCCAGCTCACAGGGCCCTCCGGGCAGGGAGGCAGTCCTCAGTGGCGGTCCTCCTGGCGCCCAGCAGCAGCAGGCCCCCTCAAGTTAGGATCAAGAAAGAGAACATTTTGTAAGGGGTCACAGGCCCTTTTTATACACAGAATTCCTTTGTCTGTGTCTGCAGGGTGGGGGGGAGACCAGTCGCAGCTGGCTTTGGAGCACTCTGATGTGCTCAGCCCCTCTTCCCATTCACTGGCCAGGCTAGGGTCATCAGTCACACCACAGGGGGCAGAGCCAGCATTGTTTGGGGGAAAGCCCAGCCCTATTCAGGTCCCAGGTGCACTCCTCCCTCACATCAATCATGCAGATCTCTCCACTCGCCACCGGGGCAGACCCATCCTGACTCCTGGAGCCAGGCTCACCAGCACGCTCCAGCTAATCACAAGCCAGACAGCCAATTCGCTTAAATTACACAGACATGCCAACTTCTAGAAGTGGCACTTCCACACTAGACACAATAACGCCGCACACATCATCGCGCAGCATTCACTCTCACGAGTTTGCACATACCAAATTCGCCCCTGCACTCCCCACGCATCAGGAACTACCAGAGACACATACATTCCCCAGGCATTCCTATGGGAGGGCAGGCCAACCTTACCACATGCACGCACTTTACCCTGGAACACAGTGGTAAAGTGCGCAGAAACCAAAAATCACTAACACCAGGTCACAATTAAAAGCAAAAAGTTCAGGGGTGAACCTGCCAGAAGGGCCAAGTCCAACAGCTACGTTCGAGTCTTTCACTGATAGGAAAAACGTAGGGTTCATAAGAATCTTTCCCAATATGTACCATCACATTTACCCACAGAGAATGAGGCAAAACCCTTGATACATCAGCCCCCTTTTCTAGTGGGTCAGTATTGATAGTAGGTGAATTGCCAAACACCCCAGGCTTTAAACATTCAATGCAAGGTATAGTGACAGGTATATGTGAAAAGAGTGCAGTCACAAAGCATCTGGGATACTGGTGAAAACATGACACCAGACTTTTGGAAAACATGGAATGCAGGGTTACTAGGAATGCTGCTGCAAAAAGTTCTTACCAAGTTCAACAGAGATTGGAGTGAAATTGTTTGTATTTGCAGTGATTCAGCTATGTATATGAAAAAGTTGTGTGATGACCTGTTACAATCGATACCTGTGCTGAAGCGCTTCCCTGTAAGAGATCAATGCCACTTGCTAGATGATATGCTGAAAGCATCTTTACAATCTTCAGAGTTAATGAAGAATGCTATTGACATTTTAGTCCATTCTGGGGCACCGTTTTGTTATGCGTGATAACTAAAACACAAATATTTCTCATTTTGTGCTTTGTGTGGCATCAAAGAAAGAGTCATTCCAACTGAGTCACTTAGCTCGTGGTTCTAAGTCCTAGCGGCCAAAAATGCTATATTATCGAAGTGGCAACGGTTTATAGAACTTTTTCTGTGATGATGCCAAAGGCAAGAAATGTGAGGATCTTCAGTGCATTATTGAGAGAGATGTGAAAAAGTACACTCTACTGCATTCTTAGATTTTTACAGGAAAGTATGACTTCTGTACTGGACATAATAAAAAAAACGAGTGCCTGAAAACACCCCTGTCTGCCAAGTGTTCAGCATAATTTGTGTAGATGTGACACATCTCCTTGAGAGTAAGCTGGGTGACACTTTTAGTGACTTTGGCACTGCAACATGTTCCATGTTAGATTGCTTGCCACTTGGTAAGCAAAGAAATGTTGAGAAGCAATTCAGGAACTTTTATTTTACAAAGTATGAGAAATAGCCCTTCACCAACCATGGCATATGAAGTCAATGAAGCCTCACTGTGGTACTCTGCACAAGCTGTAGATCCCTTCCGTGAAGGGAAATTTTCTCTGGAGTTTCAAAAGTCCTGCCTCATTTTTGATTGCTTCAATAACGCTGAGGGCATATGCCCCCAGATCAACGCATATGTTGCAGAACCTGTCGCAGAGAATCACAGTCTTCAGGTGCACCAGTATTGGCATGGAAAGCTATGTCAGTGGCCAGAGTTAGCAAATTGTGTACTGGCTGCTTTAGCGTAGTCTGTCTCAAGTGTCAATGTTGAGAGGGCCTTTTCACAGATAAAAGTTTACATGAGAAGGAAAGAGGGAGCATGCATGACAAAAGACTCACTGAAGTAGTATTGTATGATGTACTACGATAAGTTTGATTCGTAAAAATGCATTTGGACCTCATATACACTGTACACACACTATCAGAGCAGAAAGCAAGCAATAATAAAAGCAAAATGTTCGATAATCACCGGAAAACACTGTTTCTGTTGTTTTTAATGGCGCGAAAATGTGTAACCACTGATAACCACTGCTTTTTCAAGGTATCGAAATCACTTGAAAACACTGAAAAAACCCCACCAGAATTTACCAAAAATGTAAACTGAAAACAGGAAAGCCTAATACGATTTCATGGCGCTGGAGTCCAAGGGACACTCCCGCTAAGTGATTCATTCATACCCCTGGTGGAACAGCCAGATCTTTAAAAGTTTCCTGAATTGATAATAAGATGTCAGAGATCTGATCTCCAGAGGGGGAGAGTTCCAAAACTGAGAGGGCCAATACAGCAAATCTTAGTCCCCCCAGTTTCTTGCATTTAAAGGATGGAATCACCAGAAAATTCAGTTGGGAAGACCTGAGATACTGAGAAGGGAAGTACTGCTGTACCCGAGAAAATACAAACAACTGGCATTTGCCATGAGTGCTTTAAAGGTGATGCATCCCAGCTTAAATGCGCTGCGTTCGACTACCAGGAGCCAGGGTAGTCTTCTCATCAATGGGGTGTCATGGAGCCATTTAGGCTGGTGGTAGATTAATCTGCCAGTTTGATTTCCCACCAGTTGTAGTCTTATTGATTGGTATGGTGGTATACCAAAGTAGAGTGAGTTGGCGTAGTCAATATGAGAAATGACTAAGGCCAATACTACTTGGGTCAGGGCTTCTGTGGTAAGGAATCTACTAATCTTACTGATCTTGCGTAGCTAAAAGAAACAGGAAAAAAACACCGTCCCAACCTCGGATTTCATAGACAGATCACTGTAAATTTTGATGCCCAGGTTTTTAGTTGAACTGGTGGGGAAGGGGGGGGGGGGGGGGAGGGATTTCCCAGTTCGGTTGGCCAGAAGTTAGAGTTCCAGGGGTTTGATGGCCCTCCGATTTGGATCAGTCCTGTTTTATCTGGGTTTAGTTTCAGGTGGTTACTGTTCATCCAGCTGCTTATGCTGCTAATGTCAAAGATCAATTGGAGATCATCCGCATAGTTGAAGATGCAAACCTTCCTCTCGCCTAGGAAATGGATAAGGAGGAGTAAGTATAGGTTAAAAAGGTGCAGTGAGAGGGAGGAACCCTGCGGCACCCCATATATCAATTTAATCCTAGGGAAGGAGAAATGGGCAAGGCGCACAGCTTCAGAGCGATCCTCTAGAAAGGATGAGAGACACTTAAGAGCCAGACCTTGTATCCCAGTGTCACTGGCACGGTCAGCCAGACGTTCATGGTTGACCGTGTTGAATGCTGCAGAGAGATCGAGAAGTACCAGGGCCTGCGTGGTGCCCCTATCGGCCCCATTCCTTACTAGGACTGTCAAAATTACAGCCTCTGTAGCATGGGAAAAGCAGAAGCCAGCCTGGTGGGGGTCAAGGTAATGGGATTGTTCAATAAAAGAGCTGAGGCCGTTTGCCGCATGGGCTTCTAGGACCTTGGCTAGAAAGGGGAGTAGGGAAATGGGGCAATAGTTCGCAAGAGCTAAAGGGTCGGCCCCTGTCTTCTTCAAGATAGGGAACAATTTCAGCTTCTTTAAATACAGTAGGGACAGTGCCCGGAGTAACGGAGTTGTTTAGAAGCGCAAGAGGGGGTTCCGGACATGTGAGGAAGGCTTCCCTTAATATGTACAGAGGGCAGCAATCCGTTGGAGATCCAGATCTAACTTTCGTTAGTAGCTTTGAGAAGGCTTCGTCAGGTGATACAAGGAAACTGCTCCAGAGAGTGAGGGTTCCTGCGCATAGATGGTTGAGTTTTAGGGGGGGCATTAGCAGGTCTTCTAGTCTTGATGGTGATTTTTTTTTCAATAAAGTAATTATTAATTGAGTCACATATGCTTGGGGGGCGCGGGATTCCCTGTGACTCTATCAGGCTTGGATAGCTCAGCAACAATAGCAAAAATATCCTTAGATTTGTTAGTTGGAGAAGTTGGAGAAGTAAGCTGCCTTAGTTTGTAGGTTGGCATTTTTGGACTGTTTAAGATGAGCTAGCTATGAATATATTTTTTGTCTGAAGAATAATTTCTTCTCCAGTCACATTCTGCTTAGGTGTAGGGCAAGTTATTGAAGTGTTAAATCTTCAGAGAACCAATGTTGGGCATCGTGGTGTCTGACTATTTTGACTTTCTTAATGGGTGCGACACTATCACTGGCAGACTCTAGCCACGATTTAATGCTTTCTTCATGTTTATTGATCAGGAGCTTTTCAGGTGGGGCCGTAGTAGCTACCAAGGTGCAGAAGTCTCTGATGTTGGAGAGTCTCCAATTTCTTGCCATATGGCTTGCCTTGGTGTTGGACTTGACTAGGTGCATGTTGGTGAGGGAGAGTTTTATAAAATAATGGTCAGACCAGGTGCAAGGGGAGATCCTAGATTAAAGAAGGAATTGGTCATTGCGTAGGATCACCTTCACAGGCATGTTAATTGCTAAAAGGGACATTGCAAAACATTGGAGGGCTACCCTCACACGCACATGGATGAGTGGTTCATGGGTATGGTCAAGTATTTGGTAGCTGAGGGGGCTGTATATAAAGCAGGGGGATGCTCCTAGAAACCAGATGTTTGTCTATGTTGCCTAGCAGTGGGCTCCACTGAGAAACTTTGGAAGGAAAGGCAGTCCTGATTGGGGGGAGGTTACCTCAGGCAAAGAAGTATCTTAACATGTTGAATTCTACCCAGAATGATATTCAGGAGCAGGACAGGCTCCTTGATTGTCGCTTAGAGGTGAAGTGATGATGTGGCACCACTAGGAAGGGTGAGTGGTCCAATGATCACAGAAAGGTACACCTCCTGTCTTCTGGCCTTGGAGAATCTAGAAGGGACCTGCAAATGACAAAGGAGGTACCAGTGCTGCTGGTAAACCCCGAGTAGTCTGGAGTGTACCCGCTCCTAACTTGTACAATGGGCTTTGTGAACTTTCTCCAGGCCTGCTGACAGTAGCTCCCTGCTTTTCTTCTAGGCTCAGTGGAAAGAGTACTTGCTGGGGACCCTTAAGGAGTTGATACTTTTGACTTCTGTTGAACTGGTCCTGCTGAGCTTTCTCAGGGATGGGCACTTGTGAGCACGTTATTGCGCAAAGGCATCCTGCTAGAGGCTTGGGTGGCTGTGAAGTTCAGGCAAGAAGAGTTGTCTACTGTGGATGAACTCTGAAGTGCTGTAGAAATCACCAGGGCTAGGGAGGAGGGCAATCGCACAGCTTGTGCAGCCATGTTGTTGTTGCTGGAAGAGGAAGAATCAGTGCCAGACGCTGCGCAAAGACAAAATACATTTTCAAAGGAAAACCTAGGTATCAAGGGCCTGTGCAGGTGGTACATGAGGGTGGAGACCACCACCAGAAGCTGCACGCATAATATGTTATGCTAGCAGGGTTAGTGGCATTCTGCTTCTGTCGGTAGTTTCCTGCAGTTATAAGCACCCATCGATAAACAAAGATCCGCAGCGCAATTGCTCCTTTCTATTCAAATCCCCTGTTTTCATTTGAGTTACCTACGGTCACCGTATTCAGAGAGGCCTGATCCGGTGTACCACCGCGGCCATGTTATCTTTCAGTTGCAATCAAGCCTGGCTTCAACCAGTGCTTAATTTCCAGTGGCGCTAGTGAGCAGCAGCAGCAGCAGTGAGCAGCAGCAGTGAGCCGCGAGCACGGCAACCCAGCCAGCGCCGGCCCCTGGGTGCCGAGAAAGCCGAGAAGAGAAGGAGAGTCAGGAGGCCCGAGAAGCCCGAGAAGCAGCGGGAGTCGCGGGAGAGCTGTGGGCCATAGCCGCCTTGCAAGAGGGACCCGGGCGACCCAGGCGAGGTCAGGCTAATTCGGGCAAATTCGGGAGCAAATTCGGAAGCATTCGGGTGACGTTTACATCCACGCCTGCACCCACGCCCACGCCAAGCCCGAGTCCGCTCAAATTGAATTAGGACTCCACAGTGCCCCCCTCCCGCTCCTCCCCCTCCCTTCCTTGGCTGGGGGAGGTGGAGTGCTAAGCGGTAGTGGCGGCGACAGAATCCCTGACCCTCTGGCTCCAGAGGCACTTGCTGAACCATCGGGCACCCAGCTAATCGGCTCGCATCAGACAACAGCAATTTCCTGCGCTTCCTATCCTGAAGGGAGGAGGATAGAAGGAGGACAGAAGAGAGCAGAGGCAAGCAGATAAGCGAAGCAGTGGGCAGGAAGCGTCGATGGAGTAAGGTGAGAGCCAGCCCCACAATAGTTTCACCCGTACTCACCCGTACTCATCACTGCCCTCCTGCATTTGCTCCGGACTGCCAGCACCGTAGTCATTGCCCACAGACTCACAGTCCACAGAGGACTCTTTTAGCACTCCCCAGGTATTAGTAACAACCCACTGTGACCCACTGCTAGCCCCAGGACCAAGTAGGGCTCAGAGGGGCTCAGAGGAAGGGAGTAAGGAGTCGGTCAAGTCAGTAGGTGGGCACCACCCTCACCCTGCCCTGTGCTGCGCAGCGGGGGAGTTCAGGGGAGAGACAGCCTGCAGCTCAGCGGACCAGCACAGACCGGCTGTCATTCAGCGAGGAGAACCGAACTGAAGTACCAGGCACAAGGACGGGGGGAAGAGGAAGAGGGAGCCAAGCTCTCCCACTAGCTGGCTAAGAATTTTACAACCTCGCCGTCAATTCCTCACACACTGCTGTGCTGTGCTGACCCGTACTGACCCGTATTGGACCACGGCAAGACGCCAAGACCCTAGTACCCCCTCATTAAAGTTCAGGTGGGCAGGGGGGGCAAGGAGCTTAAAGAAGTGGGCCCCGAGCCCCAACCGGGGAAAAATGAGATCAGGAAGAACGCGACACCCGGTGGAAAACAAAAAGCCCCCCAAAAAACTAAAGAAGTCAAACGCAGAAGACAACCCTTCAGGGGCCAAACCCAGTCCTAGGGAGAGGTTGGTCTCAGTACCAACCCCCGAAATGACATCAAATCTCACAAGAAAATCGGGGCTCCTAAAATTCTTTTATCTAAAGGATCCTATTGCTGCAATTTACGCGCCAACAGTTGAGGCCAGCAACTTGCCAAATCCTATTTTCCCAATTAATGTACTCTCTACACCGGATAAATGCCCCCCTAACATGACCGATGATCAACAAGGGCCAAATCCCCAACCACACTCCAAGGGCCCCACACCCAAGGTAAACTCAGCGATTGTTACTGCACAAGTACATCATTCAAACCCCTACTTTGCTGAAACCCCAAAGGACATTGTGGCTGACCCCATCACAAAGGACAGCAGTCCGAATATAAATAACAACACAACACTTACCGATCTGGTGGAAGTAATGGATCTCAAAGGACCAACAAGGCCTAACGAGGGACTGGCAAGCCACAGCACAACACTCACCGACCTGGTTAAAGTAATGGATCTCAAAGGACCAACAAGGCCTAACGAGGGACCGGCAAGCCACAGCAATTCTCCTTCAGCATCCTCACGTGACGGAGATCCATGGCAAAAACTGCTGTTTCTATCGAACGACTCGGAACTGGAAGAACTAACGGAGAGAATATCTACGTACCTAGACACTCAAGGTAGAGCACTACTAACTGAGCCGAGTCTGAAAAATCAGTATCCGAGTCAAGGTTTGGCGATGTCTACCCCACGCTGCCCAGTGGAAAAAAGAATTCATCATACCCTTACTATAAATGACAGCAACATCATGTCAACAAATGACCTTCACTCAAATCAAATCGCACCAATAACCATTTCGTCAGGTAGCTTGATGGACACAGATACCAATGAGTCAAATAAGACACAAGGAGATCAGTCGTCCACATGGATCAAGACCTTATTAAGTTCTTTAGATCAAGCCATAAAAGTCCTGAACTATCAATCAAATAAAATGGAGGTGCAGATTGACCTTATCACCTTAGTGGCTGGCCATATCCCGGGCATAAACACAAAAATGGACGCACTTTCATCAATAGTAATAAAACAGGGGAAAGCAGATGCCGACACCGGCCCTAATAAACAAGAGTGTTATTGTGGTTGTGGTCTCATAATTGAAAAATTAGCAAGTTTGCCGGCCATCCTGATGGATATCCTAGGGGAGGTAAGACACTCTCGCAATCCGGCTGAAAAAACAACCAATCTTACTTTGGAAAAACCACACGCTCTCCATAGGTTAAGCACAAAGGAGCACTCAACCAGCAACCACCAGAAGGATTTAGAACTCAACCCGAGGGAAGTGTGGCCAGAAAGATCAGCACAAGACCTGGAAATAACACAGCTTACCCAAAAATCCTTTAAAGAGGAAAAAATAGAAACCAAGAGACAAAAGAAAAAGGCCAGGAAAGCTAGATTAAAGTATAAACAGCAACAAAACACAGAACTAGGCAACTTGTTTCCGATCTTTAAAGTAAATGCCCCCCAGGAATCCAACTCCACCTTACTGACCACGCCGCAAGGTGGCAAGGAGGGACCAAACCAGCCGTCAGACAAACTAGACACCCAAATCCTCTTGAGGGACGGAGAATCAAGGCAGAGAGCAACAACAATATCTGCCAATCAATCGTGCACAACGAATTTCGTATCAGCTACAGCCCACAGTGGCCAAAGAGAAACAAGTTCAGTCTTAACGAAAGACCACAACCCAAGGCAAGGAACCATTGACTCTACCCATATCATTGATAATGGAGGCCCTGAGCAAATAAAGCCCACACAAGCCATGGGAGAAAACCCTGGCACACAAAGTCCGTCTAAATCGGTCAACCATCAGGGTCCGATTCCCCCCAGGACACAGTTCAGCCCCCTGAAATTGGTAACACCTTCAAACGAAAATCTGGGAGGAATTTCAGGACCAAAGTCGAACGCCACACTTGCCCGCATGTGCGTCACTGTTTCGGACAATGAGCGCACCTGCGCCCTATTCCAAATGCGGCCCAATCCTTTGCCAAACGAGCATTACAATCCTGGACAAAATCAAAGCACAATAACTTTGACGAAGCCAGTGAAAAAGATCAGGAACGAGACTCCCCCTCCAAAAGTAGCAACTTTAATGAATACACGAAGCCTCAACTGACCAAAACAGGCTTCCCGCAAGTCTCCAACGAACTCTCTCATCACCCTGAATCTCCATATCACAAGCTAATTTTTATTCCAGAATACCCATCAAAGGGGCCACAGGATATCCTTAATCGAGGTAACTTGCTAAAATTGTTTCGTGAAACACCAGCACTAAGGGAGATAACATCAAAGGATCTTCTGGTTGTCGAATTTCAAAGAAACCGTCACACAGACTCTGAAGACACCGTCACAACTTGGGCCTCAAAGGCCATCACAGATAAGATATTCTCCACAAAAGACCATTTCGAAACATGGGGAATATCGATTGTACGAAACACACGCCCAAGATATCCATTCCCGTTACAAAAAAGTACCCGCAAAGAAACAAAGGGGAACGAAAAAAAAGGGTCTCCCTTCTCCTGTCTACTAGGAGCACGCGCTACTTCACCAGTTGCATCAAGTTCAATGGATGGGGTAATCTTGAAAGTAAATAAGCAATCGACTAGTCAGCAAGGCCGGGACAAAATGGATTGGTCCTGGATTCCCACAGTCTTGAGTAATAAGGGCCCCTAACACGGAGAAAACCTTTCCAATGACTTCATGCAGGAGGGAGGAAATGCAGAGTGTTAAAAAACCAACAAACCTCTCTGTTTGTTCATGGAACGTACATGGCTTCCAAGAAATGGAGCTGGACCATGACACACAAGCCTTCTTTTCCCAACAAGACGTAATCCTGATTCAGGAGTCATGGAAACTATCACCGACAGTAATACCAGGATTTAAGGCCCACCACATCTTGGCAGAAAGAGTCTCAAACTTTGGGCACCCCCGGGGAGGCCTATCAACACATATAACCCAACAATATAATTGGACATCGGAAGCATTGGACGTAGGTCTTAATTGGGTGCAAGTGACCAGAATCACAGAAACTCTGACAATTGGGCCCAAACAGTGGCAAATCATAATTCTCAACGTTTACATCCACCCAGAACGAAAGTTACACCAAGAAAAACAAACAAGCCTAACGTCCCTGATAAAACTGATGCAAAAAACCTATTCAGGATGTCCTTTATTAATCTCCGGGGACTTCAACTGCGACCTAATCAGCAACAACAGGGCAAAAGGAAACATGCCACCGTCCAACGGAGGCCTGAGGTTAGCTTCCAACCTAAGAGAACTAGGTCTGACGATTCTGAACGGCAACATGAGGGGGGACAGGCCGGCAGGTATTACGTACCTGTGTGGAAGGGCCCACTCAACAATAGACTATACAATAGTAAGCGACGACCTAGTTGCAGGCATCGAGACTTTCCAAATTGCTCAACGGCCAGAAAGTGACCATTTCCCCCAAATAACTACCTTAAACACCACGCCCACTCTGGCACCGAACATGTCTTGTCTACTTCATCAAGCATCCAAATTCAACCTAAAGAAATTAAAATGGCGAGGAGAAGGGCTGGAAAAAATTCGGTCCGCCGTCATAGCTCGAAAACTTGAGTTAGGGTTGCAAAAAAAGGAAGATCTTGTAAAAAATTGGGAACAATTGATCCTGGACCTTCTCCATAAATTTCCAGCAACATCAGGGATACAGAGCAAGTCTAACCTCAAAAAGGAGCCCTGGTTTAACATGGAACTAAGAACAAAAAAAAGGAGGGTAGCTAAAGAGGCCCGAGATCTAGCACGACAAAAAAGACTGGGGTTACAAACAAACAAGGGAGACTTGATTGAAGCCAGAAGCGCTTATAGAAAGTCACTGAGCATCGCAAAAACCTCCTATAAGGAAAAGATATGGAATAAACTCCTAAGTGCAGGAAAACAACCTAACAGTCGTGACTTTTGGGGCATTATTAATGATCTAAATAAAGGATCAAAACTCCATCAGGAATCAGGAGTAGGAGCCGACGCTTGGTCCCAGCATGTACAATCCCTATATTGCACGACAACAGCAGGCCTCTCGCATGACATAAGGCCAACACATTTAATTGAGGATAATCTGACGGGAATTAACAACACAGGTACAGAAGAACTAGGGACAAAGGGGGGTTCAAAAGAGGAGACGGTATTCCCGGAATTAACCACTAGAGGAGAACTCTGTAAAATCATCACAAGACTAAAAGCTGAAGGAGCACCAGGCCCGAACGGGCTGCCCAACGCCATCTTCAAACACTACCCGGAATTCTGGGCAGACATCCTAATGCCACTTTTCAATCTCATTTATAATGATGCCCAGGTACCCGCGTCTTGGAAGGGTAGCGTCATTCACCCAATATTCAAACATGGCGATCATCGTAATCCAACAAATTATAGGCTTTGATGGATGTAGAAGCAAAGCTTTACGCCTCCTGCATCCTCTTAAAGCTGCAAGACTGGATTGAAGAATCAAACAGAATCCCTTGGTTCCAGACAGGCTTTAGGCGGAAAATGGGAACAATCACCAACCTAACTTGCCTGTCATTACTAACGGACAGAATGGCAGCAAAGGGTGCACGGTTGTACGCCTGCTTCGTCGATATTAAATCGGCCTTTGACAGAGTCAACCGAGAGCGTTTATGGGGCAAACTACAGTGCTGGGGGATGCCGACCAAACTATTAAAGGCAATAAAAGTTTTATACCAAAATACATGGGCAAAGGTGAAATTGGGAAACGGAGCTTATACCACGAGGAATATACCAACGCAACAGGGCCTAAAACAAGGTTGCGTTTTAGCACCTACCCTTTTTAATCTTTTCCTTTCCGACCTCGCAAAAGCGCTGGAGACGGACGAAGTTCACCCACCATCATTGGCAAATCACCGAATTCCTTGCCTGCAATATGCAGATGATATAGTATTGCTGAGCAAAACCCCAATTGGCCTACAAAGAGCTCTACACATACTAGCAGCATACTTAAAGCAAGAGGGTCTGGACATAAGCAAAGAAAAAACAAAAGTGGTCCGTCTGTTAGACCCAAAAAAGCTAAGATACACATGGATGGTGAACGGGACAAAGGTGAAAGAGCAAGGGTCGTACAAGTACCTCGGAATTACAATATCTCAGGGCGTTAAACAAATGGAGAATAAAACTATAATATGTGCAAAAGCACAAACTCTAATTTTCGCTTACCGTCTATTAAAAACAAAGATGGACTGTCCAAATCACAAACACCTGCTGAAGGTTATGTCGGCACAAATTATACCCTCTCTGTCTTATGGTCTAGTCACCTGGTGTGGCAAGGAAACAGACTTACTAAATGATCTCCAAACCAAAATCTACAAAGCGGTTTTTAATCTTCCAAGATGTGCCTCAGCCTCGCAAGTTAGGCTTGATTTTGGTCTGCAAAACCAGAAATACAGGAGCATGAGCGGCTTCGTAAAACTGTGCTATAAACTTAGATCTGCAGACCCGGAATCCATGGACTGGCTAAACTGGGAAGTTATAAAAAATCAAGGGGAGACCGGAACCCCGTGCTCCTGGGGAAACTATCTGAAAATCTGCGTAAAAGAGCTGGAGTTGGAAGCCGCATGGGAATCCGCGACGGATAAAGCAAGCATAAGTAGATTGGTCAACATGGCAGCAAGGAAGAAATCTTTTCAAGAAGACAAAAGGACACTACTAAAACGGCGGCACGGCTGGACCATTATCAATTCCTTCAAAGCAGGATCACCATACGCTTACTTAACCTCCCACTTCAATGTGCACTTAAAAAGAGCATTTACCGATTATAGGATGGGCATGCACATCTCGAAGGATCTATTACCATCCTGGAAAGGTAACCACCAGACTGAGCAATGCAGACTATGCGGTTACAAAACAGAATCACTAGCCCATTTTCTGTGTGTCTGTCCGGCACTTATGGCACAACGGCAACGACTGTTGAAAGGTATTTGCAATGAGCTAAATATCCGCACCTGTAGACAAGCAGTAACTTGCTGGTTGGGAGGGAGTTCTATCATTATGGCTTGCCGGGGAACAAAATTCTTGGCAGAAGTGAAAAAATGTTTGAGCCAAGTAGAACAATGAGAAGGTTAAGAAGCAGGACAACAAGGCTGCCTTTATTTTAAAGATTGGTAAAATTCGTACAAACAAGCAAACACATTTTGATATTCTGGAAGTATCTCTGGAAGAAAGTTTTAAAACATTGCTCCACATTATTTTTTTAACAAAGTAGGAGACTTAATTTTAGTAAACATATTTACATTTTGTATTATTATCTTTCATGTGAAAATTGTAATAATTTTAATTAATTATGCAATAAACCTTTTTGACTTTGACTTTTGACAGTGCTTAATTTGTAAAACAATAAATCAAAGGGCAGCGGTGCACATCCCTCTGTGAACAGTGTCCTGGTTGTAGGTGACTAGGACAACAATGAGAGAAGCTCATCGGCTACAGTCCTAAGCTCCCTTAAAGCAGAAATAATGGATTTCATGTGGCCAATGTTGTGTCTTCACAATAAATAATCTTTTTTTTGTGTTTCAATTTTTTATTGAAATTTATACATTAAAAAAATCAAAATACTTATATTATAATAACTGTATGCATTGTCATTCAATAAATATAGAAGAACATTGTTATATATAAGCATATAGTAAAACTTTCTGAATAATTAATCATACCATATAATTTAATAAATACATAAACATTTAAATACAAAGACAAATATTTGGATTTATATTGAGGCCATAAAATATGAAATTAAGGGAAGGGAGGAAGAAAAAGGGAAAAAGAAGAAGGGATCACAAAAGAAAGCGATGAGGCAAAAATGTACAAATATGAAGCATAATGCAATATGAGTATGTTCCAAGGAAAAGAAGAAGACACACAACAAAGTAATTATGCCGATTCAGAGAAAGATAAAAATAAATAGTAATATTTTTTGATAGAGACAAAATTAAATAAATTACATTACAATATACTACTGGTATGTGAATACATTGTTACCGAGCCAAGGGAGATGAAGTAGGAAAATAAATTACGAGATAAGAATAAAGAAAGATTGCATGGGCAAGATGGCCGCTGACAGGCCGTAGGGAGAAGTCGCACGACCTCCTCTCTCTCCCCTTCCAGGAGAAAAAAGTGTGTTGGACCGAGGTTCTGACCGGCTGATAAATACAAAAACGAGTCAGATACGAACAATGACGAGAGAAGTATGATACATGCGTATAAAATATTTGATTGGGCACTATATCCACCCTCCTTGTTTGCCGTGGGCTCACCGCTTGATGCAGACTGGCTGGCTGTCATTGCCGAAGGGAGTCTGACCCGTGCTCTACGGCTCCTAGAGGAAATTGCTGACAGGAGCAGGTATTGCTGGCATAAACTAAGGAGTGCAATGGCTCCGAAACAGGCCCGGACTGGCCGTTGCAGGCACCGGGCAATCCCCCGGTCGGCCGCGAGTTGTGGGGGCCGGTTTTGGGCCCCAGGGGGCCGGTTTTGTTACAGGGTCGTTTTTTGCAGCATAGCTGCAAAAACGGCACTGTAACAAAATCGGCCGAAAACCGGCCCTAGCTAAGAGCGCGGTCGCACCCCCCAACCCCCGGGGGGAGGCGGGGGCCGGCTGAGCACTTTGCCAGGGCCGATTTCGGTTCCCAGTCCGGCCCTGCTCTGAAAATACAGAAAATTCCAAAAGATGCTAAAGACCAAAAGGAGGACAGAGAGAAAACAGTCTGGAGTGACTCGGATGCCCCAGCAGCTAATTTGCGGACTAAACTAAACTCACGCAGAGCGGAGGAACGAACTGCGCTGAGAGAAACTTTGAAAGACACAGATACTCTGAAAAGTGCTGGAATAAATAATCCTAAGGAGAAGAAAGACAAACCAAAGGAAAAAAGGACTATAGGCAGGAAGAAGGACACGACTTCAAAGAATTTTGAACAGGCAGCTTTGAGGCAGCCTACCGTTTTGGAGGCGTTTTCCCCTGCAATGGCGGCAAACGCTAAGGTGATTGTACGGCTCCCGCTTCCTTCTCCGGCTCCGGCTCTAGAAACACCTGATGACCCGCAGGAAAGGGACGACGCGGCTCTCCGAGGCGCTGCAGCGCGAGGTACGGGAGCTACGGGTGCACAGGGGGTCGAGGTGGTCGCTGAGCAGATGAGTGAGCAGGGCTTGATACAAACCAGAGACGATGAAACATGAGCTATAGAGGCAAGTAGATTACATACAAAGCCTCAGGGGGAGATTCAGGACCTTGTTTGTGATATTGTTGATCCCCAGACCCCGCAGACATCACAGCCATTGCAGAAGCAGCCTAACCTTGATGGAACAGAGCAAGCAGAGTGTGGGAATCTGGAACTGGCAAGGTTAACAACAACAACATTGATTATAACTGATAAGGAAGGTATTCAGATGAGGGCATATGGGGCAGGCCAAACAGTACAGTGCAACACTAATGCTTTGATTAAAACTTTGGATGTAGA
The DNA here is from genome assembly GCF_964261635.1 of Lissotriton helveticus. Lineage (NCBI taxonomy): Eukaryota > Metazoa > Chordata > Amphibia > Caudata > Salamandridae > Lissotriton > Lissotriton helveticus. The sequence continues at coordinate 1,547,674,759 of NC_136068.1, read as the reverse complement.
GGAGCAAGCGGCAGGGGGGCAGGTAGTGTCTTCATTAATGGAGTCTCAGATTGGCGGGACTCTGCCTGTGTCTGAACCACAAACTGGTGATATTGTCTTAATCCCTGGCTCACCCAGTGATGATTGTTTCTACTCCCTTAACGAAGGTGAGGGGGAGGAGGAAGGGGGAGCGGAGGACTCTGAGACAGGCTCTGAGTCTACAGATATGGAAAGTGAACTGCCACCTTCTGGGTTAGACTCGGACACCTCAGAGGTGGAAGGGGACACAGTTCACAAACCTTCTCCCCGTCGCAAATCAAAAAGTATCATGAACAAGAGGCGGAATAGATTAAAAAATGCTACAAGCCCCCCCACAGTCAGAGGTGGTAAAAAGATTGGACTGGGATTACTCTGCGACCTCGCAGTTGTATCAAGAGGGGTCAGGGGCTATTTTATCGCAAGACCGCTCACAGAGACAAGGATAAGGATAACCCTCGGGGTTTGACCTGATGTTTTCAATGTTGAAACAGATGCAGGGGGAGGCTAGAACGGAGAGCCGCAGAGCAAGGCAAGAAAGTAAGAAGATACAGGGGTCCTTGCGGAAAGTGAACAAGCTATATGCTGATTTAGCGGGAAGGGTCACAGAGGTGGAGGAAAGAACTGGAAACTTGGAGGACCAAGTCAGTAAGTGGCAGGACTTTAAGCAGGACCAAGAGAGGACCACATCAGATGTATTATGGAAACTCGAGGAGTTTGAGAACAGACAACGGAGGAATAACATAAGACTTTTGGGTGTGGCAGAGGGGAAGGAAGGGCAGATGTGCGGGCTTATGTAATTGAGTTACTTAGAGGAGCACTGCCAGAGATAACAGGTTGGAATTGGGAAGCTGAAGTACAGCGGGCGCATAGATTTCCTTTTGCACAAAATAAAGGCACTACCACAGCTAAACCAAGAGCAATACTGATATATGTAGGGAACTACCTTTTGAGAGAATAAATTATGGCAAAAGCGAAGTCTCAGGCCAAATGTCGTTACAAGGATGTAGAGTTTTTCGCAAGGCCAGACTTCTGCCATACGACGGTGGAAAGGAGATGGAGGATGAGGGAGTTAATAACTCCATTTCAAAATCTAGGATGCGAGGCATATTTAATGTTTCCCAGTCGACTTAAAGTGGTTAAAAATGGTCAGTTTAAGGTTTTCTACTCTGAGATCAAAGCCCAAGAATATCTGGTATGGTTAAAAGAGAACAGAGCTCAGGTTGGCACGGTGGCTTTGGTGTCGCAAGGAAATCGAAAGTCACAGCAATAGATGCCTCAGGAAAAAAAGAATAAAAAAAGGATTAGGCCAGTTCTAGGATGTAAGGGGAGGTGAAATAAAAAAAAAGGTAAAGTAATAAGGGAAGGGGAAAAGAAAGAAAAGGGGACAGAAAAGAAAAAAATAAATATATATATTTTTTTGGGTGTGTTTGCACTTGTAAGGAGGAAGGTATAGGGGTAAGGGGTAAGGGAGAGGAGTGGGGGTGGCAATTCCAGGGGTCACAGTTGTCACATATAGGTCTTCATGGACCTATTTGCCAGTAGGGGGGGAGGGCACATCAGGGTGGGCTGTCAGGGGAGGGGGTGGGGTAAAGGGGAAGGTACAGGGCACAACACAAGGGATTACTACAGAAAAACACAAAGAAAGCAATGGATGGTTAGTAGCAAGCAAACTCAGAGTGTACATTCTCTGAACGAAATGTGTAGGTGGAAGTGGTTGGGTCAGTCACCAGACGTATTTTAATGGGTATTAGGATAATGTCTTCGAATGTATGTGGTTTGAATTCTAGGCAGAAGAGACAGGAGGTCTGCATCTTGTTAAAAAATATGAGGGTTGATTTTTTACTTTTACAGGAGACCCATATTATGGCATCTGAAATACACTTTCTGGAGCAGCTGGGGTTCTCAGTTTTAGCCTTTTCAAAGCAGGGTTCTAGAAATAGGGGGTGGCAATATTATCAAGACGTAGGGATAACCCCATGAGGAAGAAATTGGAAGATGCATGGGGGAGGTGGGCGCTGGTAGAATGTTTGGTTGGTGGGGAATGGATAACCTTTGGCTCAATCTATGGTTCAACGGGGGATGACCCAGAAATCTTTGAATTTTTAGATGTTGAGTTAGCTACCTGGGCCCCTTGTATTGTACTTGCAGAGGATTTCAACATTAATGGAGCAGGGGGGTTGGGATTGGGGGTAGGATCTCGTAATCCTCAAGGGAGGAAGAGAAGAGTTTCCCAGGCAGTTCGCTCCTTGGCTAGGAATAATGCTTTAATAGATGTGTGGGATAGCCTAAAGCCGGAAAAAGGGATACACATATTACTCTGCGCCTCATAGGGTGAGTGTACGATTAGATTATTTCTTTGTTCCTAATACTTATTTATCTATCTCTCAAATTGAGAGATTACCACGTCTATTATCCGATCACAACCCACTAGTTTTAAGTTTAGCCTTGTCACCAACTAATAGTGGGCTGAGATTATGGACGTTTGAGAGAGGGCTTCTGGAGGATGAGAACCATATCCAGCATATGATGCAGTGGATTGAGGGATATTTGGCGATAAATAGGGGTAGTGCAGCAGTGGGTATCGTCTGGGACAGCTTTAAGGCGGGGGTACGGGGCGAGACTTTGAGTTACAGTGTAAACAAACGGAAGCAGGAACAGCAGAGAAATATGGTACTTAAAAGAGCGATACTCCAAGCTGAGGGGGAGCTGAGTGAATGTGCAGGAACTGGCACTTTAGTGGAGCAGGCACTTCTTAAATTAGCGAGGATAAGAATGGGGGCAGAAGAGGATATAGCAAATAGAGCGGCTAAAATATATATGGCAAATAGAGAAAAATGCTATGAGGGTAGTGAAACGGTGGGGCGAACATTAGCGGTATGGGCAAGGCAAAAGGCCGCTATAGGAGAGTCAAGGTCGATCAAGGACAGCTCAGGTAAATTAGTTACGGATACGCAGGGGATTAAAGAAGTGTTTAGACAATTCTACATGGAGTTATACGATGAGCAGCAAGGGAAGGACTTAGGGGAAGTAGTGCTCTATCTACAGAATATCCCAAGGGCGGGTTTAGGAGAGCAAGAGCGACAGAGACTGGATACACCCTTAGACTCAGAGGAGATAAAATTGGCCCTCATGAGTCTCCCATCTGGAAAGGCGTCGGGACCAGACCAGATACCATTAGAGTTCTTTAAGGTCTTCTGGAAGGTATTGGGTAAGGACATGGTAGATACAATACAACAGGCACAGACGGGGGCATCTGTGCCAGGCTCCTGGGCCGGCGCAGAAATCGTTATTATATTAAAGAAGGGGAAGCCAACTAATGAGCCTGGTTCCTACAGACCTATAACCCTGATGAATGCCGACACAAAGATCTATTCAAAGGCACTTGCGATAAGATTCGCAAGTGTTATAGAGGCACTAGTCACTAGTAACCAACATGGTTTTATACCAGGGCGCGGAACTACTCACCACACCCGAAAGCTTATTACTTTATTTGACACCATGGAAGTCACAGGGTCCCGATGGCGGCATTGCTTTTAGATGCCGAGAAGGCATTCGATCGGGTCTCCTGGGACTATCTATGGTGTGTTTTAACTAGGGCAGGGTTTGGGGAGAGTTTCGTCAAGGCAATAAGAGCATTGTATAGGGACCCGGTAGCATCTGTTAGGGTAAACGCAGGAGTAACTCTCCCAGTCCAAATTAAGAGGGGAACAAGGCAGGGGTGTCCGAGTTCACCCCTGCTGTTTGCTATGTACTTGGATCCTTTGATCCGGAGGATGGCAATGAATGAGAATCTTGCTCCATTAATTACGCATAGGGGGGAATGTAACATACTCGCATATGCTGATGATGTGGCAGTTCTTACATCAAACCCCGCAGAGGCTATTAGACATGTGGAGGCAAGAAATTTTGGTAGGGTATCAGGGTACTCCTTAAATACCACTAAGACGCAAATAATTAAGAATAAAAATGTAGTGAATCAGGATAATCGTGTGGTCCAGGAAGGTGTATACCTTGGGATTACAGTCACCTCAGAGTTAGATAAGGTAGTGGAATTAAATATAACCCCCATCATAGCTAAAGTTAGAAGGGATTTAGATAGGCTCCATAACTTGCACTTATCGATAGTTGGTCGAACCAATATTATAAAGATGCTGGTTTTACCAAATTTTTTATACATATTTAGGGCAATCCCGTTGTTTTTTGATAACACTTGGTTTAAGAACCTAGAAGCTATGATTAACAGGTTCATCTGGTCCAAAGGAAAGACTAGGAGAGCCTTACGGTTTATAGCACTTCCAAGAGAACGAGGTGATTGGGCATTACCAGACTTGAAACTTTACTACTGGGCCGCTGCTTTACAATATATGGTGGGTTTGATGGGCAGAGCGGAGGCAGAGGGGGAGGATGAATTAGGAACCATAGCAATATATGGTCTGCTGCTGGGCGGAGAGGCAAAAAATGTGTTCCTCAGACATTTTGACTCAAGCTACTTTAAGAGGACTCGTTTTAAGACGATTATGGCAGCATACAAGATCTGGAAGGCTTTCAGCAAGAGATATGGATTAGGTAAAAATAATAGATATACAAGAATGATGAACAATTCAGTTTTCCCTCGAGATATTTTTTCAGATGCGGTTTTTAATGTATGGGTGGGAAAGGGAATTACGAAGATTGGTGACCTTATGGGGACCCAGGGTCTGCTGCAGTTCTCTGAAATTCAGGCAAAGTATGGCGTAGATACAAGACATTTTTTCAAGTATCTCCAAGTAAGAAGTTTCTTAGCAAATAAAATGGGGGGGCCTGCGGGGTTTGAAAAAAATGCCATAATGGAGGTGATACAGGAACGAGTTAGTTGTAATATTAAGAGGTTTCACTATGAATTAATAGAAACGAAACAGGATGATTGGCGAAATGGGGGGGCAGTTGGGCAGACAAATTGGAGATAGAAAGGGATTTCTTTAAAATGTCATTAGAGTTGGGCCAGAATATTCTTTGCTCTGCAGCTCTCCAGGCGCAGCACTATAAAACACTCTATCGGTTATATTAAACCCCGGCAAAAATTGAGCAATGGGGGGGTGTAACAGGGATTAACTGCCCACGATGTGGAAGTTTGCATGCGGATATCATACATGTGTTTGCAACATGCCCCCACCTATCCATGATATTGAAAGGGATTGAGGCTTTTGTACAAAGTGCATTAAGAATATCAATTAACCTAACACCCTCAATAATTATCCTGGGTGTGAATGCGGATGGCGTTCAGAGGGAAGGAGGTTATTTTATATTTGTGGCAATGGCCGTATTAAGATTATGTATTGCTTCAGCATGGCTCGACCCATTGCCACCGACATATCAACAGTGGCTAGCCAGGATACTTAGGATATACAATCTGGAAAAAGCAATCTATGCAAGAAAAGGAAAGAAGGGGAGGAAGCTGGGACTAAAAATATGGGAACCAATAACTAGGTGGAAGGATGAGAACAATGACATGTAGTTTTCTTTCTCTTTCTTGGACGTGTTAGGCCTAAGGAGAAATAGTCTATACTCGAATTATAGTAGGGTAGTATGAACTTTTATGGAGATGTATTATATATTGGTATGTTTTTTTTCCTTTGTCTGTTTTTTTTCTATTGTTGAAGTTCTTTTTTTCAATTTTTTTTTTTTTATTTCTCTTGCTGTATGAATTTAAATGTACTGCTTGAAGTGTTGTGCTCTTTACCCTTCACAGGGGGGAAAAATATAAAAACCTTAATAAATATACTTAAAAAAAAGGATAAAGAAAGATAATGAAATGGATAATATAGAGAAATGTGCAGACAGTAAATGGAAACAATAGGTATATTGTGCAGAATGAAAGTGTAAGCAGAGGAACGCACATGTTTAAATATATATATTAAAAGATACAGATTACATGTAAATGCGCTGGTGAGTAGCTATTAAAAACAACAAATAGTAGATAAAAAGAATATGTATTAGGATTTATAACCACCAATAATGAATACTGAGTGAGAGTAAGAGGAAATAGAAATTAAATTACTGGGTAGATGGGTTTTTAACATTAGTATCAGTATTTGAAGTTAAAAAAGGTGACCATACTCGAAGAAAGAGATCAGATTGATCTTGTATGTTGTATATAATACGTTCGTAGGAAGCTGCTTGGATCATGGCCACCATCGATGTTTCTTGTGATGGTGGTTGGGGCGATTTCCATTGCCGTAATATACAAATTTTAGATGTAGCTAAGGCTGTGTGTAAGAGTCGGGCTTGAGGTTTAGAAAGTGATTGTGACTGACGTGTATCATGCAGAAGAATGGTAGCATGCGAAAGTGGAATTTGTAGAGGCATCATGGAACATAAGGTTTTACCTATATAATTCCAAAAGGGTTGGATCGCTGGATATCCACAGATGATATGAGAAATGTTACAAGACGTACTATCACATCTTCAGCCGTTAGAATGGGGGAGCAAGCCAGCTTTATGCAGTTTTGTTGGTGACCAGTGCCAATCATGTAAAATCTTGAATAAGCAAAATCTCAATCGTGCTTCACGTGCACCCTTATTATTGAGATTGCTAAGAATGTCAGACCATTCATCATCGGTATAAAAGACTGATAATAATGTTTTCCATTTAGTACGTAAAGTTTGCGATAAGGGTTGAGAAAAGAGATGCGAAGTAAGAGTTTGATAGAAGCCAGATGTAGCTCCTTTCATCTTACCCCAAGTATGAAGATATGTCACAATTGGTGAGTTGGGCAAGAGCATGGTGGTGGTCCTAGACTTCTCCGTAAGGATTGCCATAACTGGTTGTATTTTGAGAGTTGTACATCAGGCAAATGAAATTCTTCCTGTAGTTGGACAAATGATTTAATATCACCATTTGAAAAAAGTTGATTTAGGGTGGAAACACCTGCTGTTTCCCAAATAGGCCAAAACATAGATATTCTATTAATACGAATTGCAGAATTATTCCATAATGGTGCTTTCCTATGGAGACGAGGATGTGAGCCCAGTAAACAGTGTGCCCTTTGCCAAGCAGCGCGCATAGCTGACAAAATAGGATTAGTGGAGTCTTGGGGACGAGATTCTGAGCCGTATAAAACAGAAAGACCTGCTTTTGTTAATGAAAAGTAGTGTTCAAGATGTACCCACTGTGGCGCATATGATGAATGTGAAAGCATATATGACATTTGAGAAAGCTGTAATGCCAAAGAATATTGCTCCACTGAGGTTAGACCTATTCCTCCATAGGAGCGGTGAGCCTTTAGTTTTGAAGTAGAGAGACGGGGTTTGGCAGAGTTCCATATAAAATATTTTATCTTGGAGTCAATTGAGCGTAACGTGGTTAAAGGGACCTGGAATAATCATTTTTTAATCATTTTAATGACATTAATACATTTGTAAGATTAACTAGCTTTAAATATTACAGGCTTCAAAGATAATCGGTTAATGGCATTACATTTTTTAGGCCAGTTTACCATATTGAATGGGTCTCTTGAAGTAGAGACCTTTGGTTCATGTTTAGATTAACCGCAATGCCAGTGGGTTTGCATTTTTAACATTTTAAGTGTGAAATGCATTGCAAAGGAAGGAGACCTTTACTATTGGCTTTAAAATCCTCTAACAAGGCCTGTAGACCCAATTTCTTTATTTTGAAAGCCATATGTGTTGCATTTGGGATGTATGCCGTATAGTTTTGTCTGGGTTAGGTTCAGGCAGTCTGCAAAGTGTTACATAATAACTCTCAGACAATGTGATCAGACTAGGTGTCTGGAGTTTGTTGAAACCTGTGCTCAATCTTTAGTATTTGTGACATACACCCTCGTTATTCTGTGACAACCCTTGAGGAGGAGTGCTAAAATTTATATATTTGTAATTTGTGTGCAGTATTTAGTTTTGTGTTAATTAAAGTAGGTTTCCTTTTTAAAGTAAAAGCATTGACTGGTCACTGATTTACTTATTGTTAATGTGTGTGTTGCTGGGGTCTGAGTTTATAGCACCATACTATATAAGCCTTGGTCTGCTCTACCTCTCTAACCTGAGAGTCAAGTGCTAAAAGTAATAGTTGGTTCCAGTTTCAGAGACAGCGGTACAGAGGCCTCAAAACACCATAGGTAAAAAACCCCTATTGACAACCGGGGCCCAGAAGCCTCTGACTGCTCTGGCATCTCCTAAAACAGATTTTCAACACTACATAAATGTAAAATGTATTTTTAAAGTTTGTGGATCTGAGAGCCTCAATATAACCAGTTTCAAAGGCCCATTTTGGAATGTTCGACAAATATTAATAATAATAATAATAATAATAATACTGATATTTATAAAGCGCGAACAGCTACCTCACAAGGAGGTGTCCCGGCGCTGAGAATGCAGAGCTTGTTTAGAGGGAAAAGCAAAAGAAAGGAGGGAGAGTGCTTATCTTTTCTGGGCAAAGAGCCAGGTCTTTAGTAGCTTCTTGAAACTGGATTCTGTGGTGGCAGCTTGGATGGTGGCAGGCAGGGCATTCCAAAGTACAGCCGTGCCAACAGAAAAGGACCTGCCTCCAAGTCTAGCTTTTTTGGCGCGTGGGACAAGGAGCTGAAGTCGAGAATTGGAGCGCAGGAACCTCTCCTGGTGATACCTGGGGAGTCTGAGTTTTTTACAGCAAAGGGAGCCCATGTGCCCCTTCAGGACACAGTCATGGGAAGTAGGATTAGAAAGAATGCATATGAAACAAGGAGGAGCATTAATACCCAAATTACCATTTGATAATCTTCTTTAGACCACATCACAATCCTTACATATGGGGTTTAATCTCCCACATCGGCGTTGAGCAAAGAGATAATTCACAAAAATTTTACTCCACCCCTACAGTGCTTACAAAAGAGGCTACTGCTCAGAATCCCACCCCTATAAAATAGCTAGCTCCATGAAACATAATCTGGGTACCCCCAACGTTTGAGAGGTCTGGAAGAGTGCAGGACTGCGATGAAGAAGAGAAGGACTCAGTATAATGAAGATTACTGGTAGGTAATCCGGACAGTGCACACTCACCCAGTATTTCTTGCCACAGCCTTCACAAATGTGAAAGAAGCAAGCAGAAAGCGGGTGTCCAGAAAATATAATCTGAATAAAAACAAGCATGAGCATGTTTATTACAGTTAAGAGAATAGCAGCACACACAAGCTACCCAAGTCAGTGAACTGATGAAGCAAATGAAGTAGATACCACGCTGAGCATAGCTACTCCAAATGGAAACAAAGCTATTCTTGGAAGCCAAAGTAGAACACTAAAACTTGCTGAACATGTACACCCTTTTACATTCAGCACAGTAAGCTGCCATCTCCTCTTGAACACACATATCAGCAGTAAAAGGAAGAAGAACCTCAAAACCACAATAGGCAAAGCAATGGCTGAGCCATTCCAGCCATAGAAAAGGAAAGTAAGGAAGACTTCCCCTATACAGCTAGGGAAATGGGGAACATAACGAGCGGCTACATTGTGGAATGCCTCACTTCAACCTGGCTGCTCCAGACCAGTTTAACCTACATCACGGGAAAATAATTCTAATTCATTTAGACCAGAAAACACAGAGCCATCAGAGAAATATGGAAACATGAAAATAACTTAGGTTTGAATGTTTGAGAAGGTCCAAAAACTAACCATTCTGGAAGAAATCACAAGTAGAGATGTATATGCTTTCTGGATTCCTCTCCAGAGCAATCCCCGAAAGAAGGGTCTCTAAACCCACTGGCATCAAGGACTTAGTCAGTGTCCTAACATGAGATACAGAATACGATGGACTGAAATCCCCGCAACGTACTGAGCAGTACATGAGTGAGGTACATATTAGGTAACAATTAGTCCTGGAAGACTCACAGGAATAGTCAGTGGAACCTAAATCCTCTTTCATCAAGAACACTAGGAAGCTAGTAATATATTTTCAAGATTTATTAAAATTACAATCCTATGCTACTGCACACAATATTAATCACAGTTATTACAAAAATTAACAAGATGCCGGCAACAATGTCAGTAGGCTTAACAACAGAAAATATTGTAACATTATGACACCAATTTAGAGTTTCTCTGCATCAATAACCTCAACCCCTCTTTTTCCTCGGATACCTAAGCTAAACTTAGCACCAAAAGGGTCCTACACAAGTTTCATAGATGGTTCACAACCACATACCTTTTCAGAACTGTAAAAGGAACAGCAGCTTGTCTTGTATCCATATCTCAGCAATTATGTCCTTGATTTGGCAGATATGCTGAGCAGAGGACTCAATCTGGCTTCTTTGAAGCCTTCTGCAAGGAAAGATATTTACAACAAATGGATGACCTACAGCGCCAAATCACTGGATCAAAGCTCCTCGCTATTTAATAATGCTTCAGTCAGGTTTATATACTGTTTCTGAACATTGTTGAATAAACAATTAATAATGAAGCCCATCTAGTCTTTCACCTACATATATTCAGTGAGGTCTTGATTATTATTTAAAGACAATAGCTGAGAAATTAAGATATTTGTTTCTATGAAGCCTTATTCATTATTTTAAAAAATAACTAGAAAATTAATTCAAGCCATGCTAAAATAAAACCAGCCAATCAAATACCTGTATTCGGCTTGTATAAAATAGCCATAAAAGTACACAGTAAGACCAATACATATATAAAGACATACAAAAAAATCTAGTTTAAAAAAGTAAAAACACAGTTTAAAACATGAAAAACATAACTAAAAAGATGTTACACTAATTCTGCTGCCCTTAAATAAACACAGTGTAAGCCTCAGTTATAAACAAAAACATTAAAAACGATAATCATACAACAAAATTGTATTATACCAAATCAGTGGTCAATATATTTTCCTTAACATCAATGAGCATTTTTTTTAACATAACAGACCTCAAGGCTCTCAAGTCGCTGCAAAAAGAAAAAGTATGAGTGTACTCTCTGATATTTGCAATGCATTACACTGGGATCATAAAACATTTCAGAGTAGTAGTATAAAGTGTACAATTTAACATAAAGTGCATAGAATGGAGCGATCATCACAGGGACCCATGGGAAGATATGTAAACCAAGAATCTTGGGTAAGACTGGCTAGCAAAAAATGGACAATATTAAAACGTAGCCTTGTAAGCAAAAATCTATATCATACATTTGAACTAAATGATAAAATAGGCTTCAGTAGCAAGTCTTACAATTACAGTCCATAGAGAGACTCAACCGGCTGTCTGACATACATTTCCTCCCAGCGTAGACTATGACGTCTATTAAAACAAGCATTGCCATAGCCAATAGGTCTCGCCTTTAGAACCTGGAGAATGGTAAGGATAGCCCTGTGAATATCTGTCTTTTCTCTCATGCACTGTAAATGGGTGTCTTACGATCCATTTGTGGTTCAAATGGATGGGGCTGGTCCCCCCCTCGAGAGGCGCAATCGACAGTAGAGCTATCAATAGATTGGAAAAGGTGTCTGACACTCGATTGGAATTATATACTGCAAACCCTGCAAGTGTTTGGCACAGGCTCTGGGATTATAGCATGGATTAAGTTGTTATATATGCTCCCTACTGTGAGAGTCTGGACTACCAAAGGTATGTCAGATGCCTTACCTATTCAGAGAGGCTCGCAGGAGGATTGCCACCATCACAGTTGCTCTTGATCGAATAAGGAATCATGTGCATTAAGTATCTATGTGTGCGGACAATGGTTTGCTTTATTTGAATAATGTGGGAACGAGCCTTAATCTAATACTTGAATTATTGGAGGACTTTGGTAGAGCATCTGGGCTCAAGCCAATAAAGAGAAGTCCTGCAGTTTTCTCCTTAAAATGTTAGAAAATGAAATCCGACAAGCCCCACTAAGTTCACAACTAAACTGGAACCCAGACACTTTTATATATCGCAGGATTCAGGTGTATCGGGAAGATAAGGACTTGATTGAGAGGAACGTGATGTGGACATTATGTAACATGAGACACTCAACTGCCTTTTAGGAAACTCTTTCTTTTTCAACTATGGGTTGAATAGCCATCACTAAAATGGTGGTCCATCCTAAATGTATTCATTTATTCAGGGCTATCTCCATGTGTCAGAAGAGGGGTTACTTTAAAGAAATGGACATGATGACAACAGGCGTGGTGTGGGTACCAACCAGAGGCAGAATTGCGCTGAATAAGTTGCAACTCACAGCTAAAGAGGGAGATATGGGAGCTCAAAAGCTAGAGCTGTACTATTTAGTGGTTCAGTTGCAGTAGGGTGGCTCGATGGTGGGTTCAAGCCCACAATCATGAAACCAGACACCTTTATGATAAACAGGTAGCGGACTGTGCGACAGCGTGGGTATTATAAGCACTACAGTGAAAAAAGGCAAAGTAACCGAAGTTAATAAAGATGACCATATATTGTTGAAACGGAAGGCTGCACAAGTCAGAGAGGGCTACAACTATAAAAAAGCATTGGTAAATGCATTAGGTTTTGTCTGTGTGATTTAAGCTTTAGCTTTGAGAGCAGTTATGCAATATAATTTAAAGAATCTCGGTAAAAGTGTTATGACTTGTTTATTAAGAAAGGCAATCTATTGTGCAGTAACAGGTGGTAAGGCACTGGTGTACATAATCCATGTAATCCATAACATTTAATGATTAGAGGATAGGACTTGGGAAAACATGGCTATGTATGCTCAGTGTTACAGCCCATTTTTGTCTGCAAGCAATCAGCATATAGATACATTTCTTGTTCAACACCTTCATAAAGGCGGAACAATAATTGGAGGTTTCAGCCTATGCACCTAGCCAACGCAGCACTTGTATTAACTAAATAAAGTGCTGCAAATAAGTGAATTTAGTTAGCTAATCAATGCTGACTTCAATTAAGTCTTCAATAATGCAGCTGTTAGTCGCACTCCCGAGTGGTTTATCCAGATGTAAGAACTCAGAGATACTTTAAAGGCATGCACATCCGTTAGCGTGCACAGCTGATAAATGTTCAGTAATGAGTAAACAGGGAGACGAAAACACTGTAATCGATGTTAGCAAACGGTGACATTGAGCCGCCAAAGCACATAGGTAATACTGACATATCCCCGCACAGAGCAAGCGATAACAATCAGACAGGGTATTTGGAATGCTGCCTACACCAGTGGTTGTAGTCCTAATGCTGGCAATTTTTAGAACATGATTTTAGAAACAGATGCCCCTTGTGAGACGGAGACCATTATAGAGTACATATAAATACCTTTAACAGAGCTTGCACACGTTGTAAACAAAGTACCTCCTACTAACGTTGTATATAAAGGTGGCTGGAGGAAAAAATCTAAAACAGTTTCCCATAGAATAAAGAGTGTGCAACTGGCCCTAAGATTCACTTGCCGAAATTTCCAGCCTGGAACGAGAGGAAGACAGGGGTGAAGATTAAAGGCCAAGAGGCCGATCATGTACGCACCAGCAGCAGCCCAGGTCGGGAGCACAGCAATGTTCCCTCTAATATTTTTTCTCTGTGTGCGGCAGTGGAGGGTCTCTGTGCGCTGCAACCATGGCTATGTGCGCCAGGAACCAATCCACGCGTGTCTGCGGTGCCAAATGCCATTCGTTTTTGGTGCCCTTCTGCCCTCTGTCCCACTCGTTTTTGTGCCTTTCTGCCCTCTGTCCCACTCGTTTTTGGTGCCATTCTGCCCTCTGTCCCACTCGTTTTTGGTGCCCTTGTGCCCTCTGTCCCACTCGTTTTTTGCCTTTCTGCCCTCTGTCCCACTCGTTTTTGGTGCCCTTCTGCCCTCTGTCCCACTCGTTTTTGGTGCCATTCTGCACTCTGTCCCACTCGTTTTTGGTGCCCTTCTGCCCTCTGTCCCACTCGTTTTGTCCCTTTCTGTCCTGTGTTCCACTCATTTTCCCCTTGTTTTTGGAGCCCTTCTGCCCTCTGTCCCACTCGTTTTTGGTGCCCTTCTGCCCTCTATCCCACTTGTTTTTGGTGCCCTTCTGCCCTATGTTCCACTAATTTTTGGTGCCCTTCTGCCCTCTGTCCCACTCATTTTTGGTGCCCTTCTGTCCTCTGTCCCACTCGTTTTTTGTGCCCTTCTGCCTTCTGTCCCACTCGTTTTTGGTGCCATTCTGCCCCCTGTCCCACTCGTTTTTGGTGCCCTTGTGCCCTCTGTCCCACTCGTTTTTTGCCTTTCTGCCCTCTGTCCCACTAGTTTTTTTGCCGCCCTTGTGCCCTCTGTCCCACTCGTTTTTGGTGCCCTTATGCCCTCTGTCCCACTCGTTTTTTAGGTCGAGTTATTTATAACTCGAAACCTATTGGGGCTAAACTAAGAGCTAAACTAAGCGCTCCAAAAATGCGGATTTCCAGAAGTGCATGTGTCCCGTGCACGCGCTTCTATCCCCCTGCCTGCCTGCCTCGCATCAACACATCAAAGCCAGCCATCTGTTGCTTCCCCAGCGTGGTGCCGCCAGCAGCTTCACTTCAAGGGGATCCGCTCCGCCCCCTGCTGCATCAAAGGCTTTCATTTCGCGGCCGCGTTTATTTACTTTCATTTCGCGGCCGCGTTTTTTCTGCCCCTGTTAGGCTCGTTTTTTGTGCCTTTCTGCCCCTATCATCCCAACTATGCATCCTCTGGCAGTCTAATCGTGAGAAACGCAGGCGTCTGAACTTACACTTCCATTAGGCCCTCTTTGATTTGCACGCATGACTGCTATACGTGTTTAAAGCACTGCATTTTGAAATCACACTGCCTGTAAGGCGAGGAGATAATGTATCCTAAAGCCGCCCTTTCTTGTTAAGCTTGTTTGTACTCACAACCCAATATAAGCTTTTACAGCAGCCCGACTCATCAGCCCGACTCATCCGTTGTTTGGCAAAGTCTCAGTGCAGCTTCTATTTTGTGCCTCTAAAACTCTCCCATCACCCCCTCAGTTTGCCGTCCCAGCCCAGGACACTTGCCTGAGGCAGCAACCCTCCTGGGGCACAGCATGAGATGATTTGGCATCCTCCTGCTCGCTGGATGGCTGAACATGTACGCATGGTTCTGGTCATCTTCTTCGGGCCCTGTTTGGGCTGTCGGTTGACCACCTCCTCCGTACTGGGTCTTCGTCTCGTTTTCTCCTATACACTCGCAGTAACTTATTCTTTCAATTTTCATCTTTTGATGTTTGAAGGCGAATTTCGATGCACTACAGCGAGATTGTTTTTTAGCAAATACAAAAAAAAGTGTACTGTTTCGTTATTATTACTTACAGGTGGGAAATAGGTGTTTATATTTGCAAAGGCAGAAGGGAATAGGTTTTGCGTTGAGTTTAACAGAACAGACTATTGCGCTGTCACTGTATTTAGCACATTGAAATGCAAGAGTTGCACCATTAAAGATTCCGTAGTCTGACACACTCGCCTGCCTCACGCACCACCCCAGCCTCACGCACTTGGGAACTCAGAATGCACACTACACCCACATACACTGACCCCTCCTCACACACTGCCCCCATTTCACTGCTCTCTCACACATTAGCCACTCAGAGTACTTTAGGCCACACACACTGCACACTTACAACCCGCGCACGCACACAGCCCGCACCCTTATACACTTACACTTTGCCCGTATACAATTCACCCTCACACACTGCTTTCTTACGATGTCAGTATGTTTTTTTTCAAATTATACAATAAAACACACGTTACAGGATGAAAGCGTTTCCAAAAGGCGTCATTACATTTTAATTTGAATTGTAGGGGGTTGTAAATGCCTGTTGTTGCTATGTGTTTTATGCTTCTTTTTTGTATTACTACATTTTACTATAAGTGCACGTGGACGTTGCAGTCTACAAATGTGGTGGCGCCGACGCGCCCAGCTCTCACTCTCTTACCACAAACATTAAACTCACAAAGCACAACACCCCCTCCCTCTCCATATGGTCGCTAGAGTTTTCTTTGATCTCCGCCGCACGTTCTCACTGGCTCCTCTCCACCCATGCGTCTCTCAGCTTCCATGGAGTTACGTACTTCCTTTTACATGTTCTCGCACAAACTCGATCATTGTTTTACATGCAAACATGTTGCCTGCGTATATTACATTTATTTACTTGCATTGCTTTAGTAAGTCACATTTACGCGCCCAAATTAGTTCGTCAGTGTTTTGTATAAAAACATTTTCTTTAGACCTATCACAATCTAAGGCAAATTACAAATAGACATTCTACGCAAAAAACACTGTTATTATTGGATTCACTACCACATCACTCTGGGGCACCACCACATCCCTCTGAGACATCACCACATCACTCAGGGACACCACACCATCACTCAGGGACACCCCGACTTCACTCAGGGACACCCCAACATCACTCATGGACACGCCGACATCACTCAGGGACACCAGCACATCACTCAGGGACACCAGCACATCACTCAGGGACATCACCACATCACTCAGGGAAACCACACCATCACTCAGGGACACCTCGACATCACTCAGGGACACCAGCACATCACTTAGGGACACCAGCACATCACTCAGGGACACCACCACATCAATCAGGGACACCACCACGTCACTCAGGGACACCACCACATCACTAAGGGACACCCCAACATCACTCAGGGACACCCCGACATCACTCAGGGACACCAGCACATCACTCAGAGACACTAGCACATCACTCAGGGACACCACCACATCACTCAGGGACACCACAACATCACTCAGGTACACCCCCACATCACTCAGGGACACCCCCACATCACTCAGGGACACAACAACATCACTCAGAGACACCAGCACATCACTCTTTGACACCACGGCATCACTCAGACACCAGCACATCACTCAGGGACACCACGGCATCACTCAGAGACACCACAGCGCCACTCAGCACCACCACAGCACCACCACAGCGCCACTCAGCACCACCACATTATCGCTCAGCACCACCACATTATCACTCAACACCACCACAGCACCACTCAGCACCACCACATCATCACTCAGCACCACCACATTATCACTCAGCACCACCACAGCACCACTCAGCACCACCACATCACTCAGCACCACCACAGCACCACTCAGCACCACCACATTATCACTCAGCACCACCACATTATCACTCAGCACCACCACAGCACCACTCAGCACCACCACAGCACCACTCAGCACCACCACATTATCACTCAGCACCACCACATTATCACTCAGCACCACCACAGCACCACTCAGCACTACCACAGCATCATTCAGCACCACCACAGCACCACTGAGCACTACTCAGCACCACCACAGCACCACTCAGCACCACCACATTATCACTCAGCACCACCACATTATCACTCAGCACCACCACAGCACCACTAAGCACCACCACAGGATCACTCAGCACCACCACAGCACCACTCAGCACCACCACATCATCACTCAGCACCATCACAGTACCACCACAGCACCACCACAGCACCACTCAGCACCACCCAGCACCACCCAGCACCACCACAGCACCACCACAGCATCACTCAGCACCACCACAACACCACTCAGCACCACCACAGCATCACCACAGCACCACTCAGCACCACCACCGCACCACTCAGCACCACCACAGCACCACTCAGCACCACCACAGCACCACTCACGGCCTCCACAGCATCACTCACGGCTTCCACAGCATCACTCATTGGCCTCCACAGCATCACTCACACGGCCTCCACAGCATCACTCACGGCCTCCACAGCATCACTCAGGGCCACCACAGCATCACTCAGGGGCTCCACAACATCACTATGCTCTACCACAGCATCACTGAACGCCACAGCATCACTCGTCGCCACCACAACATCACTCCGTGCCATCACAGCATCAATCTGTGCAACAATTCAACAACAACTGGGTTAAATATGTTCTCTCAATGTTTCAAGCTTTATTACAAATGTCACAAAAAGATGTTAATATTTCACTTCTGTTCTTGGATTTTCATCACAATAAAATACACTAAACATAATCTTCACAAAAGTTATTTACAAAAGTTTAAGCTATTGCCATTGTAAATTACAATCACTTTTATTTAAGTATTAATTATTTAAAAAAATTAAAAGCCATTGTCATTTGTAATATCAATACATCTAAGTCACGTAAATACAAAACATGTTGCATTACAAATGCTATAGGTGTCACATTTGCGAAAGTTATAACTATTGGCATTTTAAATGACAAAGCTATTAATTTAGCTATTTTCAAAACCAACACATAAAGAAAAATATTGTCATTTACAAGACCAATAGCTCAAACTTCATAATGCGAGACCTATTGCATTGCAAATGCTTGTTTGCCTTTCTGCCCTCTGTCCCACTCATTTTTGGTGCCCTTCTGCCCTCTGTCCCACTCGTTTTTTGTGCCCTTCTGCCCTCTGTCCCACTCGTTTTTGGTGCCCTTCTGCCTTCTGTCCCACTCGTTTTTGGTGCCCTTCTGCCCTCTGTCCCACTCGTTTTGTCCCTTTCTGTCCTGTGTTCCACTTGTTTTTCCCTTGTTTTTGGTGCCCTTCTGCCCTCTTTCCCACTTGTTTTTGGTGCCCTTCTGCCCTCTATCCCACTTGTTTTTGGTGCCCTTCTGCCCTCTGTCCCACTCATTTTTGGTGCCCTTCTGCCCTCTGTCCCACTCGTTTTTGGTGCCCTTCTGCCCTCTGTCCCACTCGTTTTGTCCCTTTCTGTCCTGTGTTCCACTAGTTTTTCCCTTATTTTTGGTGCCCTTCTGCCCTCTGTCCCACTCGTTTTTGGTGCCCTTCTGCCCTCTATCCCACTTGTTTTTGGTGCCCTTCTGCCCTCTGTCCCACTCATTTTTGGTGCCCTTCTGCCCTCTGTCCCACTCATTTTTGGTGCCCTTCTGCCCTCTGTCCCACTCGTTTTTGGTGCCCTTCCGCCCGGGAAACGTCGTTTACGACGCAACTTTTAGCACGCAGTGCTATTACAACGCAGACTTTAAAACGCATTCCAATAAAACGAATTACACTGGGGGGCGCTCTAGGATAGGGAATTGTTTTAATTTACTATCCAACACCTTCCCTAGTGTCCACGGGGACTGGTGTTGGAATAGTAAATTAAAATATTCACTATCCAACACCCCTTAGTGTAATGCGTTGTCATGGGATGCGTTTTAAAACTTGCGTTGTTACAGCATGCGTGCTAAAAGCATGCGTTGTAACAACGTACATCCCTTCTGCCCTCTGTCCCACGCATTTTTGGTGCCCTTCTGCCCTCTGTCCCACTCGTTTTTTGTGCCCTTCTGCCCTCTGTCCCACTCGTTTTTGGTGCCCTTCTGCCGTCTGTCCCACTTCGTTTTTTCCTGTTTTTGTGCCCCTTTTGCCACCTGTTCCACTCATTTCCCCAGCCACTGTGGCCTTTTGTTTAAGTACTGATGTTAATCAGAGCCCCTTCACGGGCTCCGATTAACAGCAATACTTACACAAAAGGCCAGAGTCTGCCCCGCGCTTTCCTAACAAAAGCGTAGGCAGTTTCCAAACACAGCGTGTGGGAGGACACTAGGATTACCATAGTACACCACCCACGCACACACTCAGACCTCTGAGCTCACGTTTTGTGTGGCAGAAGACTATCACCATCTTGAAAATGTCCTGCTACAAAGCATTTTGGGCCTGTTGCTGTAAAACAAACAGAAACTACTGAAAACGTGGGTAGGGTTGGACTTTAACCCCTTAGCTTATGGCGTGCCCAGGCATCACGCCCCACCCACTAGATCATGAAAGGCATAAATATGGCATTTTCAGGCACCCAACTCAAAACACTTCTGGACCTGAGGAAGATCAGAAGAGGACTGAACATGCTGCCTGCAACCTGGAAAAAGCTCTGGCAGACGGAACCTGCCCTCTCTCTTCTACTCAGGACTGACAAAGAAGTGGACTCCAAGGGTCACAAGGCGGACCTCCTGTTCATACTACAAGCGCCAAGAGTCTTTTTCTGCACCTGCTGATCAGGGCAAGTGGATCTGGACTGGTCCATGTTGTTGGCTTCTGCAGGATGTCCTGTCAGTCTGCCATGAGATCCTGAGAGGGCATTAAAAGTGTACTCCTGAGGGCCTGATTTAGATATTGGTGGTATGAAGTATCCATACTGCCAAGACTGTGTTCCTCACTCAAGATTCATATGCAGACGGGGCTTAGGTTTAACCACATCGGTGCTCATGACGAGCTCATCTCGTCACGAGGCACAGTGGCGCTGTGCTCATGACGAGCTGAGCTCGTCATGACCGTTGCGCCTCGCTCACGCGGGAATAATTCCCCTGCCGTGCTGGGCGTTCCATTAAACGGGCGTGGTCATGACGAGCTCAGTTCGTCATGAGCACAGCGCCACCGTGCTGCATGATGATTTGAGCTCGTCACGAGCACCGTGGCTCTGCACGCGCCCCCCTTCCCCAGCACAGCGGGGGAATTAGCCCCGCGGGGAAGGGGCTAATCATGGTGGAGACCTCTAATTTCAACCACCTAATTTAGATGGGCGGAATTAGAGGTCAGTTGTCACTCCCTTCACTGCCAGGAACAGTAGTTGGAAGTTAAAACTGCTAAATGCTTCTCTCGCCATTGGAGACAAATCCCATGGTGAGAAGAGCATTTTCTTTTGTATTTTCAAAAAAAATCCTGATTCTGAATTTTGTTTTTGAAAAGAAAAAAGAAAACAGTTTGATGGACGACTCTCTCATATTGACAGAGCAGTGCAGCAGACCTCAATAAACATGCCTGCCAATGCTTTAGAAATGACTGCTGTAAGAAAGTGCCCTCTTTTTGCATGGTTGCCCCCACTTTTTGCCAAACTGTTGATGTACTTTGACTGAGTGTGCCCTGGGTTCCTGCCAATAAGGTACCCAGAGCCTATGTTCTTTCCCTAAAACTGCATTAAGACAACACCCAATTGGCAATCTTTGGCCACATGTCAGTCCCTTGGAAATGGTACCATAGGTACCAAGGGCACTGTGGCCATGGAAGGCCTCTAAGGGCTTCAGCATGTATTGTGCCACCCTTAGAAGCCCTGGGCCTCATTTATGAAAAGTGACGCATTGCTGCTTGAAAACAGCGATGCGTCACTTTTCACTGCGCCCTCCTTGCAACACCAATGATGCGTCATATTTACAGTATGACGCATCATACGTATCTGTATGGCGCAAAAGTGACGCATTGCTGGAGTGTGTCACAAAAGTGACGCAACTCCAGCAATGTATCCTTTCCCATGGGGCAAGCCCCATGTGAAAGGGCCTGCGTCAGTCTTACGCCTGCTGTGAGGCAGGCGTAAGAAATTGACGCATTTGTCTCCTAGAAGTGGCGCAGTGAAATCACATAGATTTCACTGCGTCACTTCTACGACCCTTTCTTGCGTCGACACGCTCCCCTTGCATACATTATACCTGGCGCAGGTATAATGTGGAGCAGGGGATTTACAAAGTGACGCATCTACCTAGATGCGCCACTTTGTAAATATGGCGCAACAAGGCGCATTTTTTACGCCACTGGTGCGTCACAAAAAGTGACGCACCAGCGGCGTAAAAGTAACACACAGCCTCATAAATGAGGCCCCCTGTACCTTTACACACAAACCTGCCATTGCAGGCTGTGTGTTTTGGTGCACAACAAAGTGAAGAGTCTACATGGCACACA
Organism: Lissotriton helveticus; assembly: GCF_964261635.1. Classification (NCBI taxonomy): domain Eukaryota; kingdom Metazoa; phylum Chordata; class Amphibia; order Caudata; family Salamandridae; genus Lissotriton; species Lissotriton helveticus. The sequence continues at coordinate 1,547,653,125 of NC_136068.1, read as the reverse complement.
TGCCATGCCTACAACCCACTGCCCTGGTATAGATCAGCCACCCCTCAAACTGGGTGCACTATACCAGTGGTGGGGTTACTGGTGCATGAGCCCTGTACTCCTACAATGTCTAAGCCAATTCTTAGACATTGTAAGTGCAGTAATGCCATTAAGAGTATATGGTGCTGGGAGTTTGTCATTACAAACTCACATCACCATAATGGTTTTACTAAAAACTGGGACATTTGGTATCAAACTTCTCAGCACATTAAACCCACACTGATGCCAGTGTGGGATTTAATGAAAAATGCACTCAGAGGACATCTTAGAGATGCCCCCTGCAAAATGACCTAACACTAGTGTCCTGGCTGAGTGGCTGCTCGCCAGCTGCCACCGCCAGACATGCTTCTGCACCCCTGTGTCGAGAGCCTGCTGCTCTCGGGGGCCTGAACCAAAATCACATCCTGTGACGAGGTGCCAAGCCTCCTTCCCCAGGATAGGCAGGATCCACAAAGGGGAAGCTTCAAAGGCTTGGTTCCTTTGTGAGCTATCCTTGCCGTTTGCTGCTTCCAGCAACTGTCACCGACTGGTTCTGACCCGCACTTTGGGCAGAAGAATCAGTGGAAAAAGCAAGTGAGGAACGGAAGTGTGCCCACCTTTGCCAACCCCACCCCTTAGGTGAGGAGGCGAGGTGAAGCACAACTCTCGGTCCCCGCCATCATGCAGATGGGGACCCAGCCAACCAAAGAGAGGCATATGCCCCCTCCTACCCCAAGGAAGGGACCTATTGTTCTCAACATTTACTTACCTGTAACACCACTAAATCTAGTATTTATTGGCAACCCCAAACCTTGCCTCCTCAGACAAGAACTGGCCAGAAGAAGAAGGACCGAAGAAGCCGCCTTGAACTAAGAAGAGGAGGATACCCACTGACTTGGGCCCAGCCCTACTAGCCTGTCTGCACCTCGAACTTTCTCCATTGAAATCCCGGTATGTCATGCAGCAAGCAGCCCTCAAGAACCCGAAGGACCGACCTTGCCTTCCAAAATCAGAGTCTGGCACTGTCTGGCACTGTCCAAATCCGTGAGTCTGCACCACTCTGCACCAGACGCCCACGGCCCGATTTTGAGTGGCCCAACACCACAAGGAGGTCTCCCCAGGCAATCATGACCTGAGATCTAGTGATCTCTGACCCGCCTTGAATCTTTAATCAATGCCTGCAGTCCCTTTCTGGACCCCGACCGGAGCTGGTAAGAAAACCCGACACCTAAAGACACCCTGGCACCCGACGTCCCACGGCCTTGGGTGGCCCAACAGACCGGTTCCCAGTATCCCAAGGCATCCCAACTTACCTCTCCAACCGATGGTCACCTCCAGAAGATCTTCGTTCCCGAACCGGAGAATCCCTGTTGAAATCAACAGGGCACCCATCGCTGTGGGTGTGCTTTGGGTGCTAACTCGGAACCCCTTGCCCTTTGGCCTGAGCCTACTACCAGGAGCTTTGCTCCCACAATCTTGTGGCCTGCTCGTGAGCAGCCACCAACCGGAGACCCCCTATCCCCCATTGGATAACATAAGGGCCTCAGCACTCTGCACCCAGCCGCCCTAGTGCCACTGAGGGTGTTTTGAGAGTGCATCCTTGACCCTGGGGGAACCCTGTTCTAACATCAGAATACCAACTCCCACAAATAACTACTTAGCTGTAAACCGATAACTCAATTTCCTCCCATATGATTGCATTGACTGCTTTTCTTGAAAATTGTTCTGTGTGGAGTTGGTTTGTATGAAAACCTGAAAAACTGCAAATATACTAATAATGAATTACTTACCTTTTGTCTAGGAGATGTCTCAGTGTGATATCTAGGCATATCACTCCGATTAGCAAAAGTAATTTAAAACGTAATCTAAAAAGTAATGTGCACAGTAATCTGTAAAGTAACTGAAAAGTAATTTTGAAGTGTTGACTTACCTGCAATTCAACCAACTGCATTTGAACCTGCATTCAACTGTAAATAGCAGTATCAGAATTTGCAAAGTATTATTTCACTTACCTGCACCAGGCTTGGTTTGGTTCTAGAAATAAAATAACTAAATACTGATTTTTTTACAAACAAATTTGTCTGATTTCAGTCTTTGAGTGTGTGCCATCATTTTCTGCCTGAGTGTGTACAACAAATGCTTAACACTACCCTCTGATAAAGCATTACTGATCTCCCACAATACCACAAATAGAGAGTAAGGTGCTATCTAATTTTACCTCTGCCTACCTTTGGGGCTCCACTGAACTCTGTGCACACTATACCTCATTTTGGTATAGTATATACAGAGCCAGCTTCCTACACCGGCCAGCTTGGCGGTCTTTTCTAAATTTGACAGGCAGAATAGTCTCGGTCTGGCGGACGTTAAGTCCAACTACAGGCCAACAGAGGTTACTCCATCAGCCACATTATAAATCAGGTCCTAAATCAGAAGGTCAAACCTTTGACCAGGATGAACCTGGTTGGTGTATCCAACACTCGCTCCATCACAGTCAGCCTGTAGTCGAGCCTAGGTCCCAGTCTACCGTGACAATTGACTACCCTTGGCCATTTGTGCTTTTTAATGCTATTTTCTATTAAATCTTTACAAATGTATATCTCCAGTTACCTCTATAGGAATTTTGTCATTTTGTTTAATACATTTCACTCTATTTTTCTGTATTTGTTAATTCAGTTTGGGGTTTTTATTGTCTGGGACTTTATTACTGCTTTGGTACTGCTTAAATACTTTCCCCCTAAGGCACTCAGTTAAGCCTGTCTTGTCTGTGCCATAGATATGAGGGGGATAAGCTCGGGTTAATTTAGTGACTAGGTGGTTTCACCCTGACAAGTCCTGAGTGGAAAAAAGCACTCAAACTGGGCACTGAGATACTGTTGGAATCAAGATGCAAAGAGCTCCTCAGACCCACGTGCTCCAGTGCCACTGCACCTACTGCACTATTGCACGCCCTCTGAGTGTCTAAATATGGCCCTTTATCTGGGGTGTTATTTGTATTACTGTGTTTACTGTGAAATAGCAGCGTGCTGAATGATGTGTACATTTCTAGTTCACTCTTAGTATCTGAACAGAAACAAATGAGATGTTTTAGATGTTATGGTTTGGCGCCACCCTGTGTTTTACTGTTGTACTACTGTTTTTCTTCCAGTATATTAATGTCTGCAACATGGTTACTACTGTTCACTTGAAAATTCGTAGGATGCTATTTTGTATCACTTGTTTAGTATTTCATACGTGTGAAGGACCCAAAGCCATTCTGAATAGTTAGGTCAGCAGTTCTTAAAGCATGCAACACATTTCTCTATACTAACTCGTTTGGATCATATTTCTAATTTAGAATACACAGTATTTATCATGGAAGGGTTAGCAAGGTTTGAACTTATGCCAGCAGCATATTTAAAGAGCTTGTTACTTATGTGAGGAAAGCGCGCGGGTTCGTGTACCACGGCAGCTTCGGTTCAGATGGTGCTGCTATGCAAATTTACTTTTCGAACTAATTACAGTAAAAACAATATGTGCGGTAATTTCTGGGCACATTTCTTAATCCCTTCCATGCTCATGACGAACTATGCTCGTCATGCGGCACGGTGGCTGTGTGCTCATGACGAGTTGAGCTCGTCATGACACGTGCAGCGCTCACACACGGGGCTAATTCCCCCGCGATGCTGAGCGTTCTGAGAAACGTACGTGGTCATGACGAGCTCAGCTTGTCATGAGCACAGCGCCACCATGCAGCGTGACGAGCTTAGTTTGTCACAAGCATGGTGGCACTGCGCTCCCTCCTACCCCCCAGCACTGCGGGGGAATTAGCCCCACGGCGAAGGTGTTAAAGCAGGAAAAGATTTGTTACAAAGAATGACTTCAAGACCGGAAAAGCAGTCTGACAGAAATGGCACTGTAAATGCGAAATGCCTCGTGAATCAGCAGTACTTTTTTAAATATCCGCGCATATATTTTCATTTTACCCTCTCAGTGATTTAAAATGCAAGGGCGGCGGCACGCCATTATGTATCTAAGAAGGTATATTAAATATACCTTTCAAATTGTGCATGAGGTGAATGTTTTTTCTCACGGAAGTGACAATGACCTTCGATCGTCCAATTATATTGTGCCTTCTGTTTCAAGGTGAGCACTGCTCTCGGTGCTCCACGACAGAGCCCGCTGGCTTCGAGCAGTTAGACATTCTCTTGGTGGGAGCTGTTAATGAGCAAGGTCACACACGACTCTATTGTTGAGTTACGGGGGACGGCAAAAATCTGGGAGTTTGGAGCTTGCTACCCCCACTCGTCGCTGCTTGTTGGTGTGTGTGGGAATGTGTAAGTATGGATTATGGGGTAAAGGTCGGATTAACGTGAACTGTAAAGGGATGTTATGATTGGGAAAGTATAAAAGAGGTGTGTGATAAAAAAATAATAATAGGTTGATGTTCTTTATCTGAAACTAAATAAAGGACCCGCAGTAAAATATAGCTTTTTTAAGTGTCCTCAACCCTGCTAAAGCAGCGCATGCTGTTATGTTTACAAAAAATGTTCTATGACTTGTCTTACAGTTATAACGGGTCGGGAATACTACAAGCAACAGAATGAAAGGAAAGTAGCAGAGCTGGGGCAAAGCTACTTGCACCTCCTCTGGTATTTCTCGGGAGCAGCTTTAAAGGTTTTTGTGTTTGTGGCTTAGCGGCTCGAGGTGTGTGAAAATGTGTTTAATTTATTATAATGTGGTATTAAAACTAGATACCTGTACCGTAAGTGGCTGATGATTTTTTAACCTTCTTGCTTTCTCAAATCTGCTTGAAAATACACCATTTGCCCACACTTTTCCCAAAATTTCTCGGGGGGACCCTCCTTATGCCGATCGAGCTTGCTCACCGTGGTACGCCACACCACTTTCAAATGTCACCAGCCGCCACTGTTAAAAAGTTAATGCATGTATTCACAGCGGTGTCACCAGGGTTGGGCCAACTGGTGAGCGTGCCTCAGCTATAGTCCTCCTGTACCACCTTCATTGTGCCTCATCAATACGCCCAGTAGCCAAAGCAGGGAACACTTTAAATGATAACAAGAAATAATGAATCAAGTTGTTAATGAAGCTACCATGAGTAGGCAAGCTGTAGGGGAAAAAACAGAAAGAACACGTAAGATGTAAAGAAGAGAGAGAAGTGAATATAATTAATATCTAGAATAAGGAGAAGAAAAGATTTGAAAGAGGAATGTTAGAAAACAGAAATAAAAGAGTGGAAGAGAAAGAAACATGGTGAACAAATGAATGACTGGGAAGAAAGTGGTCAAATGAAACATGTATGCTGTATACACGTGTGTGACGGCGCTCTTCACATTTATCCATTATAGGCATCCTCACCAGTGGTTCTTTGTGCACCTCAAAAAATAATTTCTAGAGATGCAACGTATAATTTGGGTTCTCTAGCTTAATCCAGTGTCAAACCTTGCTTGCCTGGTCGACTTTAAGACGGCTTTCGACCACGTGCCCAGGGCTCTACTATGGCTTAAACTGCAGAGTTGGGGAATCTCTTCACCTCTTTTAAAAGCCATAATGATACTTAATTCGAATACCTGGATCCACCTAAAACTGGGGGATGGATCTCATGTCTCAAGGAAAATCAAACATTCTGTGGTGTAAAAAGGATGTGTGCTGGCCCCTCTTCTTTTTAACATTTTTATCTCAGCGATTCGACTACGTTAATTCCCACTCTCCAAAACTTGGCGGCACTTTCATTAGCAATTTGCTATACGCAGATGATCTTGTTTTGCTCAGCCACACAATGGTTGTCTTGCAGAGGCTTCTGGATCAACTGCTCCCCTACACAATCAGCAACGAGCTGGAATTAAACTTGTCAGAAGCAAAGACAATTACCTTTGGGAAAACGAAGCCGCTAAGTGGTGGGTAGCAATTCAATGGCAAAAGCATCAAAAGTACAGCCTCTTATAAATATCTTGGGGTTTCCATGGACCCAAGGGGCTCCTTCGTCAAGCAGAAGAAAGTGGTCTGGGCCAAGGCTCTTTCAATTGAGGCAGCACTAACAAAGCTCGCAAAGCAGTTATCTTGCCCAAGTTTGACCCCTCTCCTAACTGGTATGAAGGCCAAAACTTTTAATTGCTTATCGTATAGCCAGGTGATTATGCTGGGGAAGGATTCCCATATGGTAAACAAGATAATAACAAGAATTTTCAAGCGAGTATGGAGTCTGCCGAAATCTTCACCCCAGATCATTTAAGACTGGAGTTTGGCCTTCTTGACCATCGAGGGTTGGTGGCCAGCGCTTTCATCAAGAGGTGTAACAAACTGTGCACCTCAAGTGAAGGAAGCCTGGAGGCTATGCTGTGGCAGGAAATATCATCCAGCCAAGTGGGACAAAAATACAGTCGTTATTTAGACCACTCACTGCAAATGCTCGATGCAACCAAAATCTGTGGAACTAACCCACCCCAACAGGTTCTTAAAATGTATATTAAAAAAAAGGAGTACGGCCCTGCTCTTTTCACTCCGACAGGGCACAACTGGAACATTTAATGAGCAATCAGAATCACAGCAGTCCTTTACTAAAGCACGATTAAACTCCAGGTGATCTGAAGTCCAGATTTTGTGCCAAAGGAGGACTGTCTGTAAACTTATAACATCTGTTAAATAAATAGCACCTAGTTCAAAATGGCACACATAATTTGAGCTACTAGAAGGAAGTGCCAAAAGGTTTTTAAAAAAAGCATTTTTAATCACCTGTAGAGGTTCCAGGTTTGCATAACTCCACAACTCAGAGCCATAGATAGCAATAGATCTACAGTTTGCATTTTAAATCTTTAGCATTTCTTTTGGTTGTTTACGGCCTATTTTCCTAGTTAAGTTGCAAAAGGCTGCAATAGATCTAATAAACTGCAGTTTTTTTACTTTAATGGCGCTTTCCCAATTCCCCTCGCAATCAAATAAGATACCATAGTATGTAAAAGTGGGAGTAAGTGGTATAACATCTTTGCCTACCCTAATATTGTGCATTTTAATAGAGCTTCTGCCTACCTTCATTGCAAAAGTTTTACTTATATTAAGTCTCAGCCCCAGATCGTCCATAAAGTGCACAAGGTTATCAAGAAGTTGCTGCAGGGCCAAAAGAGTATGTGCCATAAGACCTGCATCAACCGCGTAGAGCAGGACGGGTATTGGGCCTTGTTTAATTTGTGGCAGATCCAGATGTAAGTTGGCAAGGGTGTCGCCTAGGCTATTGATATACAGATTGAATAGAAATGGTGCAAGCACGCACCCCTGGCAAACTCCTTTTTCAATATTAAAAGAACGGGTACATTCACCCTTTATACTAAAATGTACCCTGGCACAACTTGTAGAATACAAATATCTCAGGAAACTAATGATTATATAGACAACGCAAAAAGAAGCCAAAAAGTAGCAACATTTTTGATTTTGGGGAAAAATTGGGCAACTGCACAATGCAAAAAGAGAGAGTGCTTTTTTCCAAGAATGGCATCAACAAAAGGCTTTACTGTGCTAAGATTGTCCCCTTCCCAGCTTTCACCCTAATTCTATTAGACCTATCGGCGGCCTTTGAAACAGTGAACCACGATATACTGACCAAGAGGCTATCTGATTTAGGGATAAGAAGCACCACCCTTAATCTGCTTAAATCATTTATGTCCAATAGGGTGCAATTGGTACAGACGGGAGCTTTTTCATCCGAGCAGTTCATGCTCCCATGTGGGGTGCCACATGGCTCTTCTTTAAGCCACACACTGTTCAACCTTTGTGTTACTCCCCTGGCAAAAATTATCAAAAATTATCAGGTAGTTGGGTTTCTCCATTATCTCCTACGCGGATGATACCCAGTTAGTGGTGTCAATCTCAAGTGATGTGGAAGGGATGGCAGATCAATTAAACTGCTGCATGTCCCAGGTGAACCAGTGGATGAGTTCCAACTGCCTAAAATTAAATGGTGGAAAGACAGAGGTCCTCCTGTTGGGTACTGATACCTCCTTTTGGTCACCCAGATAGTGGCCTTCTAATCTAGGAGATCTTCCAGTCCCAGTCTGGAAGGTGAAGAACCTAGGTTTTATCTTTGATGACAATTTGACCTTCACACATCAGATAAGAACCCTTACTTCCTCAATTTTCTTTATCTTAAAGATGATTAGGATAGTTTGCCCTTTCTTACCGCAGGACACCCTAAAAACACTAGTGACAGCATTAACCCCGTCCAGGCTAGATTATGGCAATGCCCTTTATATGGGCATCCAAAAGCAGCACTTACATAAGCTACTGCATTTCCAAAATGCTGCAGCCACATTGCTGCTGGATATTCCCAAATTTCAGCCAGTCTCCCACGGACTGGGAATGCTTCACTGGCTCCAAGTGGAAAAAAGGATTGCATTTAAACCCCAATCTTAACATTCAAGGCACTGCATGGAGTTGGTCCTCAATACCTGAAGAAGCATCTGATATGGTATGCACCCTCGAGAAACCTAAGATCATCACAGAGTAGACGTCTACAGATCCCTAGATTCAAGAAAGTCCGCTGGGGTAGAAGAAGTTTCATCCTGGGGACAGTTAAAATCTGGAACTGGCTCCAGGTGGATATAAAAAATAGTCAAACTCTACTCTCATTCAGAAAATCTTTAAAAACCTGGATCTTTGCCAACTAGAGTCATGTTTACTACTTTCTCATTTGCAACCTTTGTGGGTCCTGCTGGCACCAGCGCCTAGACACCCTTTGGCATTTGTGCGCTATACAAATCTCACAATCAAATCAAATCAATTTGTGCTTTCAACAGGCGTGAAAGCCATGCCTGAACTCACAAAGCGATACATTTCTGAAAAGTAAACTACATAAAATTCTGGGTTAAGCAAGGGGTTTTCATGTAGATCACTCACAGTTTTCCTGAAGAAACTAATAATTGAAATCCAAAACTAATAAAAGTAAGTAGGAAAAAATACAAATAGGTGACACTGTTTGCATCTGTAATTTTTGGGTGTTGCATGTGACTCTTCCAGTTGCAAGCACATATAATGTTCATTGGTTGTCCAAAAACGTATGATAACCATAGGCATCAGCTAACCTGCAGCTTATGATATTTCATTGTGTACTAACCATTCATCGATTCATGATGTTAAATCTAAGGAATACAAATATGGGGAGAAGGGAATGCTGTGCATTTTTTAAATATACCCAAGATTCTGAGTTGAGTGGCTATTTATACAACTCTGAATTTGATTTTACTTTTAAAATCGTGTGATTCAGAGGGCATTATTCAAAATATGTTCTTTCTTGTAAACTGACTTACCATTGGAAGCCCTGCTGCGGCATTACATACCTGGGTGTACACATCTGCCCTACATGTGTATAGGGAAAATTTTAGAGTCAGTGAGGACCAACAGAAGTCCTACCATCTAGAGTTCACACACTTTTTTCCCATGCACATAGTAAAACACTTGTGAGGGCTTACACCATCAAACCAATATTGTATCAATTGGGCCCTCACAGTTACAGTTGTGTCCATTCCTATGACTTCTTAGATTCACCCACACATGGGGGTCAGCGTTTTGACTGGGTGAAGTGTGGGAACACAGGGTGGTAAGACTCTGGACAATTCCTTGCCCATACACATGTTTTCTGACTCACAAACATGGGAAACATTGTTCTCACCCATACTTTGACGTTCCCATGACATTTTGGGTAAGAAATGTGCGGGAAGCCACACCACCATGACTTCCCTTGAATCGCTATTCTTCAGAAATGCACAGGCTTGCTAGGTTTTCCTGCGTGCCAACGAACTGGGGGCCAAAATGTTGCAGCCAATCAACATGGAATTAGAGAGGAAACTGGATATTTTAGGCATATGTATGGCATGCTAGGTAAGAAAACTTTCTAGGCTCTATACAAGCCACATTCTCTGGATTCCCCATGATCAATAGGTTTTGGAAATCCTCAGGGTTGGAAGGATACTACAGCTATTCCCAATGGCAAGGGAATTGGGATTTCTTTTGGCATAGATTTGATATATTTGCTGGCAGAAAGGGGTTAAACCTACCATTGTGCCTCACCTGGGACCAAGACAACTATCTAGTGCACCGGTTAGGGAACTGATGCCAAGATGGTCCTGCACTCCACTCCATTCATTTTCTCACTCCTTTCCCTGGTAGTCTGGTGTGTTGTCAGCCCCCTGGGTGGGTATGTAGTGAGGACTAATGTCTGCCTGCACACATTGCTATGTTAGCATAACCGCATTAGTAGTTTAAGCGCCATTTTGCAACTTTGACGCTTTTGCAGACGACACTACATGTATCTGTTGTTGTAAGTTAACTTGCTTGTTTTTCTTCACATGAGAATGGTTTACGTTCCACATCCCTAGACTTACATGGTAGCTAGCCTCTGTCTGTACAGCTTGTGCTCACAGCGTCATGGTCAAATTACAATGTATGCTGTTGATTCAGTGTGATCGGCCCACGCTCTAAACATAACATGCATCCACTTGCAAGAAGCCGAATTTCGAGTCCCCTTAATGTTACACTGCAGCCATGTTTGCAGGCACTTGGAGAAAAAGATTTCCATCTACAGAGAGCTGGCTGATCCTTTCATGTGGTTCACCTAAGCTGATCTTTGAGGTATGGGGTTCCCCGTTGTAACCTAGAGACCTTCGATTATTGTAAAACTTAGCTTCGGGCAAGGGGAGGTTGGTACAGAAGGTGCTTTATGACCTTTTTCCACTATCAGTATAATATGATTTCTCCCCTTGTGTTTTATGGAATTGTAACAAAGCTCATTGTGTTATTTCTAATAGTCTGCCTGCTTATGTTAGCCAAAATACTACATCTTAGAGCACGTAGTTAAAAATAAACATTTTAAACTTTACTGTGTCTCTGATTACTCACGTTGTGGACTTGTATGAGAATCTAAACGAAAGAGTGTTCTTGATTCCCATCATTCCTGGGAGTATTCTAAGTCGCTTGTTCTGGTTTATCTAATCATTGGTAGCTTCGCGGTAGGACGGAGAACGAATGAGACACTAATGCTAGTCGGATAGGGGTTCTGGGTACTAAGGTGAGTTTCTGGTACACCACAAGTCACTGAGGTCCTGATTTCCTGTGCACAGTTCTGTGCCTACACAAAATCCCCGAAACATGGCACACCTAACGTTTGATCTTACATTCGAGACTATTTAGTCGTTAGTGCTTCTCGTAGTCCACAACACCCTCACTTCTGTTTCCGCTAGACAGTTGTGATGGCTTCACCTACCTATACAGATAAGCTATAGGTTTATTTAAGATTGAGATTTAAAAAGGTTCACGTTTATTGAATTACTACCCTTTTTTGTGCTACAATTCTTATTGATTGTTTTTCTTCTCTGTGTCTTTATGGGTGATATTGGAATAGCTCAGCATAGTCGTGCACCGCTCAGATGGCATCTTGCTGCGTTTGAGGTGCCTGATGATGGTATGGCAGTAATCTTTGTTGTGAGTGCTGATGCAGCGTTCCCCTTTGAGCTTTTTTACTCTTGGATTACGTTTCCTGCTGTAGATGCGTATGATAAAACATTCCACACATATTCTCACACCATGATGCCAGTGGCTTATGTTCCATACAGGACACTAGAGATTCCGATTTCTGCATGGCAGCATCGTATTTGGTTTAATGGCGCCCTCCCCTACTCATTGACTCCGGCTCGGTTGGGTCCCTTGTCGATTCCTGGGGCCACTTGGCCACTTGGCCAGTCTTGGCCGGTTTCACGCCACATCCTAACTATTTACGAGTCACTATCATTGCCGAATTATGGCAACTTTATGCCTCTGTGATTGAGGTTCATAGGGCTCTGGTACAATATGTTACTCGCAACCTCCAGGTGAGGGCACCTAGGGTTGCGGCGCATCTAGTTGGACCGGCCGGGATGAAGATTAGTCCGTCATGGTTAATTCTGTTATGGGCAAGTGCCCCCAAGATAAGGATGATATGCCTTATTGGCTTGAATGCACAGAACCAGACAGTGGACCAACTCCTCACCAAGCACCCAAAACGCAGAAGAATATTTACCAATAAATCAGTACAGTAATTTTTTGTGTGCAAATCTTTAACAATGCTCACTGTCCAAGAGCACCACCCTGTACCAGGGTAAACTATTATCATAACACTTGCATTAAAGTTGCACCACCTCAGTATATAATTTCTTGAATATGCATAAATATAAAAAGTTCATGCAATTAATGCAATTCCTTCTTTCAGGGTATGTATTCTTCTCTTTATTTTAAACAGTCACAGCCAACGCGTTTTGTTCTGAAGCCAGAACTTCTTCAGGGCATCCAATATCGTATAATGTCAGTAAGATCATGGGATCAAATTCATTCCTTTACATGAGTGTACAATAAATCACATAACGAGAGCAACTCCAATATCTTGCGGCGAATTCTGACAACAGCCTGTAGTTCGTTCACAGGATCCAGAGTTCAATTAGAGGTTTAAAATCCACCTCCTTAGTGTCAAGAGTAATGTGTTTCACTGGCAACTCTCGTGGCCCGCCGTAATCTGGCACTTGCAATGTATCTTCTAAGTGTTGTGGGCGCTTATTCCATTCAAAACTACCGCCAAATGCGTCCGTAGGACTGCGCATTTGGCGGTCATTTTGAATTATACGATATTGGATGCCCTGAAGAAGTTCTGGCTTCAGGACGAAACGCGTTGGCTGTGACTGTTTAAAATAAAGAGAAGAATACACACCCTGAAAGAAGGTATTGCATTAATTGGATGAACTTTTTATATTTATGCCTTATTGGCTTGCTGAGAAATTTGACCAACTGGAAGCAGTATTTCCGAATACAACACCTGTGGAGAAACACAGGAACCTTACAATTAGTTTGCAGAAAGACTTAGTACCTGAGGTGACAGATTGTGAAACTTGGGGTAAGATATTTGCAGCGGTATATTCAAAGTGCTTTGGCACACCATCTATGACTGTCCTGCCCTCCGTTATCAAGCGTGTTCAGGATCAACACGGACCGCAGGCAACGGTCGAGTTAGGAATGAGGCTTGTCGGAGTGTTTGACGTAGTTTCTGATCTGATCCTTGCCAATGTCAAGGGGAATGCAGTGAACTTTCAGGTGTCTAATGCTTTGTGCCTTGTCCCTGACGGCGAGAAACCCCAAAGGTTACCGAAAATAATTGTGGAGGCTTATAAGACCGTTGGCCGCAATAGTTTGGGTGTTAAGCCTTTTGCTAAAACAGCAGCACAACCGTAAACGCAGACGGCTGAAGTCTAATAAAGACGACTGTGCTAACTCTCCAAAGCAAAATTGGAAAGGTGAAAAACAGGGGAAGCAGCAACAGAAACAGAGGTCGCGTCCTGCATCACCAGTTACGGTGACTGTTGAACGCACATATGATTTGCGCGACCACACACAAATTAGGTCTCCTGATAGATTTCAGGTTCCTGATCAACATTCTCCTCATTTTTCACAGGAAACATCAGGCTCACCAGCCAGTGGAGGAGAACGTGGCAAAGTTCGGGGCACCCCACAAGGACGTAAGAAGCCCCGTCCGAATGAGAGCAAAAGCAAGCAGGACGACTTTCCTCGTCAAAGACCTCAGTTTTAGAAAAAGAAGGTTGCTGCATTAACCGTGAGGTATGCCACAGATGGTGAGAACACAGCTTCGGAACCTGACATGGGAACTCACGCTGCTGGACAGCGCAGCGGAGGTTACAATAGTGAAGGCGACAGCAACTAATACGTTTGTTGCAGTGGAAACAGCTGACACTAGAGTGGCTCCCCCTGACGTCTATATGACATAGTTCTTTTAATTGAAGGTGACATACAACGTGTAATAAAAGGGATTTTTGGGGGAAATCTGACTTCTACATATGAAATTTTGTTAGCAGAGGTAGACTGGCCCCCGCCTTTCATTTTGGCTGCTCCGAGAGGGGAGGAGCAACTGCAGAAATTTGCAGAAGAGTGGGCTCAGCTGCTTGCACAGGCGTTGTACCGTACTCAGGTGGGGTGGGATAAACTTTCCCCCCATCATGAAATTCCATTGCGGTCTATGCCACAGCCACAACCCCAATATCCCATGCGGCAGGAAGCAAAAGCTCCTGTGGCAGAAATCCTTGAACAATTAGAGTTTCAAGCTGTGATTGAAACATGTGTGTTTCAGATGAATAATCCTCTTTCTCTGTGACCAAGCCTGATGGGTCGTACTGCCCAGTATTGGATTTTCGACATTTGAACTCTCATTGTCGTACATGCACAGTACAGGATACCCACAGTTCTGCTCTGGTTGATAGTCTTGAGAAAACGGTTTAAAACCACACTTGACATTTCTAATGGCTTTTTTAGCCATAACTGGTCCCCTCTTAGTAGTCAGTGGACAGCATTTACTTCTGGCGGTAAACAAAAACAGTTCAAAAGGTTAGCCATGGGCTACGAGAATAGCCCAGGCGTCTTTGCCGCCCATGTCGTCTCATTGTTGGACGGCATAGACCCAGATGCGTACTCGTATGTGGATGATATTTATCTCACAGACGATGAATTATCGCCGCATCTGTATCCGCGTTGACCGCATCATTGTCATGTTTGCGGACTTCGGTTACAAATGTAACTTTGCTAAATTGGTTCTGGGCTACGAGCTCAACTACGAAGGTCGAGGTTTAGCACCTCACTTCCTGGAGAAATGTGCACGTTTACGCACTCCGACAACTCTGAAAAATTTGCAATCATTACTGGGTTTTTTGAATTTCGGGCGTACTTACATTCCCGATTATGCCCAGCGTATCAACTGCTATATGCCTTGATACAACCTACTTTTACCAAATCATGCTCGCTGCCTGAAAATTCAGCGATACTGCAATCCTTGCAGTCTGATCTTCTTGAATCTAAATACTTACTGACACGTGACAACCACACAAACCTGGTGATAAGAATTGTGGCAGGTGCAGTGGGTTTCACATATTTGACGTTTAATGAAGGACACACAGTCCCTATTGCTTACAAGTCACACTTGTACACGTCAGCTGAAATGCGCTTTTTAACTGTCGGAAAAGTTTTGACAGAGGTGCAGATGGCGATTCTAAAAGAAAGAGTGCTATCTCAGGGGAAACGCATGTTGATTGTTACACCGTATCCTGCCCTTGAGGCAGGATACGGTGTAACAAAGCAAAATAAAGCGTACCTAATTCAAAAGCTTTGTATCCGCGTTGGATACAATGGGCCACTTCACTGACATCTCCGGATGTCACGTTTATCTTTGACCCCTCATTGCAAAGTTAGGAGTTCTTGCAGTTTGAATTTGTTCATCCTGCTCCTGTGTTATTGCGCCCGCTTGAGGATTACCTTTGTATCATTTACACAGATGGTTCGGCACAACCGGCGACGGGGTTCGAAGCACGCTTATTCAGCAGCCTGCGCAATAGTGGTTGGTACCATTGTGAATGGAGAATTCAAGTCCGATGTTGTGCATACTCAGTCATTAGGGGACTGTACTGCCCAGTTGGCAGAGCTACAAGCTGTGGTGCTTGCACTAGAGTTTGCTGACCCTCCTATGACTACTTTAATTGTGAGTGACTCATACTACTGTGTTCAATCTTTCAGCGACAATTTATACTTTTGGGCTCAAAATGAATATCGTGATTCCAAAGGTAGCACAATCAAACACAAAATGCTTTGGGTTGGGGTCGCAGAACTGAAAGAACGTCTGACTCTCGTAAATGCAATTCATACTCTTGGTCACCAACGCGTAGGAGTACACGCTGTTGGTAACAGTCTTGCTGATGAAGCAGCGAAGACAGCAGTGGCGACATACCTAGTAGCAGCAGTTACAAGATCCAAAAGTAAGATTGATGATGACATCTTGGCAGCTATTGCTGCTACTGAGAAGGGAGATAATTACCCTAGAGGTTTCCCTTCAAAGTACTCTTATCATTTAAGTCCTGATAAAGTTCCCTATGTGAGAATTAACGACGTTGGTGACAGATTGATTCCCAACGCGGACCACAGACAAGCATCGATAACAGCCGCTCATGAGGGCATGGCTTCGGCGCATGCCGGCGTTTCAGTGACTGTCATTATCTTACACAACGTTACTGGTGGCGCAGACTGTACAAACAAATGCGTGATTATGTCCTTTCTTGTGACATTTGCTAGCAGATTAAAACTTCAACTGCTGCGCGTCCACCTCAGACACAGTTGTACATATCTAATATTTATTTAGATCACTGCAGTCCTTTCTCTTCTGATACTGCGTATAAGTTCATCTTAGTTGCAGCAGATTCGTGCACACGCTTTTTATGGGTCTGGCCACAACGTAGCACTGATGCTCGAACTGTCATCAGAGATTTGCGGTCTTTGTGGGAATTTCTGCATGTGGTACCTTCCATTCTGACCAGGGTCCAGTGTTCGCCTCGAAGACGTACAAGAAAGCCATGGGATCTTTGGGGGTCAAAGTCAATTTTTTGTCCCCATACAGGCATGAGGGCAATTCTGTTGTTGAACGAATGAACAGTAACTTAAAGCAATCCTCGACAGCTAGGGTCTTAGGCACTGACAGGAACTGGCTGGCCCATTTGTATAGCGTTCAATGTGCACTCAATAATCTCCCTAGAAGGTCTCGGGGTGGGCGTACCCCATACGAAATGCTCTTTGGCATAAAGATGTTAGTCCTTGAAGGTCTAGACATGGTGGCGATGACTGCATCTGTTGATGTAGATAATCATTCTGCTGTGTTACAGAACCTACAAGAGACTTGTGACAGTCTAGCAGAGGAACATTTGCCCTCCACATCTGATGCTGCACTACAGATTCTGGTAGCTGACTGGCTACTTCGAGTTGGGGATCTGGTCCGTGAGAAGGTGGAGAACAAGAAAGAATTTGGCCCCTCTTATCATGCTCCAGTTCCAGTACTTGGAGTGCAGGGTACAAGAACAGTCATTTTACCTCCACTTCCTGGTCGTAAGGATAACAGGTACTTCTCCATTGAGAATGTCAAACTACAGCGAATGGCCGATTCTTCTTAGTATGACTCCTGCGGTCTCTTGTCCAGCAATGCTTAGAAATTCTGTTTTGGCCCCGGCAAATACAAACAGGCCTGACATTGCCATTGAAATGCAAACAATTACTAATCCTTTATTGAATATACCGACTGTTGATCTCAATGAAGATACTGAGTATACCTATCCCACTGATGTGTTGTTGCCTGGCGTGCAAACAAGTCCAGCTGACCAGTCATGTTTTTCATTTGACTCTAGCTCTACAAGATCGAGAGCCCCATCAAAAATTTCACTTTTTTCTGTTTGGTTTAAAACAAATGTTTTGATACCCCCTTGGATTTACCTCTGGTTGGTGCTCATCTTTATTTTTTTGTTCATGTCGATTGGGTTTGTTGTTTTCTTTTTTTCGTTTTATTAATGGACATTATCTAACCGAAAGATCTGCAATCAGGTTCATAAATGGAACTTTGATACCACACTATTCATCACATAGAATGAAAAGGAGCCAGACTTTTGTTAATATAACTCTGTGGTTCCCAAACTGTGCGCCGCGGCGCCCTGGTGCGCCGTTATCAGGAGCCAGGGGCGCCGCGCACGATGTGGGAAAGGAGGTGTGTAAGTCACACTAAGAATGTGTCACTTTCGCCCCCCCCCCCCCCGCTCCCTCCGAGATGAATAGGTTGCTCTGCCCCTTAGAATCTGCCTTTCTGAAGCAGTCCATCACGGCGGCGGACGGGGGGGTGCACAAACAGCGCACACAGGACTCGGCTACAGACATAGCTGTGAGGCCCGCCTGCCAATGAAGATTTAGGCACTTCTTACTCAAAGGCAAAAGATGATGCCCATAATCCCGCATGTTGGCGCCTGGCAGTTCTAACCATTAAAAAGGCAATCAACTCTTTCAGCTGCTGATGAGCTGTGAAAGAGATGCTGGTCAGTGGCAGAAAGGAAGGTGTTGCAGCACAGGAGGGGGTCATGCTCCTTGTGGAGTCATGAGCATCTTCGGTTATTTAGATACGAATAGCATTGAAAGAGTAAATGAAACTAACACAGAAAAAGGGTAAAACTTTTCAACTGTCAAATGACATTCACGAACGTTCCTATTATGACGGCTTTTTCAAATTCATGTGCAACGTTGTACCAAGTCCATTATCAGGCAGAAAATTACATTATTGATGACATATATTTTGGATTCTTTAAATGGTGGAATAATTTAATGATTGAGAGAGAGAGAGGGTGTTCGTGCGCTGCTTAATAAACCTGTGGCGGTATCCCAGTGTTCTCTCTGGGAGAACAGATACGCATAAAATGACTGTCTTTAACCTCCATTGGGTGGGTGGGTGCAGGGTCAGGGTCCTGGTGGAGAGCATTGGGTGGGTGGATGCAGGGTCAGGAGCCTGGTGGAGAGCGTTGGGTGGGTGGGTGCAGGGTCAGGTCCTTGTGGAGAGCATTGGGTGAGTGGGTCAGGGGCCTGGTGGAGAACGTTGGGTGGGTGGGTGCAGGGTGAGAGGCCTGGTGGGGAGCGTTGGGTGGGTGGGTGCAGGGTCAGGGTCCTGGTGGAGAGCGTTGGGTGGGTGGGTGCAGGGTGGGGGGCCTGGTGGAGAGCGTATGGTGGGTGCAGGGTTAGGGGCCTGGTGGAGAGCGTTGGGTGGGTGGGTGCGGGGTCAGGGGCCTGGTGGAGAGCGTTGGGTGGGTGGGTGCAGGGTGGGGGGCCTGGTGGAGAGTGTTGGGTGGGTGCAGGTTCAGGGGCCTGGTGGAGAGCATTGGGTGCGTGCAGGGTGAGAGGCCTGGTGGGGAGCGTTGGGTGGGTGGGTGCAGGGTGGGGGCCTGGTGGAGAGCGTTGGGTGGGTGGGTGGGGGGTCAGGGGCCTGGTGGAGAGCGTTGGGTGGGTGGGTGCAGGGTGGGGGGCCTGGTGGAGAGCGTTGGGTGGGTGCAGGTTCAGGGGCCTGGTGGAGAGCATTGGGTGCGTGCAGGGTGAGAGGCCTGGTGGAGAGCGTTGGGTGGGCGCCTTATGCCCTGATGCAGCCGCACTCTGCCAGCTTCTGTCTTTGCCTCACTCCTCGTTGAGGGGTCATCACTCGTGACTGCTGCATGTTGGAGAGTGTGAGGGGAGAAGGGTGCAAGGCAGAGGGGAGAAGGGTGCAAGGCAGAGGGGAGAAGGGTGCAAGGTAGAGAAGGGTGCAAGGAGGAGAGGAGAAGGGTACACATCAGAGGGGAGAAGGGTGCAACGGGGAGGGGGAGAAGGGTGCAAGACAGGGGAGAAGGGTGCAAGGTAGAGAAGGGTGCAAGGCAGAGAGGAGAAGGGTGCAAGGCAGAGGGCAGAAGGGTGCAAGGCAGAGGGGAGAAGGGTGCAAGGCAGAGGGGAGAAGGGTGCAAGTCAGAGGGGAGAAGGGTGCAAGGCAAAGGGGAGAAGGGTGCAAGGTAGAGAAGGGTGCAAGGAGGAGGGGAGAAGGGTGCACAGCAGAGGGGAGAAGGGTGCAACGGGGAGGGGGAGAAGGGTGCAAGACAGGGGAGAAGGGTGCAAGGTAAAGAAGGGTGCAAGGCAGAGAGGAGAAGGGTGCAAGGCAGAGGGCAGAAGGGTGCAAGGCAGAGGGCAAAAGGGTGCAAGGCAGAGGGGAGAAGGGTGCAAGGCAGAGGGGAGAAGGGTGCAAGGCAGAGGGGAGAAGGGTGCAAGGCAGAGGGGAGAAGGGTGCAAGGTAGAAAAGGGTGCAAGGCAGAGGTGAAGCAGGGTACAAGGGGAAGGGGGAGAAGGGTGCAAGGTGGAGGGGGAGAAGGGTGTAAGGCAGAGGGGGAAAGGGTGCAAGGGGGATGGTGATGAAGTTAAAAATGTGTCCCCCCAAAAACATTTTTGAGATACCCATGATCAGAGCCCACCTCACGTAAACGTCTTGTAACGCCACAGAGCTCCTTGAGCCTTTCTCTAGCCTGGTTACTTTTAGTGGGAGTGCTTTATACTACTCTATGTATGCATTGAGATGTACTTTATAACTTCTTTGTGATTGCAAATAAAGTTTTATGACAGTGATGGCTACTCTCTGAATCCTTCATCACGTCTAGGCTTGATTCTTCATGTAGACCAGTGGTTCCCAAAGGGTGCGCCGCGGCACCCCGGTGCGCAGGTAAAAAAATGGTGGGGAGCCACGGCCAACTGCCAATTAGGTCAAGGGAGCCACGGGTCAAAAAAGTTTGGGAACCACTGATATAACCGCTTGGCCAGACGGACTATCGTGAGGAGGGTAACTGGCGCTGCATAGATTGCTGGACTCTGGACATGGTCCTTAACCGTTGTTGGACAGTAAGGGGGCTATTGTTGATGGGGGGGAGCTCTACATGATTCTGAGGTTCGGGGGGAAGCGAGTTGGGGTTCAGGGGGTGGGTGAATGATGGACTCCTTTATTGTTATGGCCGGGGTGCTGTTTTTTAGGTACTGTTGGGTGGCCCGGTGGGGAGCTGAGTGGGGGGGGGGAGTTGTTTCCTTTTTTTGTTTTCTGCGGGTAGGTTTAGCAAGGGTGGCAGATGGGGAAGCTGTGCACGTCCTGGCACCAGCATGGGAAGGGCATATCGGCGGGTTTAGTTGTTGCTAGTATATTGCTCGTGGGTGGGGTTGGGGTTGGGGGGATTGTTGTTAGGGAATGTTGTAGGCATCGCATGTATGACACGTCGGGCACGGGACTGGAGGGACACTGAGAGTGGAGTTCGGGGGGAGGCGGGACACGTAGTTGACAATGGGATACAAGTTTGTGAGCTGGAATGTGAGAGGGCTAGGTACTTGCACAAAATGATACAGAGTACTGTCTTGGCTTCGTAGGCATAGGGTCGCGATTGCATGCCTTCAGGAGACTCATCTTACTGAGGAGGGGGCGCAGAAGCTGGGTAAAAAATGGCGGGGCCAGGTGTTCCATTCTTCTTACTCTTCATACGCTAGAGGGGTGTTGATTTGGGTAGCGCCTGGGGTCCCGTTTGCAGTCCAGCATGTAGAAGCAGACATTCAGGGCAGAAATTTGCTCCTCAGGGCTAAATTGGATGGTAGGGATGTTGCCCTTCTGAATGACAGCACAGCTTCAGGAGGTCATGGAGAATATAGGGGCTGTAGATATCTGACGGCAGGCCAATCCGATGCTGCAGGTATATACCTGTTTTTCTCCTACTCATAATACACACAGTCGATTTGATAGAGTTTTAGTAGCCAACGCGGAGAGCAGCATGGCTATGGAAGTGACACATCAGGCGCGCTTTCTGTCCGACCACTCCCCAGTGGTTTGTCTGGTGAGATGGGGAGCCTAGGTTTCCCGTCCACGTACTTGGAGGTTCCCAGTAGATATCCTCCGTGACTCCGTGGGACGAGCACATGTTGAGAAGGCCCTAAAAGACTATGTAGACCTTAATTGGGAGGTGGGAGACCTGTCGCTGGCCACTAAATGGGAGGCCCTGAAGGCAGTGGTGAGGGGAGCCTGTATGGGGTTGACATATGGAGTCCGGAAACAGCTTCTCCAGGACTTGCAGATGGCAGAGGAGGGGCTCTTGCGTGTCCAGACTGCGGGGTCTCCTGACGACATGCAGAGGACGGAAGAGCGGGTAGCCCAAGGGAAGGTCCATGATATTCTGGACCGACTCGATAAGTATACCCTAGCCCAGTATAAGCAGAGGCTTCATAGAGAAGGAGACAAATCGGGGTGACTGTTGGCCTGGATCCTTCGTAAGGAGCAAACCCCGGAACGTATTGTGGCTCTACGGGACACCCATGGGACTGTGGTCCACTCCGAGCGCGCGATTCTTGAGACTCTTAGATCCCACCTCCAGCTGGTATACACTGCGGATCCAGGCATCTCCGAGGCCTCTTATTACCCTTATCTGCAGGGGCTGACCCTCCCATCTATCTCCGCAGCAGACCAGAAGGACTTGGATGCTGCACTGACGGCGGACGAGGTGCGGGTAGCCCTCGCCCGCCTGCCCCGTGCAAAGTCACCAGGTAGTGACGGATACCCGCCGGAGTTTTACCAAGAGTTCGGAAGCACGATGGTGCGTCTCCTGGTGCAGGTCTACGCCGAAGTCTTTGAGACCGCATCTCTTCCAGGGAGCATGTCCAGTGGAGAAATTTGCATGATTCTTAAACCAGGGGGGGACAAGCTCGACCCTTCCGCATATCGCCTAATCACCATGATCAATACAGACGTAAAAATGTTGACTAAGTTATTGGCCACCCGGTTGGCCCCGCATATGGCGCAGTTGGTCCATCCGGACCAATGCGGCTTTATTCCCAGGCGTAACAGCGCCAGGAACCTGAGGCGCTTTAACCACATTATACATGAGGTTCAGGGGTTGGATGATCAGATGGTGCTCGTCTCGGTTGACCTCGCCAAGGCGTTCGATACTGTAGACTAGGCTTACTTGCAGGAAGTTCTCTGGGTGGTGGGTTAGGCCCAAACTTTTGCCGTTGGGTCCGTATTTTATATAACTCCCCCTGGGCTCGGGTGAGATTGGGAACGGCGCGTTCGGAGGAGTGGCAGTTGGGGCGGGGTACACGACAGGGGTGTCCCCTTTCATCACTACTCTTTGCTCTAGCAATAGAGCCTTTGGCTGGAGATGTCGCAATGGGGCATACAAGTGGGAGACACATGTAATATTGTCTCCTGATATGCAGATGATGCTTTGTTTTATCTGAGGGACCCAAGGGAGGCGCTTCCTCTGTTGCTCAATCAGTTGGATCGGTTCGGGGATGCATCGGGACTGCGACTCAATAGACGTAAGTCTCTGATTTACCCGTTGTCAGGACTGGGGTCGTGCCCCGGGACGAACTGCCGGAGCTCGGGCTCCGTTGGGAGATGGATAGTTTTCGATACTTGGGGATTCAGGTGGGGCCTACGGAGGCGAGTTCCCTGGCCTGTAATATTGATAAGGTGCTTCAGTCCCGGCAGCGCTGAACATGCTCCTTACGTCCCTACTTTGGGCGAACCGGCGTAGTCGAGTTGCCCTTCACACAGTGGTGAGATCCTATGATGAGGGTGGTCTGGAGGCCCCATGCTTTGACCTGTACTATTATGCTGCGCAGCTGCTACCGGCTGCCAGATGGTTTGCAGAAGCGGACGTTTGGGAAACGCAGCTGTTGGCGGGTAGAGCGACGGTGCAGGAGCTTCAAGTGGCGTTGATGCGGGGTAGGAGGCAAGCAAGACTTTGCCCTACATTGTGAGACACACGGCAAATGTTTGGCACCGCTTCGTTGAGAGGGTGCTCCGGACAGCACCCTTCCACAGAGACTTGCCGCTTTGGATCCTGGCGCCCATGGTGTCGATGGAGCAACATATTTATTTATTTATTTATTTTTGATATTTGTAAAGCGCATCATTTACCCTTGGGCGTCTTGGCGCTGATAAAACCATTTATCTGTGACGGTCAACATAAGGAAGAGATGATCATTGGGCAAACAGCCAGGTTTTTAAAAGTTTGCGGAATTGGAAAAGAGAGGGGCTATCCCTGATGTTCGGGGGAAGCGTGTTCCAGAGCCTTGGGGCGGCCACCAAAAAGCGCCGGTCGCCCCAGGTGACGGTTTTAGTGCGAGGAATGACCAGTTGATTGAGGGTGGCTGATCGTAAAGCTCTGTTAGGTTTGTATTGTTGTAGCTGTTCCTTCATATGTCCTTTTGGGCCTGGCGGGAGGGAGGCTGTGAGACCCTGGCAGACCTATATCCAGCCAACACCTTTTTGACATATGAACAGGCAGAGGAGGCTTTTGCCCTGGGTAGAGGACAGTACCTGCATTACCAGGGATTGTGGGATGTGTTGAGGTCGATATGGACGCAGTATATAGAGATTCCCCCAGTGACTCATACCTTGGGCATTTTACTGTCTTGTGGCAGAGGGCGTAGACTTATTTCCCTGCTGTATGTGGCCATGCGTAGGGACTCTACCCCGCTGGTCCCTCCGGCGTGGGCGGCCTGGGAAGTGGATTGGGTGCCCCGCTGGATCGGGGTCAACGCAAGCGAATAGGGGCCCTTACAAAGAAGGTTTCTTGTAATGCACGCTTTAAGTTGATACATTTCAATTTCCTGCACCGCACCTATCTCACTCCAATCTTATTGCAGCGTTATTCCCCGGGTAGGACCGATGATTGCCCTAGATGTGGCACGGGGGGTGCGGGGTTCCTGCACTTGGCCTGGGACTGCCCACTGGTCCAGAATTTTTGGGGGGGTGGTGGAACATATACTCGCCACAACGGGGATCCGTATTACATTGACACCTTTACATTGCTTGCTGGCGTTGCTACCTAGGCCAAAGAAACGGAAATCGTCTTCTAAATTGATGCAATTGATGCTGGTGCTGGCCAGACGTAGGGTGGCTATTACTTGGATGGATCAGAGGGCCCCAGAGGTTCCCAGGTGGCTGAGAGATATGCGAGAATGGTCCCTAGCAGAGGAGACACATATGCAGAGCTGTAGAAGGAACGAGAGACTGCAGGAGAACCTGATGGCCTGGCGAGTAATGTGTGCTACGATAGGGGTCCTGGAGCAAGCTTCCCATAGTGATTCAGAAGGGACGAGAGGAGCGTTATTCTCACTGATGGGTTCGGGCACTGAGGAGGGCACCGGAGGCGCCCCTGGAGACACAGCGGAGGTGGGGTGAAGGGTAGGGACTGGCCCAGTGCTCACAGGATGCTAGCTGCTGTCTGTTATTTCGCAATGTGTCCTGGGTAGCTATGTATCTCAATGTGCCCTTAGGTTGACAAACCGTGCTTTAATGAGTCAGTCGATGTGCGCATGTGATGTTTTGATGCCAAATGGGGGGATGTTATTGTATGTTTATTTTGCACAAAATGACAAAAAATAAAGTTTGTAAAAAGAAATATAACTGCTTGGCCTGTTTTGGATGGGATTGTGTGGGATGCTGTAAAATTTCAAATTCATGGCCCAACAGAGGTGATAAATGTCCCCAATGTACTTCGTGTTTCTATGGGTGACATTGTAAAACAAAACATATGCTCTGATGATTGGGATGTACAGGCCGTCGAGGCTCTTTTTTCTGATTTGAAATATTATGCTGCCTTTGATGCTGAAGATTTGTACTTAGAATCTGCTAATTATGCAGACCTATTCTGCTATCAGCAATATGGCAATCATTTACTGCATAAAGCAAATACATTTAGGAATATAGTTAATTACACACAATGGGAACATTGTCCAACTCCTATTGAAGGCAGTTCGAAAACTCTGTTGAAAGAATTTACATATTTCACTGATTTTAGTCAATCCCATTGTTACATCTTGGTAAGGAATTCCAGAAGACTTGGAAAGGTTACAGATGATAAGTTTATTCTTCTTAGATGGTTAGATAGGTTTTCCAGTATATATGTAATCAAAGCCCCACCAGGAGCATCCTCTCTGCTGCTCAGCCCAGGATCCAACTGACAGTCCACTCACAGCATACCAAACATTCCAATGACATCACATTCACACTAACATTCCACTCACACTGGCTGAACAGCAGAGGAAGAGAAACAGGGAAGATGTAAGGTAAAAACCTTAGATATAACACACCTTCCCTCTTTATAAAATGAACAAAGAGAAAGAAAATGCAAATAGCAACATTGCAATAACATCACAGTACAATCAATAAAAATTGCAGTAGAAAGAAAGATTGCAAATGCACATAATGAGAACAGGATTGCTAATCCATTGTGCTATGCACGCGTGGGTTCGGATCCCATCCTCGTCGCCAAATTTATGTTACATCTTGGTAAGGAATTCCAGAAGACTTGGAAAGGTTACAGATGATAAGTTTATTCTTCTTAGATGGTTAGATAGGTTTTCCAGTATATATGTAATCAAAGCCCCACCAGGAGCATCCTCTCTGCTGCTCAGCCCAGGATCCAACTGACAGTCCACTCACAGCATACCAAACATTCCAATGACATCACATTCACACTAACATTCCACTCACACTGGCTGAACAGCAGAGGAAGAGAAACAGGGAAGATGTAAGGTAAAAACCTTAGATATAACACCCATCCAGAAGCCTTTTATTTTAGAACTGCTACATTGTCTTCCAAAGTTAAACTCACTCACTCAAAAATATTATACTCAAAATCCTTTTTGGATCAGGTAGCTATAGGTGGCTATGAGCTGTGGAAAGATACCATTGATCTCAAATCTGTTTGGGGTTCTAACACTTGGCAGGTACAAGGCACTGAGACCTTGCATCATGCATGCCTTATCCCAGCCCACATGTTGTTTTTAAATTCGACTATTTTTCAAACCACTTGCTTAGGATTAGCTACTTCTAAAAGAATTGAATGTCACTGTCATTCCTGATCTAGGGGCTTACCCTACTTGGGATAATCACACTGATATGTCAATTGATGAATTACAGTCCCTACTTACAAATACCTCCTTCAATATTTCCAGTTTGGTTGGTTGCTTTGGCAGAAAAGTTCTGATTCATGCCAACAACGTTTTTTGGGTCTGACCCTGGGCTACACACAGGTCAGGATGGACCCACGCTTTGATATTTCCCATTCTGTTACTACTTATTCAGTAGGCAAACTATGTCAAAATTGGCTCTAACATTCCACCTTAGCGTCAGTTAAGCAGCATTTATCACAATTGACTGACGATGTTGATTTGAATGACTTTGTAAAAGGCCCTGTAGGAGGCAGGTCAAAAAAATGGATTTATGTTATTTACAACAAAGTTTGGAAATTGTCTCAAATTGAAGCTGCTTCTAGATTAAGGGCTATTGATCAAGCTAACTTAGAAAAAGTGCTTGCAGTCGTTAATAATAGCATGAATACTCTTTCTTCCAGGATTTACACTTCATATAAAATTGTTTCATCTGTTGTGGATATTGTGCAAGATGATGTTTCTGTTTTATTCTATGGTCAAAATTAATTGCGCTCTATAAGGCAAATTGCTTGGGCTCTGCAAACGTTAAAAGCTGGTAACGTTCCTTGGGACTACATGAATACCTCATCTATATTTTTACCGTTTAATTTAACTGCAAAACAACAGTTCATGTCCATGAAGGATGCAACATATTCTCTTTTGCATATAGAAAAGTTGGAACCTTTACCATTTTCTGTAGCTGAGGTTAATTCTGCTGTATGGCTTATTCATGGGTTAATGATACTCCCTTTGTTTAAATTTAATTCATGTATGAAACATTATGCGCTAGGCAGATATGAACCGCTGGGTAGTGCTTTTCTCCATGTAGTTTGGTCTCTGCCATTTACATACAGGTGCATGTGAGATGGTAAAGAAGTATATTTGGAAGGGGAGAAGTGCGTTTCCACACCTGATCACTCTCTAGTGTGCACTAACATACAATTGCATGGTGGGTGTAACACTGAAGCCGCCAATTTAACCTGCATTTTAAATGGTACTCATGTACCGGCTATAACAACAGCCCTTATTAGCTAACGGTAGTTATTTAAATTATGAGGCATGCTGTGGGATGCAACCAGGGATCCCGTACATTGTAACTGTCTCCCAACGTGTAGTCTCCTGCAAAAACATCCTTTTCCCGCCCCCGCATGGGAGACTCAATGTTTCAATATGGTCTTCCATTCCAACCTTGAAAGCAGAGTTCAATAAGTTGAGCAGAATAAGGGTTCTTTTGTCTAAAAAAGAAGTTCTCCTTATTTCATCTCGTGAAACATTTGTCCTTCACGTGGCTGACACCCGTACAGAGGTGCATGCCCTTTGGAATACTGATCTCCCACTTCGTTTTGGTGCCTTGATTCACACCATATTTAATGTGCCTTCGACGACAGGTTTGGTGCACTTTTTTAAAGTTGTTAGGTCCGGCCTTGTGACTTCCTTCCAAACTATATTTGGTGTGATACCGGCATTTTTTCATTCTATTCTTTCCAGCGTTTTCAGCAGGTTACCTTTACTTCTCGCCTTGGCTGCCGGTATACTGCTATTGCTTTGCTTGCTCCGCAAAGGCTGCAATATCTGTGTCTCGAGACAGCCTGCCACGGCTGCTCCAGCTTCGCAACCGGATGCTTGAATTCTATGGAACGCTTCCTCTGGCCACTTTGAGTGTAGCATATGAATTATCCTTCCGGTACTCATACTTATCATGCGTTCAGTCTGTGTTTCATTGCCTGGATTGTCCATTCGAATGGTCTTTGCATGTATGCCTGTCGAATATGGCATCTCCTGCCCCAGATTATGATCAGCTGATGAGTCCCTTAGTGGCTCACGAGTTGGACTGTTCTGGAGTCGGGATTACGGCCTGTGCGGCTGCACATGGAGTTCTCGGAAACTGAGACATATATGAGGCAGCGCTTGACTTCCTGTCACAAAGTTATCTTGATGAACATGTTGGTTGTCCTCTGATGGTACTAGAGGCTCCAGGTATTGAAGAACATGTGTGTTCATTTCCTTCAATAAATTGGATGGCTGAACTTTTTTCTGATGAGAACAATGACTTCCTCCTGGAGGCTGTTGCAACATACTGTGCCTATTTGCTGATGGACTAATGGCAGTTACCCAGCTAAGGGCACATGCTGACTTCAGATTTTTAAAGATTTGTTTCCAATTTTTTTCCATATTGGCGGTATACCGCCTTTTTATGTTTTTTAAGTATGTTTTTTTCCCCCTATTCTCTTGCCACACTACTTTGAACTTATCGTTTCCAATTATGTGGTTTGACAAAATTTGAACTTGGTTCAGTCTCACTCAAACTTGAACTCGACGTTCCCAAATTATTTCCGTTTTTGTTCGTGTTCCGATCAGGGGAGGGTGTAGTGAGGACCAATGTCTGCCTGCACACATTGCTATGTTAGCATAACCGCATTAGTAGTTTAAACGTCATTTTGCAACTTTGCCGCTTTTGCACACGGCACTACATGTATCTGTCTTTGTAAGTTAACTTACTTGATTTTCTTCACATGAGAATGGTTTGCGTTCCACATCCCCAGATTTGCACGGCAGCATCTGTCTGTACAGCTTGTGCTCACAGCGTCAAGGTCAAATAACAATGTATGCTGTTGATTCAGTGTGATAGGCCCATGCTCTAAACATAATATGCATCCAGTTGCAAGAAGCTGAATTTCGAGTGCCTTTAATATTACACTGCGATACAAAAGGGGATGATGGACGGAGCGTTTGAGCAAATCAAACACTCACCCCCAGTCAACTGATCTGGGTTTAATCCATCACCATTCTTTAGCCCACTCAGCCACCCCAGTTCAGACATGGCCATATGCAAATCAGTCTGACCCTGTGCCTCATGGGAACAGTCCAGCCCGAACTGCCAAGCCATGTCTTCCCTGGACCGGAAACAAGCATCCTGGTACCGGTTTCGGATTCAAAATCCTCATCAGCCAGGCTATCTTGAATCCAGTGGCCAAGTGAGCAAGGGACTCACGTCTGAGCATACCCTGCCACACTTAGGGCGAACAAAGCGATACAAAATGGGATGATGGACGGAGCGTTTGAGCAAATCAAACACTCACCCCCAGTCAACTGATCTGGGTTTAATCCATCACCATTCTTTAGCCCACTCAGCCACCCCAGTTCAGACATGGCCATATGCAAATCAGTCTGACCCTGTGCCTCATGGGAACAGTCCAGCCCGAACTGCCAAGCCATGTCTTCCCTGGACCGGAAACAAGCATCCTGGGACCAGTTTCGGATTCATAATCCTCATCAGCCAGGCTATCTTGAATCCAGTGGCCAAGTGAGCAAGGGACTCACGTCTGAGCTATTTAATACTAGTAATGCTCAATATTATCACAATCATATCCTTTCTTCCACTAGCACTACTAAAAAAGTGTTTGCTATCTACAATTTACTGACTCAACCTGCAAATGTATCCACCCTTGCAGAAGTTATTTACAAGTTTCTCAGACTTCTTTCAGGATGAAAATCCTGAGACTGAGGTCTTCCTTCCCTTGTGGAGTCATTCCCCTCTCCCACCACTTGCGGGTTCCCTGCCTTTTCTCACTAACTCCTCTGCTTCCTGGTTTTCTCTTGCACCGGTTTTACAGGTGGAGCGCACAGGACAGCCTCAGGCTATTTCTTCAGGCTCACCACGTGGCCCCTGCCCAGATAGGACTGTGACAGCCCACTCTCCTAGCATGGCTCCCCTTATAACTTCGATTTGCAGCCTTTTTAGGGCTCGGCCTACATCCCACGAAGTGGGTGTGGCTTCAGAGTCCTTTTCTGAGGAGTTCGAAAATCTAACCTACAAATTCCAGAGAAGCACGTGAATTTTATTCGTTATTTATGACAGCTGCATGGCAATTGGCCCTCGCATGGCTGTGTTTTTACAAGGCAGCACGCAATAGGCCATAGTCTGTAGAGTTGCTCCACTTCCTGCATATTCCGTGCGGACACGCGCAGCAAAAGGCTATAATTCATCAATTACCAGCTGTCAGGGGCCGCGGTAATTCTGGTCTCGTTCCTTCCCTCTATTGCCCTCCCCTCGGTCCCTTTCCCCCACCCCTTCTCCCCTGCTCGCGCCCAGCCTCCTCACTTCTCTCCCTGCCTCACGCGGTGAAGATGTCTCGGCTCGCGCTCTGCTACCGCCTCCCCCGCCTCCCTCTCCTCCTGCTCCTCGCCCTGCTGGGCTCCGGCGACGGTGAGTACCTGGGGGCGACTTATCAGATCCTCGCCTAGCTGCTGCCGAGCGTGCGCGCGGGAGTGAGGTTTGCTGTGGTAGGTACTTGGATCATGTATGTTGTATGTGTATTTGCAATACGGTTGCATTAGCAGCATGCTGTACATTTTCATCTGTATTTGTAGCACTCATGTGTGTTATCTTTGCTTGGGTATTTGCTGCATGTGGGGATCTCTCGGCATATACGTTCAACTTGCAGTGGCTGTATTTGCATCCAGGCGTGTTCTTGTTGCACGGTGTTTTCTCGCAGAGATGGCGTGTCTTACCAGGCTGTATATTCTGAGCCGTGGAGGGCCGTTGTATTGGTGTTTGTGGGGACTCCATTTTACGATGGAGGAACGATGTGCACGATGCTGTTGGTGGTTGCCTCTCTTATCAGCATTCAGTGCATTCTGGTGTGTTTGTGATGCCTGCCATTCGGGCTGTGGGCGGATTCCTGAGGAGAGCTGGAAATGGCTTGTGTCTGTTTGCAGTGATTGTTTGGGTTCCGTTGTTCGTATAATCACAGCGTCTTGGCTTAAGAGTCTCTCAAGACACAGCCAATGAACGAGGCGGCCCAGTCATAGGCAGCAGAGCTATCCCTCGGTTTACACACCATCGCTGGCTGATGGTTTACACGCAGGAGTATCATTCTTTCTTTTCTCTTGGTGCCTGGGGTTGATATTTTGTGCAGTCAGAGATCGAGGAGGATCAGGACCACAGTTTCTCTGCGGTCAAGAAGAGTTCTGATGTCATCTGTGGCAGTAATCAGCATGGTCTCAGTGCTGTGATTGGCCCAGGATTCTGACTGAGCAGCCTCAAGTAGGTGGTTTTGTTCCAGGTATTTGATGATAAGTTAGTAGATGCTTTCTCAAGGCCAGGTAGGGGAGCAGGGAGACCGGTCGATAATTTTTGAGATCGCAAGGGTTGGCGGGGGTCTGACCTCTGCGTGTTTCCATATGTCCAGGAAGGTTGCTGTGGAGATGGAGGAATTGAGGATGCTGGAGAGTACTGTACTGATTGGATTGCTTCCAAGGTTGAAGAGATGGTGAAGGCAGGGGGCAGTGGGTACCCAGATTGGATGGAAGACATGATGGCTGTAGTGGCCTGAGTTGTGAGCGGAGACCAGGTGGTGATCGTTCAGCTGGTTTGCGCTGGTTGGTTGAGGTTGAGAGGGTTGGGTTGGGGGTCGAAGTGTTGTAGATGGTGGCAATATTGCTGTGGAAGTAGCCCGAGAGGGCGCCACAGAGTTCTTGGGAGGGGTATATGGTGTTCTCTGTGACTGTTGGGTTGGACGAATTCCTTGACTGTTTTGAAGAATTCCTTCATGTGGTTGGCCTCGGTGTTGATGCGGGCAGTAATGGCTGCTTTCTTGGTTTCCTAGATGCACAGATGGTAGTTGTTGAGGGCTGCTTTGTGAGTAGCTGTGTCGGAGAAGGTTTTTAGTAACGCACCATTGCTTCTCAAGTTGGTAGCAGCTTGGTGGTTCTGAGCTCTGGGATGTACCAGCTGGCTTGTTTGGGGGTTCTGTTGGCTAATGCTTGTTTCGGAGGAGCAACTCAGTCGCCGCATTTGGTGATCCAGGCAGAGAAGTTTTGGACGGCCTGGTCGAGGTCTGCTGAAGCTTTGGGTTGGGTGGTGCTGAGGGCCTGTGTCCACAGAGTCTCAGTGACCTTGCCCCAGCTGCTGTGGGAGGAGCTGTGACGCTTTTATTTTTATTTTTTTATTTTTGGAATTTTATATAGCGCTTACAAGACCCAAAGGGGTATCAGAGCGCTTTACAGCATACATGTAAAGACACATAAACATTA
The DNA here is from genome assembly GCF_964261635.1 of Lissotriton helveticus. NCBI lineage: Eukaryota > Metazoa > Chordata > Amphibia > Caudata > Salamandridae > Lissotriton > Lissotriton helveticus. The sequence continues at coordinate 1,547,620,728 of NC_136068.1, read as the reverse complement.
GAATACAGTGAGTAGCACCAGAGTACTGGAGGTCCTATAGATTGAGGTCACTGACCAGATGCATGGAGATGACGCTTGAGGAGAAATTCTTTTAGTTGAAGTTCGTGAAGAGGGATAGGTTCTGATGTGGATAAGGAGAGAGTTCCAGATTTTTGGGGCGTTCCCTGAGAAAGAGCGAGAGAGGGCTTTTTGTTTTTGTCTTTTTGGGGGGATTAAGAGGAGCGAGTTGGAGCTTCTTAGGTTTCTTGATTGTCCAGCTTTTGTGAGTTTGGCTGTGAGGTAGTCCGTTTGCCTGTGTGTAAGGCTTTATGGGTGAGACAGGCAGTTTTGAAAGTGCAGCGTGCTTCGATGGGTAGCCATTTTAGGGTCTGTAATGCCGGGGTGATGTGGTCGTATTTCTTGGTATCTGTAACCATTCTTGCTGCTGCGTTTAGGGAGGTTTTCATGGGTACTATGTGTGTTTTAGGTGTCCCAGTTAGTGTGGCATTTCCATAGTCAAGTCTGGACAGAACTAAAGATTGGGTTGCGATTTTTAGGTCATTGTGGGGTCTGAAAGGTTTGATTTAGTTGAGGAGTTTTAGGCTATAGAGGGCGCTTTTTGCTGTGGAGTTTATGTGGGAGCTCATGTTGAGATTTATGTCTAGAGAGATCCCTAGTGATTTAGCCATTTTCGCTGGAGTAAGTTTGCAGTTTAGAGAGTCATGGTTGTTTATCGATTCTTGGATCTGAGGGGGTTGTTCATGATTGGAGAAGACAAGGATTTTGTTTTTTTCTTGTTTGAGTTTGAGGTGGTTGAGTGTTAGCCAATTTTCTACTTTAAGTGTGGAGTTGAGGCGAAGGATGTTATCGAGGGAGGATACCTCTAGGTACAGCTGGGTGTCGTCAGCATGGAGGTGGTAGGGGATGTTTGCTTGTTTTAGAATGGTAGTGAGCGGTTCCATGTAAATGTTGAAGAGTATGGGAGAGAGGACTGGGCCTTGAAGGGCACCTTGAGTTGAGGGGGAGGTGTTGGACATCGAATTTTTGATCTTTATGATTTGGGAACGGTTATGTAGAAATGAGGAGAACCATTTTAGGACTTTGCCATCTGCTCCGATACGCTTTTGCAGGGAGTCTAGGAGGAGAGTGTGGTCAACCGTGTCAAAAGCAGCTGATAGGTCGAGGAGGACAAGTAGGCAGCATTTGTTAGAGTCAAGGGAGTTGTGAATGTCATTGATTATGCTCAGTATAGCGGTTTCTGTGCTGCCTCTCTTTCTGAACCGGGATTGGTGTGAGTCAAGTAGGTTGTTAGATTCCAGGTGATAGTTCAGTCGGGCGAGAATGCATTTCTCCAGGATTTTAGCTAGGAGCCTAAAGATTTTTAGGTCATTTAGGTCAGCATATTTTTTTTTTTTAGAAGGGGGTGACTTGGCCTTGTTTGAGGCAGTCGGGCATCATACCTTTATTTAGGGAGCTGTTGATGATCTTTGGCCACAGTAGGGTTAGGGTGGGGTTGATGGTCTTCGTCAAGGAGGTGGGGAGAGGGTCTGCATAGTGGTTGGCGGGTTTGGAGTTGGGAATCACCTTGGAAATTTCATCTTCGGAGAGAGGTTTGAAGTCCTTCCAATGCTTAGGGGAAGATGTTGGTCCTGGGTGAGCGATTATTTTGGTGGTTGTTGGTGATGGTGTGCTTGGTGTCGGAGATGGTGTAGTGAATGATGACTGAAGCTTGTATATATTTGACTGAAGCTTGTGTATATTTAACCAGGGTGTGCTATTTACAAAGACACACCCTGCCAGGACACACTCTTACCATGTGCGCTGCACAAAACGTCATTCTTTCTGTATTTACTTCACACAAGCACACATACACCCAGCACATGCTTTCATTGCACACGCGCTGCACAGCACTACATCTCTAATGTAATGTATTCCTTACTGGCATGCATACACCCAGTACATGCACAAACCACACACACAGCACAGTACTGCTCTATCCCTGTACTGTACCCTTCCCAGGCACAGGTACATCCAGTTCAGAGTCACTACTCCTGCGCTGTACAGCACTCCACATCTACCTGATGTAGGCCAAGGGGTGACTTAAGCACACATCAGTGGAACTATAAAGAGGTGAGTGAGCCTGTAGGCCTCACTCCACTGACACAGGGTAAAAAGTTCCTGTTCACTATGCTGCTCACTATACGGTATGCTGTCACTACTATGAGGGTAGCGCTTTGGGCACCCCTCACAGTCCAACAAAACCGCAGTCCATGTTGTACCTTTATTGCTTTGTTAAGCTCAGCATAAAACGTTTCACTACAAATAAAAACAAGTATTGGCAAAGCCAATAGGTCTCACCTATGCAAGAGCTATTGGCTTTGCCAATATGTTTTAGTCATGTTGTACACCAGTGTGGCTGGTGTTCAGCATGGCTAAAGGTTAGTGGTGTAGAGGAGAGTGGTGTGGACTGTCATAGAGTGGAATGACGAAGAGTGGAGTAAAGTCTTGTAAGTGAAGTGGCATTGAGTGAAATTGTGTTGAGTGGCACTGAGTGAAGTCACGTAGAGTGGCATGCAGTGGAGTGGTGTAGAGTGGACTGGTGTAGACTGCATTGGCGTAGAGTGTTGCAGTGGTACAGAATTCAATGGCGTACAATGCAGTGCAGTGGAAAGCAGTGGAATACATTAGATTAGAGTGTTGCAGAGTAGAGTGGCACAGTGTAGAGTGTTGCAGAGTAGAATATAGTGCTGTAGAGAGCAGCGGCAAAGAGTGCAGTGGGGTGGTTTCTGCAGAGTGCAGTGGCATAGACTGGAGTGATGCAGAGCAGAGTGACGTAGAGCTCAGTGGCATAGAGTGTAGTATTGCATCGTAGAGTGCAGTGGTCCAGAGAGCATTGGCATTGAGTGCAGTGTTGTAGAGTGACATAGAGTGCAGTGCCATTGAGTACAGTTGTGCAGAGTAGAGTGCAGTGGCGTACAGAGTAGTGGTGGAAAAGTGCAGTGTCGTAGAATAGAGTGCAGTGGTGTGGAGTGACAAAGAGTAGAGTGGAATGGTTTGGAGTACATTGGCATAAAGTGTTGCCGAGTATAGAGACGTGGAGTGCAGTGGCGTAGAGTGCAACGGCATACAATTCATGGAATGTAGCAGCATAGATTAGAGTTCAGTGGTGTTGAGTGGTGCAGAGTACAGTGCAGTGGGGCAGAGTAGAGTGGCACAGAATGCAGTTGTGTAGAGTGGAGTACAGTGGCAGAGAGTGCAATAGAATGGAATTGCATAGAGTGTAGATATGCATCGTGTAGTGATGTAGAGTAGAGTGGCATAGAGTGTAGTGATGTAGAATAGAGTGGTGCAGAGTGCAGTGGTATAGAGTGGTGCAGAGTGCAGTGGTGTAGAGTGATGCAGAGTGGAATGGCATAGAGTGCAGTGGCATAGTGTGTAGTGATGCTGAGTGTAGTGATGCGAAGTAGAGTGGAGTAGAGTGCATTGACATAGAGTACAGTGGTGCAAAGTAAAGTTGCATAGAGTGCAGTGAAGCAGAGTTAGAGTACAATGCCGTATAGTAGAGTGCACTGACGTAGAGTGCAGTTGTGTAGAGTGCATTGGGGTAGAGTGGCCTAGAGTGCAGTGGCATCGATTGTTTACAGCAGCTTGAAATGGAGTGGAGTGGTGCAGGCTAAAGTGGCGTAAAGTACTGTAGAGTGCAGTGACATAAAGTGCAGTGGTGCAAAGTAGGATAGACTGGTTTACATTGCACAGGCATAGAGCTGAGTGTTACAGGTAAAGTGTATTAGCGGAATGTATTGGCATTGAGTGCAGTGGCTTAGCTGCAGTGTTGCAGCGAGGCTCAGAGTAGATTGGAGTGACCTAGACTGGAGTGCAGTGACGAAGAGTGTATTAGCATAGAGTGATGCAGAGTAGAGAGGCATAGAGTGCAGTGGCGTACAGTGTACTGGTGCAGAGTGGAGTACAGTGCGGTGGCATGAAGTGGTGAAAAGTGGAGTGATGCAAAGTAGAGTACAGTGGCATGGATTGGTGCAGAGGGGTGTGGAGTAAAGTGAATTGGAGTATGCATAGTGTGGTAGCAAGCGGTCATTAAAGACAATATATTTTGAATTGAAATGACCATTACATTTGCACAGACATATCATTTTATTAATAAAACTATGCAGCGCACAAACGATAATGTGTGGAAATTGCATCACCTGGAGTTGATTTATTTGGATGATATCAAATTATTTGCTTCCAACACACTTCAGAATTAACAAAAAATGGGCTTCATTTGTGGGTTACTAATTCTGAAATACTTGCACAGTTCATCATTCATATACCCAGTATCCAGCAAGATGGGCCCCTTGCCCTACTCCTTTCTTATCCGCACGGGCTTAGTCACGATCAGCTGGGAAACAGATCCTCACTCATTCCCGTAAATTGTGTTTTACCTTCAGTTTTAAGACTTGCAAGAAATGTGAGTAACACTAGCATTTGGAAGCATCGGTTATGGCACATAGATTGGTGTTTAATCTCTTTTCATTAAATTTAATTAGTGTATCTAAACACATATTTAATTTATAATATCATTAAATAATAGTTGGTATGTCTCAGGCTCCATGTATTCACAAAGGAGCAACAGAGGGAAAAGAAAACCAGGTCGCCCTCCAATCAAAAATCATCAAAACACCAAACCCTGGTTTCTAAGGCGCCTTTTTTCAGATTCAATGCTTTTACAACGTGTGCGAAATACTGTCATTTACTAAATTCCATATACTCCTCTTTCTTATTATTTATGAGGTAGTCGCAACACGTTTTTCCGCCTTTCTTTAAAACCCTAATTTTTGCAACAGACAGTCTCCCAGGCGTAGAACACTAAGGTCCTTTCAACTTAACTTAGTGTACATTCAGAACCAAAGTCACAAATGTGTAGACAAAAAAATGTGAAAAGACAAAATGACCCCTCACGTGTTCACCACCAACGGGGTAACTGGTTGGTACTCATCAGTTGTGCCCACTTTTGTCATCATCGGTGGTCATTTTGTCTGAAAGAAAAAAGTGTCCAAAAGAAAGAAAAGAATCAGGTGCAGTGAAGTGAAACAGGTCACATCACACGATGTAACCAGATGTGATTAAAATTGAAAAAAACACTCCCAAAGCAATTTCTTTATTATTTACTGAGTGTTTTTTATCAAGTTAAAATGGACAGGTTGCCATTCATGCATACCACTTCCAACGCCAACATGTTTCTTTGCCACAGAAATGTAGGCAAATTCTTCAGGCTCAATCACTTCGCCAAAGCACCAGCATTGGACACACCGTTATGGAAGACCTCAGATAGCCAATGTCTTTCGTACCGGCTTTCACTGTTGAGGTCAACGGGAAAACTCCTTAAATGAGTCCTCCTTATGGATTGACCATTCGAGTATTGTGTCAATCACCCAGGGCCTCATGGAGCGCGTAGTCACCTCCCGACGGGAGGTGACTACGCGCTCCATGATGTCTTAGGCTCCCCTTTCTATTCCAGAACTATTGGATGGGCGATGGAATTCCTGGGAGTGCAGGTTAGAATGCTGATGCACCCAGTAAGCTCGGACACCTGTATGACTTAGGGAGCTCTTGAGGTTTTTGGGAACATCTTTCAATATAATAAACGTAATAGTTATAACGGACGCTTCCAGTTTCATCATTGTACTCCTTTTCATTTGGCGACGACAAAGAATATTGTGCAGGGGCAGCCTGATGTTTCCACCCCTGTGGTCTGTCTCTCTGTGTCTGCCTAGGAGCTCCGAGAAATTGATGTTATTCCATAAGTCTTCATTAATACAGCTTCCACAGTCAGTACTTTTGGACCCATCTCGTCATTGCATTGCCTTTGATGTTGTGGTGTCGGGCAGTTTAGTCAGCTGTTTGAAGGATCTTGATTGAAGTTTGACTGTTTGCATTTGCGGCGGGTGCGTCATCGGAGCCTGGGAAACTCTGTGTCAGGATAGTATTCTTTTCCCTGCAGCGTGAGCTTTTAGTATCCTGGGGTAATTGCAAAAACAATAATGATGGACAGAATGTGGATCAATGTCACACATTCACCCCAGTCCAAAGATCTGGGCCCAAATCCATCGTTTTTTTGCACTCCACACCACCCTGGGTTAGACAATGGCGATATGCAAATCAGCGCTGACCCTGTGCCCCATGGGAACAGTCCAGTCCGAACTACAAAAGCCATGTCCTTCCCAGAAGGGAATCAAGCATCCGAGGACCGGCCCGGTTTCGAGGTAACACCTCTCATCAGCCCGGCTAGGTTGACTCCAGTGGTGTGGAGTGCCTGGGACCCACGTCTGAGCATCCCCAGTACACTTAGAGCGGTAATTGCAAAAACAACAATGATGGACAGAATGTGGATCAATGTCACACATTCACCCCAGTCCAAAGATCTGGGCCCAAATCCATCGTTTTTTTGCACTCCACACCACCCTGGGTTAGACAATGGCGATATGCAAATCAGCGCTGACCCTGTGCCCCATGGGAACAGTCCAGTCCGAACTACAAAAGCCATGTCCTTCCCAGAACGGAATCAAGCATCCGAGGACCGGCCCGGTTTCGAGGTAACACCTCTCATCAGCCCGGCTAGCTTGACTCCAGTGGTGTGGAGTGCCTGGGACCCACGTCTGAGCATCCCCAGTACACTTAGAGCGGTAATTGCAAAAACAACAATGATGGACAGAATGTGGATTTGCATATCGCCATTGTCTAACCCAGGGTGGTGTGGAGTGGAAAAACGATGGATTTGGGCCCAGATCTTTGGACTGGGGTGAATGTGTGACATTGATCCACATTCTGTCCATCATTGTTGTGTTTGCAGTTACCGCTCTAAGTGTACTGGGGATGCTCAGACGTGAGTCCCAGGCACTCCACACCACTGGAATCAAGCTAGCCGGGCTGATGAGAGGTGTTACCTCGAAACCGGGCCGGTCCTCGGATGCTTGATTCCGTACTGGGAAGGACATGGCTTTTGTAGTTCGGACTGGACTGTTCCCATGGGGCAACAGGGTCAGCGCTGATTTGCATATCGCCATTGTCTAACCCAGGGTGGTGTGGAGTGGAAAAACGATGGATTTGGGCCCAGATCTTTGGACTGGGGTGAATGTGTGACATTGATCCACATTCTGTCCATCATTGTTGTGTTTGCAGTTACCGCTCTAAGTGTACTGGGGATGCTCAGACGTGAGTCCCAGGCACTCCACACCACTGGAATCAAGCTAGCCGGGCTGATGAGAGGTGTTACCTCGAAACCGGGCCGGTCCTCGGATGCTTGATTCCGTACTGGGAAGGACATGGCTTTTGTAGTTCGGACTGGACTGTTCCCATGGGGCAACAGGGTCAGCGCTGATTTGCATATCGCCATTGTCTAACCCAGGGTGGTGTGGAGTGGAAAAACGATGGATTTGGGCCCAGATCTTTGGACTGGGGTGAATGTGTGACATTGATCCACATTCTGTCCATCATTGTTGTGTTTGCAGTTACCGCTCTAAGTGTACTGGGGATGCTCAGACGTGAGTCCCAGGCACTCCACACCACTGGAATCAAGCTAGCCGGGCTGATGAGAGGTGTTACCTCGAAACCGGGCCGGTCCTCGGATGCTTGATTCCGTACTGGGAAGGACATGGCTTTTGTAGTTCGGACTGGACTGTTCCCATGGGGCAACAGGGTCAGCGCTGATTTGCATATCGCCATTGTCTAACCCAGGGTGGTGTGGAGTGGAAAAACGATGGATTTGGGCCCAGATCTTTGGACTGGGGTGAATGTGTGACATTGATCCACATTCTGCCCATCATTGGTGTGTTTTTAGTATCCTGGGGGGCAAATTTCCTTTTGGTGACTCGGTTATGCTTTCCCAGCCACATTATTACCATTAATGCAGAGTTACAGCTTACAGGTACAGCATTCAGCATACTTCGCCTTATGTGGATGTGCGCGTCTACTTTGATCCGTACTCACTGACTGACTTTGCGGTGTCTGTTGTTCCCCTCTCAGGCACAGCGTTTTCTTTTCATGCTTATTGAGGTCTTCTCTTGTCAAGCTGTAACTGAGGGATCATAACGTTTCATAATCATCGCTGACAGGCACAGTGCTTCCCATAACATTCCTGTCCGCACTCCTCATAACTCGCCTGTCTGTGAACGTCAGCGCCTTTGCTCCTAGGTACCGAGGAGTTTTTGCATTCTACATCGCTCACCAGTCTGTGAATGCACTTGTGTCTTTGCTGATCAGCACAGGCTGATTGGCACAGCTTGAATCAAGGATTTTTCTCCTGCTTCTTCGCTGACAGGCACAGCTTGGATTTGCATATGTTGGTCCAAAGGTGCCTGCAGGAGTTAATCCTTTTGCGGCATAACTGGGAAGAGTACAGCCGGATATTGCCGTTTTTGCTGAGATATTTATTTCGGAGCTACAGAGAGACATGCTCAATTCTTAAAGTCAAACAGTTGCCTTTTTTCCTATAGAGAAGAGGAAATTTTGGGGCGGGGGAAGAAACGGAACTGATACATTTATTTCATAGCACTCTGTATTAATTTATAGTCAATGTATTTTATAATCTATACTACATTATAGAGTAGGTACTGATATATTTATTTCATAGCACTCTGTGTTAATTTCTTGTTCAATTATTTTACTATCTGTACTACATTATATCGTTTTTTTCAGATACCTTTTCATTATGGCTGTAGCAAATATGAGCCAACCTCCACCATTATTGAATGAGGAAAGAGAGCCAGATATTCCTTGGGGCAGATGTTTTTAACATTTTGCATTCCTATTTAATTGCTATAGGGGAGAAAAGTTTTCTTCTATAAGGAAACACCACATATTGTTGCATAATTTTGGGGTCCAAGAAAGAAAGGTTTATGAGAATGTCTCAGACAATGGTGAGGAGGACAAAGATGAAGATGTGTTTATTACAACTTTAAGAAAACTAGGAACCCATTTTAAGGAAAGATTGAATGTGGTACTTGAGAGGCATACATTTTTCAATAGAGTGCAGGGAAAGAACAAAAAAGTTACCTCTTACATAGCAACATTAAGGGGGTTATCTGCTACGTGTGAGTTTGGACCTTTAACGGATTCTTTAATCAGATACCAATTGATTTGATGTACTAATGACCACAAGGTCCAAGAGAGACTCCTAACTCACAATTCAGACTAAGAGGAAGCACTTCAGATAGACAAGAATATTGAGCATACTGCTTTTTGTGTAAAAAAAATTAATTGATAAATATAACAGAAGAGATGAAAAGGAAGTAAATGTTATAAAAGATGCTAAGCAAGTAGTCAGAGTTCAAGATGGAAAATAGGTAGTAAAAACCAAGTCAAGAAATGAAAATTTGAAAAATTCTATAGATGTGGAAATCCTAATCATCTCGCTAATCATCTCAAATGTCCATCCAGAAGTGTAACCTGCAGAAAATGCAACAGAACAGGGCACTTTGCGAAATTGTGTAAATCAAGAATTACAGGAAAAGAGGTACATATTGTTCAAACTGAGGTAGTTTCTGAACACAGTTAGATGATAAATTCATTTTTCAAGTGTATAATCAAAAGAGGGATAACCAAGTTAGGTATCCTTCATATTAAATCCAGTTAGATGGCAAGACTATTAGATCATTTGTTGGTTCCTGTTCACCATACACCTTAATTGATAATGGCACTTTTAATGAAAATTTTAAAGAGAACAAGTGTGCATTAGAGAAGCCAGATGTACATCTAGGTCGTTATAACAAAGATTCTATTCCATTGAAGGCTATGGTAAAAATTAAAATTTATTTTAAAGACAGGCACACTATTGGTAAGATATACATCACAGAGAAAAGGTGTAATTTATTAGGTTGGAGACATCAAAGTGCTCTGGGAATAAAGTTAGATCCTAATAATCAGGAACAAGTTCTACTAATAGACAGAACCCTAGTAGGAAAAGATATATGTGAAGATTTCCTAGAGGTATTCGCGGATAAAATTGTGATGCTGAAGAATTATCTACACAAGATCAAACTCAAATAAGATGCTGTTCCTATTATACACAAAACGCGTTCCATTCCATTACTCATGCGTGAACCTTTGAAAGAAGAAGGGAAAGGTGTAATTGAACCTGTAGAAAGGTCAAAATGGTTGGCACTGTCATTGCGTCCAAAAACAGAAGGGAAAAGTATTTGTGTGTGTCAATTTGAGCAGTTTAAATCCCATTCCAGAGAATAATTAAACATGTTCTTGAGGTAGTGAATAAAACTGTATGTTTTCAGAATGATGACATCCTGATCTATGGGTCCAGAGAAGAAGAACACAAGTGCAATTTGAGAAGCGTTTTTGCAAAAACTGATGAAGGCTGGTCTCACCCTCAAGAAAAAGAAATATAAGATTGGGGTAGCCTCAATGGATTTGATTAAATCGGTTATCAAAGCCTAGCCTATTCCCACAAATAAGGATGAATTCATTAGGAATTTTTCAGCTTTAGTTCAACCAATAAGAGATATATTAAAGAAAATGGTACCAGCCCATACTTTCACTTTTAATTATATCAATAAAGCTATTACCTCAGCTCCCTGCATTGGCAATTTTGATAGCAAGAGAGACACCATACTTACAACTGACGCCAGTATTAAAGGGTTTGGTGCCACTCTTTCCCAAATGGTGGGAGGGATGGAAAGGATAATAGCATTAGCATCCAGGACTCTTAAAGAGGCAGAATTTAATTATTCCACTGTAGAAAAAGAAGCGCTGTCATGTGTCTTGGTCACTAATCATTTCAAATACTATCTGGGGGTTTACCTTTTGAACTAAGAACTGATCATAAACCCCTCATTTCTGTATTTAAAAAAAGAAAATGAAAAAAACACTCCTAGGATTAGCAAGTGGTTAATCTATTTACAAAGCTTTAGTTTCAAAATGGTGTATGTACAAGGAGAACAAGCATTGGCATAGCCAATATGTCTCGCCTTTGAGACCTTATAAGTGTTTAGCTATGCAACCGTTGATGTTGCACCAAGGATATTATGCTGCATAACTAAACACTTATAAGGTCCCATTGTATATGCCAATAGATTTTGCTTTTGGGACTTTATAAGTATTTAGTTATGCAGCATAATATCCTTGGTGCAACAACAAGAACCGTTGCATGGCAAAACACTTATAAGGTCCTAAAGCGAGACCTATTGGCTATGTGAATGCTTGAGAGAGTGTTTTGGAGGGATGATTTTTGTAATGTTAATTTGTATTTTTATAAATGCGAGAGGTTGGCCTGGTATATGCGGACCACTAATTATAGTGGGCCCCTTGCACTTGTTTAAACAACTTGTGGAGATGACATAGAATGTATGGGGATTCAAATCAGAAAGTCCAATTGTTAAAGTTCTGTTAAAGTCAGTTAGAGAGCACTTGAATGAATGTTGGATTTGTAAAGTGCGTGGTTACCCTGGAGCGTCCCAGCGCTGTACCACTGGGGAACCCGTCCTGGCTTTCCCTGTGAGATGGACCCTTTACTGGGCATCCCCAAGGTGAAGCCAGGTGATGGGGCCGGAGTGGAGATTAAGCAAGCTATTGCCCAGAGTTGCAGCGTGGGACCCCATGATTAGAGTGGAACCGAGGCGAGATTTATCGGGCCGCTAACATTGGTCCTGCACCCGGCCGCGTCGGGAATTGAACCCTGGTCCTGGGCCCACCTTAGTCTCCGGGTCTGACGCCTCTAACCGTTGAGCCACACTTCTCCGCTGTGCAGGGGGCAGGTACCGGCATCTTCACCCCTGAAATATTTATGAGTGTTTCATGACAGACTTTCATCTACTCTCCTGTTTCTTTTTTTCCCTTTTGTATATTTGACCTGGGCATTTTATTGACTTAAATAGAAGTAGGAAAAGATTCCGGTTGTTGGGAGTTCAGCACTGTTGATTACATGGATGCATTTGATATTTTCATCAAGTAACGTTGTTTGGTACAGCGCGCGCCAGATTCTGCTCGTGCTCCTCGAGTTTAATAGGTTGCCAAGGAATTTTTGTGTCTCAAGCTCTTGTGCGTATTCGTTTTGTTACCAAGAAATTAAGGGGCAGATTTATGATAACTGGCGCATCCCCAGGGATGCGCCAGTTATTTTGCGCCGCTGCTCCGCCACCCATGGTGCGCCGCATTTACAATGCGGCGCACCATGGGGCAAAAACGGCACAGATGCGTGACGCATCTGTGCCGTAAAGGTGGCGCATTGCTGGAGTTGCGTCGCAAGCGCGACGCAGCTCCAGCAAGGCTTCGGGGTGCCCTATCTTACCAATGCTGCGTCAAGACCTACGCCTGCTTCAAGCAGGCGCAGGGTTTTGACGCAGCATTGGCCTGAAAGTGACTGAGTGAAATCTTATAGATTTCACTCAGCCACTTTAGCGAGGCGCCCCTGCCCCGGAACGCCCACCCTGCGCCGGAACGCCCACAAGTGGCGCAGGGCTTTACAACGTGACGCATCTGCCTCGATGCGTCACGTTGTAAATGGGTCGTAGGGATGCGCCACGTTTACGCCGCAGTTGCGTGACGTAAACGTGGCGCATTACCAACATAAATCTGCCCCTCAGTGTTTTGGGCTTCATCGCGCGCCTATCTCGAGCTTGTACACGAGATTGTTTTGAGACTATCTGCATGAGCATCCTGAGCATGTGCATGAGATTACTTGTCCTTCACGTTACAGAAGAATCTACTTGCTCACATTGTCACGTCATATAAACTAGGGGCGGTGGGTGACATTTCCAAGCGGTGGGGCTCAAAGTGATTTGCATACAGCAACGCAGCAAGCGAGCGAGCGTAGCGAGCGAGCCCGAACCTTAAAAGGGGGGTTTCGGGGGATAACCCCCCCCAAGAAAATTTTGAAAAAAAAGAAGAAAAATCGTGCATTTTCAAGCAAATTTGAGAAAGCAGGAAGGTTAATAAAGCAATTGTGAAAGTGCAGTTATTACATTAATAGATGGCATAACATAGGTAGCTGCTTATTCAGTATAACCACAGAATGACCATGCAAGGTTCTACAGCATATTCTAAAGCAGAACAAAACAAGTGGAACTACCCCTCCCTTAAACCATACAAAAGAGGATGAATGAACTAGTCAAATAGTGTCCACGAGGACACTAAATGAAGCACACCGATGTTAAGAGAAACCTGGAGCCACTACCAAAATGAAACTAGCCGGTGAATGAAAACAAAAAACAAGGAGGAGGGGCCATCACATGCTGTACAGTGTGATGGCCAAACAAAACGTTCTCTGAGTGAAATCGCCTGGGGCAGAATTAAGCAGCAAAGGAGGGGCATTTACACAAATGCAACAGTAACAATTAAGCATTTCTGAATGCCACAGATCGTAACCAATGGCTGTAGGGGGTGTGCCAAACCCCACAGAAGAGATATAACAGGTTGATCGAAGCTCGACTTAAAAATGGTGAGCGAGATAGAAGCACCTGGGAAGAATGGATAAGTAGCGGGTGAGACTGAGCAGATAGAGTGCAGGAGCAAATGATTGTGTGTGAGTTTCTACCTTGAAGGATGCCTACATCCGTGAAGTGCCATTGACAGATGTCAACACTGATGGAAAATCCTGGTAGCCAATGCCAAAAGTTCACTCAACCACATCAGCCAATGAATGAAATTGGCTGTTCAAAAACCCCTGCCTGTCTATGTATGTTTTATGTTGTGTTCTGTATTGGGTGTTGGGTCTGACAATATCTCTTACCATACAGCTAAAGCTACCTCTAAGTACCACTTGAGGCCCGGGGAGATAAGATAGCATGATAGCTTTCTCTTCCTCACTTAATGGATCTGTTCTCTGCAGTGTGCAACAAGTCCGGATGTACACTGCCTACAAGTTGGCATTACTGTTCAATACCTCTGACTGCGCAATACCTCATTCACTGCACAAAATGTGTGCAATACAGTCGACTGTGCGTTAACTTGCGCAGTACCTTTGAATGGGCACTGCTATGTGTAAGAGGCCGTGACGCCTGCCTCTGCACAAGCTCTTTAGTATTGAACGGCTCAAACAATGAGAGCAGGTATATATCACCCACTCATGACAGGCATATCTCATTCATTCATAGCAGGCGTATCTCACCCATTCATAACAGGCATATCCCATTCACTCATAGCAGGCATATCTCACCCACTCGTAGCAGGCATATCTCGCCCACTCGTAGCCAATATATCTCACCCACTCATAGCAGGCATATCTCATTCACTCATAACAGGCATATCTCACCCACTCATGGCAGCCATATCTCACCCACTCATAGCAGGCATATGCCACCCACTCATAGCAGCCATATCTCACCCACCCACAGCATTGAATACACATTTCACCCACTCATAGCAGCCATATGTCACCCGTTCATAACAGACACCTCACGCATTCATCACTGTCACATCTCACCACTCATAGTAGGCACATCTAACCCACTCATAGCAGCCATATGTCACCCATTCATAACAGACACCTCATGCATTCATCGCTGTCACATCTCAACCACTCGTAGCAGGCACATCTGACCCACCCACATCATAGCAGACACATTTCACCCACTCACAGCAGCCTTATGCCGCCCATTCATAACAGACACCTCACTCACTCATGGCAGGCATTTCTCACCCACCCACAGCACTGAATACACATTTCACCCACGGTATTCATAGTTTTGCCCACAGTGATTGCCTGCGGTGCAGGCTGCTTCGCCACCGCATGCAGCCTGCTGACCTGCTGCGATCAGGGCACAGAGCGACAATCAGTAACATGTTACATATTGTTACATCGTTTGCATACATAACCCACTACTCCAAAATTAGGTTTGAGTAATTGTGTAAATGGCTTGTAAAAATGTCTTCTCTCTATTTTGCAAAAGTTGTGGGAATGGTTTTTCCCAAAAGGAAATCATTTTAATCATGGATAATGTTTTCTTCAAAAAGTGTAGGTTTTTCCATTGAAATACACCAGATAGTTTCATGCTCCATGTGGATGAAAGCGCTGCTGTTGCACTCGAAGATGACCAGCACACTGATATTGGATGTAGTCCTGTATGTTACACACCTCCCAGAGTTCTTTTCGGTGTGATTCGACACCTGGTCTTCTAAGTACAGAACAGTGCCTATTTATTATTCATTTAATTTTGAGCGCTGGGTAATGAAGTAAACGTAGAAGGCGTTGCCTTGCCATATACTTGTCAGCAGCTGCTCTTTATGTATTTTAATCTCTATTATTTGCCACTAGTTTTCAGATCACTTGTTTTTGCCTAATGTTATTTATTTTGCTTGCTGTGACTTTGGTGGGCCCAGTGGATGCCAGAAGAGTCCTGGGAAGGCTATGCTTGTTTAACATAATTTGGTATTTGGCCTGCCTATGGAATCTATGCATCTATGGTTGTCGACTGCTCTAATTTATGTGCTTCATTCAGAGGATGAATGTTCTTTACAGAGCATGGATGTGTGTGGTGCTCTCTACTTGTTTGAACGCACGTAGAGGATAGAGATGAATCAATATGTTACAGACTAATGCACAGATCTCGGTGTGGACATGCCCTTGTGTAAATGTGACCAGCTGATTTTTCTTGATTCGTTTGCCTTCATTTGCATTTTTATACTTTTGTAGTTGTATTTGTTTTTTCTAGTCTGCTGAAATATCTTGACAGGGAGTGAGGTCAGCCAAAAGATCGGTTTGGCAGTAACTTTTGCGTGAGTAAAATTGCACATTGAATATATAGCTGTCAAATGACCCTAGATCAATACTTTGGCCTGCTTTCGAGCTAATACTAAGCATGCTTGGAGGAGTTGTGTCACTTTTTACACGCACTCTTCAGCAAATCACGACTTGAAAGTTGTTTCTACTAAGTCCAATGGAGCAAACCCGGGAAATTACACAACTCATTCACCTTCTGAAAGTCGTAAACACATGGCTGTTAAAGTTTAAGCCCCCTAAGTGTCCCACATTTCTCTACTTGATAATACCAGTTTGACTCCTTAATCACAGTAACCTAGTGCACAGTAAGGCACTCCCAAAAAATTATAGTCTAATGCAAATCGACACAGCTTATCTCTGTGCTCCACACCAAGAGCTCAGACCGAAACCACAGATACCATGTTGTGATTTATCAACTAGGTACGTAAATAAATACTGTGTGAAGCGCTCTTTATCCCTTCTTGCATTCCTCTGTAACACCGGGCTTGCATACCAGCAGCGACAAGTTCACCATGTCACAACAAGGCCACACATCTGGGCCCCGCATCCTGCACCCGCCTCTTCCCATGCAGATCATACTACTCACCCCCCACTCAAGCCAAAGATTCAGAACTACCTGTATTCACTCCTGACAGTGTGGGTGCTACAATTCCACACTAGGGGCAGTCGCACACTTCACAAATGCTAGATGACAAAACATGTGTGGGTCTGAAAAGTCCGAGCATGCCTAACTCAAACTCCCACGCGGTCGGTGTGGTACATTCTGTGCCCCCTAGTGGCGGGTCCATTCCCGGGGGAGGTGATGGGTGGTGGACTGCCTCCACAGGGTGTAGGCTGCGGCCTACAGGATGGGACATCGCGTGACATCGGTCCTCGCGCCGATTACCAGCTGGGCCGACAGCCCGATGCCAAATGTCCGAGCCCGCTCAGACACAACACGCAAGCATGGTTGTTGAGAGAATTGTGGCGTTCGAAGACACAGTAGAAAAATTAAATTGGATAATTAAATTGCACAGGCAGGTAACAACGCCAGTACGCATGTGAGAATTTCCACTTTCCAGATCTCAATGATCAAATTAAAAGAGTGCATTTGTGTCAGCGTGGAAGGTGGGTGTGTGTCTGGCTCCAGGATTAGAAAAAAAAAACAGCTTCTGCCTCAGTGAATATTTCAGACAGTGGCGGCCAAAAGCGGTACAAAATGGGGTGGTGATGGACGGAGCATATGAATCAATCAAACACTCACACCCAGTCAAAAGATCTGGGTTTAATCCATCACCGTTCTTTAGCCCACTCAGCCACCCCAGTTCAGACATGGCTATATGCAAATCAGTCTGACCCTGTGCCTCATAGGAACAGTCCAGCCCGAACTGCCAAGCCATGTCTTCCCTGGACCGGAAACAAGCTTCCGAGGACCGGTTTCTGGCATGGCTTGGCAGTTCGGGCTGGACTGTTCCCATGAGGCACAGGGTCAGACTGATTTGCATATAGCCATGTCTGAACTGGGGTGGCCTAGTGGGCTAAAGAACGGTGATGGATTAAACCCAGATCTTTTGACTGGGTGTGAGTGTTTGATTGATTCAGATGCTCCGTCCATCACCACCCCCTTTTGTGCCGCTATCAGGTAACTAGGGCCCGTGATTATGGGGCATTGATGATTAATGTCAACCCTCTCCAGTCATCTTTTGCTTTTTGCACAGTGCTCCTTTTTGGTCTCGTGTCACAACCTTGTCCCAGAGGCAATGCTTCTCAGGTCTGTGAATATCCACTCCCAGAGTCAGAGCATTCGGAGTCACATTGTCCTTGTATTGTTGGGCCTGGTGTAAGTGTATTTCTTGTCAGTGCTTTGGGTTCCTGTGTCAAGTCCGCTGGTTTACCTCATGGAAGTCTGAAATGGATTGGCGTCCCGTGACTCCTCCCTCAATTAGCACCAGAAGGAAGATCCAAATAGGTAGGGGTTCTTCAGAGTCTGACAGATGCACCTGCTTGTAGGGTCAGGTATGAGGGGTCCATTGGACCCTGTTTCTCCCCCTCCCCAGAGGGCTGCCTTTAAAAGTTGCAATGAAAGTGCTACCTTTTTGTGGCGCACTTTCAGTGCTCCTCTTAAAGGCATGTTTTCCTCTGCGCCCACATTGGTAATACGGCACAGGTGCAAAAGCAAAGTGATTCCCTCATTTGCATGGAGCCACGCCTGATGTAAATGAGGAAACATCCTCTCGTGATAGTGCTGGCGTAACATGTTCATCAGTGCTATCAGTGTTACAGAAGGGGACGCACAAGTATCTGCAGCCCCTTTTTTGCAATACCATTGTGCCCCAGGGGCACTGAAAGTGTGCACACACGCCCGTTGCAACCCCAGAGCACAATGAATATTGCAGGACCAGGGGTGCATATTTTTGCAAAGCTGAAAAGCTCATGATGCTCCCATCAATATCAGCAAGCAATATACAATTCAACCCAGCTCCCTGGACAAAGATGTTCCTTGCTCTTTATTAGAAATGCATGCCCTTTTCTATTCTCTCTTATAGGGTGGAAAACCATATGTTACAGACCTCTGTGTTTCTCAAAATGTTCGTGAGAATATGTAATGGGAATTACAGATATATAGCATTGTTTATCTAGCTCTTATTTAGTATCACATTGTATATGTAAAAGCAGCAGTAGTGTATTCGAGGAGGAGAAAATCTATTACCGAAAAACGACCATAAGATCAATTTCTATCTAAATACACACAAGTGTATATAACACAGGTATGTCATGTATGAGTGAAAATGCACAGTTGTCTTCGTTAAGGATATTGCAAGTCACTGAGGTGTTTCTTGACCATACAGAGACACGAGGCCGCAATCTGAGTGCTTTTAATGGTCAAGAAACTCCGAGGTGACTTGCAATAACCTTCATAATGCAAATTAAAGGGGCATTTTATTCCATCTACTATGGGAACCTCTTGCCGCCTGCTTCTCTCAATATATATTACATGTGTGACATGCAGCACTATTATGTGTGACACCTTCTGTTGGGACTGATTATTGAGGCTATGACGGCATGACCTGCTGATAGTGTAACATATGAAATGGGCTTCTTGGCAGCTAACTTTAAGCAGCCTCCAATCAGCAATAGCGCTGGCCCATAAAAGAAACAAAAATAATGTATTCCATCAGGAAGAGAAGCCCATTTGCACTCCTAAAACCTTCTTCCACGAAATAAATCATTTTTTTGTTTCTTGCAGAGACGGGCGCTGCTCTTTCCTGCAGGCGGCTACGGTTGTGTTTAAGATTTAAGAGCTAGCTAGGGACGTTGGAATGTGGGCCCAAGTACTGTCTATGTGCCGAGATATATAGTTTTACAAACTGCTCCTGCACACCAACTTCATTCCCCTTAATTTCCCTGGGGCGCTATGATGGCTTGAGTTGCCCCGCCCGTAATAACTTATTACAAACTAATAAGTGCATCGTTTTCGTATAACACATTCTGATGCTGGAGCGCATTTGTAATAAAGAAATAACATGCAAAGTAATATAGGGAAATTACAGTCTCCACTTGTTAGAAAGATGCCATGCTAAATGCCATCAGGATATAGGAAACAGGTTATAGGTCACACAGGCCATAGTGTTAGCGGGCACATTCCTTATCTAAGTGTCTTCCTGCACAGAGATGGCATTTCTCTCTTTATAACGCGTGGGAACTGTAATTTCGCTATATAAACATTCAGAATTCAGACAGGGATAGAATCACACCGGGAAGGAGAAGAGGATAATTTGTCACGGTATCCCTGTTTCCATGTCAGTCTTTTCACTTTTTTAGTGACAGTCTGATCTCACTCCCAGAATCTGTTTATTTCCTCTCAGGATTAGAGTATTCTCTGCCCATCTGTCAATGAATTATTCCCCGACTCCTTGTCAGTCTGTCATTTGCCCAAGTGCCTGTGTGCCCCCATGGCAGGCTCTACAGAAGAGTTCAGAGGAGCAAGAATTGTAACGCGACACAAGGCTTTTTCATTAAACATGCTCGAGTCAGCAGGAAAAAGAAGGCCACGGGAAAGACGCAACACTGAACGGAGTTAAAAACAGACATAGAGTCCCCGGTGGGTGAATATGAAGCACCTGGACACACTGTACCTGCCATACCGTACCCCGGCACTGGACACACAACAGCTCCTCGGTAGCTCGGCGGGGTGGACCGGTAAGGGAGTCTGTCTCGTGTCTCCTCAGATTTTCTCCCCGGCTCCCCTCTGTATTTCAGCGCGGTGGGCCCCAGCCAATCCTGGTGCTCCATAAGCGCCAGGATTGGCTAGGGGGGCACCGAGTCACTCGCCCTGGCGTTTTCTCTAAAGGACGGGGCCCAGCAAGAGACACACCCCCCTCCCTCTCAGTCAACTTGACGAAGTTGACGGCTAAAGCGCATGCGCTGGGAAGTTTCCTACTGAATTCCTCATGCGCAGCCTGTCAGTCGAGTCAGACACTAACCCAGCCCCACCCCCTGCCAGACACTAACCCAGCCCCACCCCCTGCTCACTCCCTATTCCTTCGGGTCTGTCCCGGTCGGAACACCCGATGAAGCGCTGGCGCTGCATTTAATTATTTGGTGCTCTCTCTCTCTGCTGCAGCCGCAGGTGCGTCCACCAGGCTTAGTGGGGCTACGCCCCTACGCCCCAATGGACGCACCGCTACCCAGCAACCTTGTATTTCCTGCCTTTGTTTCGTTGCCCAGCAACTGTTTCAAGCTTCTGTTTCAGTCTCCCGTTTTCACGAAGGATTTGTCATTTTTTTACCGCTCGGATTAAAAGTTGAAGCCTGCTGCCACCTTGTGGATATAAATTGAATTGCCTCTGGTCAAAATTCATCTATATCTTGAACTGAAAATACAACTGAATACTTAAATTTTTTATTGATACATGGAGTGAAATAATACTACTGTTACTACTGAGAACTACTACTGCTGCTACTGGAATATTAAGAACTACTGATACTGGAATATTAAGAACTACTGATACTGGAATATTAAGAACTACTACTATTAATATAAAAAGTATAAAAGAAGCATTACACAACATCATTTTTATTTTAGATTTTTATTTTAAATTGTTATTTTACATTTTTATTTTTGTGTTTTTCTTTACAAATATTATGTCGGACCAAAGTATGTCTTCTCCCCCTGCCTTTTTAGCACCACCTGGTGATTCAATCATGCCATGGAAACAGTGGAAGAAAATATTTATAACTTACTTATTAGCAATAGGTGGAGACAAATATAGTCCCATGAGATGACAAGCAATACTTCTCCACCATCTTGGTGTTGAGGAGAGGAGGGTGTATGAAGAATTACCAGAAATTTCTTTGGGAATGGGTGATAGATAGCCTAATAATATATATGTCTATCCAGATGCTAGAATTACATTTTACTCAGAAAACAAATGTTGTGTTAGAAAGTCATACATTTTTTAGTAGGAGCCAGAGAGTAGATGAAGATATTGCTTCATATGTATCTTCATTGCGGGGTTTAGCATTGACATGCAAGTTTGAGCAATTGAATGATTCTTTAATCAGAGACCAGATAGTTAGATGCACCAGTAATAAAAAATAAAGGAGAAATTGCTAATGAAAGAACATACCTTAGATGAGGCTGTTCGCATAGCTAAGGGAATGGAACACACTATGTTATGGATTAAGGAAACTGAAAATTCAACTATTACAAAAAGTGAAAAAGTGGAAGTTGTCGAAAGTAAACCTGAGAATACAAAAATAGATGCTAAAATTAACAATGATTCAAAGGGGTCACAAATGGAAAAAATACATTTTCCACTTAGAGATATAAAATGTTTTCACTGTGGGTATCCAGGGCTAGAAGTATATTGTGCAGAAACTGTGGTAAAAGAGGACATTTTGCAAAACTATGTCGTACATAAATGCCAGAAAGAAATAGAATACAAGAAATTGATGATACATGTGAAAACGTGGATGAAATTGTGTCAACAATTGATGGTCTTGCAAAATGTTTTGAGAATAGTACTATAGAAATGGTCAAATTAGATTCTGAGGTAAAAATGAAGAGTGAAGACAAATTAGAGAAACCTCATTGTAATATTTCCTTTGAAGGGAAGGAGATAAAAGTATTAGCAGATTCTGGAAGTTTGTATACACTTATTTCGAATACATCTTATATTCAAAATTGATCTAATGGAGATAGTCCGCCATTATGCAATTCAGATATTCGAGCTGTAGGGTATGCAGAAAAAAGTACTGAGATCAGAGGGATGTGTTGGATGATTAGAAACTTCAAGGGGAAAGCTGTCAAAGGCAGAGTTTACATTACTAATTTTGGTTCTGATCTTTTAGAATGGCGACATCAAAAAGACCTGAATATCATAATAGATCCTAACGCCAAAGAACCTGTAATGGTTTTAGAAAGAGCGGATGTGAGAGAAGTAGAAGATTGGGTTGAGTTAATGAATAAATATCCTAAGGTTTTTAACTCTAAGTTAGGTTTATTAAAAGGGTACTCACACAAAATAATTTAAAAAGAAAATGCAGAGGCCTTGGTACATAAGACAAGGACTGTTCCAAATTTGATGCTAGAACCATTGTGCCAAGAAATTGAGAATTTGTTGAAACAAGACATCATTGAGCCTATCGATGCATCTGAATGGTTGGTCTCTATTGTAATTGCTCCAAAGGATGGTTGTCTCATGCATTGATTTGCGTGACTTAAACAGAAATATTTGGGTGGATAGGCAACCTCTCCCCAATATATCTGAGATGTTATCCACTATGGGTGGGGGAAATGTATTCAGTGTTCTTGATATGTCAGCTGCGTTTCATCAAATCAATTTGAATGAGGAATCAAGGCATCTGACTTTATTTGCAACTCCTTTAGGTGTGTTTAGATATAAGAGGTTGCCTTTTGGGCTGGCATCGGCGTCAGCAGTTTTTCAAAAAGTAATGGAAAATTTTTGGGGAGATTTGGAAAAAGTTAAGTGTTTCCAAGATGACATTTTGCTTGTGGAAAGTGATTTGTGTGGCCATGATAAAATGTTTCAAGAGGTAATGAATAGGTTGGAAAAACATGAGTTGAGGATAAAAATGGAAAAATGTCAAGTGAGAAGAGAACGAGTGGATTATCTAGATCATAAAATTACTGCAAGCGGAATACGGCCGAAAAAAGTATTATAAAAGCTGTAACTATGGCTCCTGAACCGTTGGATAAAGACAAACTCAGGTCCTTTCTAGGGTTAGCGGAATATTGTGCTAAGTACAATGACAATTTTTGTGAACTGGTGGAACCTTTGAGAGTGATAATGAAAAAGAATGTGGCATTTGAATGGAATGAAAGCTGTAAAAGAGCATTTGAATCTATTAAACAAGCTATATCAGGTGCACTATTTTTGGAGCAGATTGACATTACAGGAAAGACATATATGACCACAGATGCTAGTGGTGCAGGAATTGAGGCAGTGTTGTCACAGATAGTAAATGGTGAGGAATGTATTATTGGTTTTGGATCCAGAAGGCTGCAAGGTGCTGAACGTTCGTATTCGGTCATCGAAAGGGAGGCTTTAGCTTGTTGCTGGGCGATCAACCACTTTAAGTTTTATGTGTGGGGTTTGCCGTTTAAGATTCGAACAGATCATAAGCCTCTGACCTATATTTTCAAAGGAGGAAGGGGGTTGGAGGGTGGTGTGACACCCCGCATATCTAGGTAGTTGTTGTCTGTTATGGAGTTCTGAAGATGAGTATGTAAATGGTACAAAAAATGTGGTTCCAGATTGTTTATCAAGAATGCCATTGGAAGGAGAGTGTGATGAAATAATCAGTGAATCTGTGGATGTGATTATTAGTGGAGAAATGGCTTTGTGTTTTGAGAGTGGGAGGAATCAGAGAGAACAGGAGTCAGTGTTAATGAGAGTAGAAACTAAAATTGTTCAAGGTTGGAGTATCGAAGATAGCAGGGATCATGAATTAAGTGAGTTCTTTAAGGTAAGAGATGAGTTAAGCAAATGTGAGGGTAAAGTTAGAAGACATCAGCTTGTTCCTCCAGAAATATGCGCAAGCGTATTCTAGATATTGTTCATGAAGGGCATCCTGGACGGAATATGTCCAAGCCTAGGGTCAGAGTGTCAGGATCTAGCTCCGTACCGCGCCTACCTGAACTACAACTCCCATGACTTACGGGCCAAGAACTACAGGTCCCATGCTCCTTAGCGGTAACAGGATATAGCGGGCGGGACTAGGGAACAGTGCTCGTGATTTTGTTTGTTCCAGAGGATTCATCCGTTTCCCGTCACTTCCAGAATGCCCTGTAAGCGTTGAACCAAGAGAACTTTGAGGTTCCAGGAGCCCACAGAAGGGAGAACAGTCGGGTAATGTGTTCGCGCTATTAGCGCATTGATTTGTGTTAACTGGTACCAGATCGGGGACTATTCCTGCCCGAGTCGTTTCTGAGCCTCGCGGCTGCGAGGGATTTTCACAGTTCTTGTTTTGGGAACTATAAAGTTTGGCTTGCTTAACAGATGCCAGCAATCTCCGGATGGGGGTTGTATGATCCAGTGACGGATTGCAGGATTCCTCCGCAATGCCGGCACAAAAACGTGTTACAGGATATTGACTTAAACACAGTGGATTACAAATACTAAAGCGGATGTTAGTAGTGCGTTTAACTACATCATGCCGTGTTTAGTTCAGTTTTGATACTAAATTATAAATCTGGGACTTACCTTACGGTCCTTAGCAGAGGAGGATTCTGCTTGTTTACCTTGAGTTGCATTTCGTCATCACTCCTGTTTCTGAGGATTGATTACTGATGTCTTCATTTCCTTTTGGAGTGTTCACATTTAAGAGTTTAGCCTAATTATTTCGTAGGGTATGTATCTAGAGTGACAGCATTATACAGGAAGGTTGTTGTTTCATTTGCCTTTATTACATAATCGTGCTTCTTGTGTTGTGCAGGGGCAGTAGGGACAAAAGAAGACACTGCTGTATGAAGGGGCAAACACGTGTATCTTTACAGGTGAATCAGGTTGCGTTACATATAGTGAGAATGTAATGAGAGTAGCATTTAACACATTAGTAATGCGTGTGTATTTCTCTTGCAGCTTCTTTTCCCCCGCTGACCCTTCCTTCTATCTTTTCGTTTGGGTTTTTTCCCCTTTTGGGGTTTTTCCCTCACCGTATCACCTGAACACCCTGTGATATACAGTCAGGGTGTTCGGGAGGTCCGGAGGTGGAGCATTTCTTCTGCATGTGCATCCTGCGGAGTGCGACCCTGACAGAATCACAAGTCCAAGAATTTCACTCTGCCTGATCCGTGTGTGGGGGTAATGGCGTCCATGGAGGATGTGTTGCATGCTCTGGTGTTGGTGCAGCAGGAGTTGGCCGCCTCTAAGGCAGAGACCGCTGCCTTATAGGAAAAGGTGGAAAGGTGGATAGGTTGGGGGGTAACCCTTTTAATGCTTCTGCCCCGGCCTCCTCTGTACAGGTTACAGTACCACCACCCATCCCTTTGGCTAATCCTGAAAGATTCTCAGGTGACCCACGAAAGGTTCAAGTGTTCCTGACTCAAGTTCTTATGCACTTTTCTTGTAAGCCGTCTTCTTTTCCTACGAACCATTCTAGGGTGGCATTCACCATTTCATATCTAGTGGGGGATGCGGCAAATTGGGCAGTGCCTTTAGTAAAACGTGATGACGCTATCCTGTCAGATTGGTCCGCTTTTAGAACGGAATTTGAGAGGGTTTTTGATCGGAGGGCTACGTCTTGTAGTGCAGATCGAGAACTTCTAAAATTACGACAGGGTAAGGGAGAATTGGTTCCTTATTTGACTGCGTTTAACAGGTTGGTGGCCGAAGCAGAGTGGCCAGAGGAGAAAAGGATGTCCCTTTTTTACCTAGGGTTAAAAGAGGAGCTGAAAGACGTGGTGGCTCAGGTGGATCCACAGCCCACCACATATGTGGACATGGTGAATTTGGCGTTAAGATTGGATAGCCGTTTAACAGAGAGAGGGGGTAGTAGAAGACGTTAGGACAAAGGAACTTATAGTTATGAACGAACCCCTCGCAGAAGTCCGGGCGGATCAGAATCTGCTCCTGAGCCTATGGAGATCGGAGCTCTTAGGGCTCCTTTGTCAAGAGAAGAAAGGGAGAGTAGGAGAGTACAGGGCTTATGCATGTACTGTGGGAAGAAGGGGCACTACGTTAGAGAGTGCCCCTCCAAACCCAAAATTTCGGGTGGCTTTAACAGGTTCAAGAAGGTGGCGGTATCTTCAAACATGTCAGATATATCTGCAAGGGAAGAAAACAAACCCAGGGCTGAAGGGGGACAGGAATGGAAACTCACCTCGCTGTCCTCTGCAAGACCAGAGGAAACTGAAGCGCATCTTGTGGTAGTTATGACTATTGAAAGTGATCATGAGCAACATCAGGTTATGGTGATGTTGGATTCTGGAGCCACAGGCAATTTTATTGACGATGGCTTGGTAACACGTTTATCGTTGCCTCGTGTCCCCAGAGAGAACCCTGAAGATGTTTTGGCTGTTGATGGGCAACCGTTAACATCAGGTCAAATAACCGAAAGAACAAGTGAAATAGGTTTGTCTTTGGTGTTGCATGGATATGTGCATACAGAGAATCTGACACTAAATATCATCGCTGCTCCTCAATATGAGGTCATCCTAGGCATGCCTTGGTTGCACAGACACAATCCTGTGGTGGATTGGAAGACAAAGACCTTTCGTTTTGTACCCAAAAATTGTCAGGATCATTTAGTTCCATGTGTTCCGGCTCATGTTGCGGTGTTAACAACCCCGTTTTTGGCTGCTACCGCGGCCGAAAAAGATGTCCAACTACCCAAAGAATATAGGGCTTACAGCGATGTCTTCAGTGAGAGCAAAGCAGAAACCTTACCCCCTCACAGGGAATATGACTGCCGTATAGATCTGGTGGAGGGGGCTACAATACCAACATGTAGAGTATACGCCTTGTCTGTGCCTGAAACCACCCACTTGAGAGAATACATAGACCACTACGTGCGTTTGGGGTTCATTAGGCCTTCCCGCTCTCCAGCGGCATCTCCCCTGTTTTTCATTGCAAAGGCTAATGGAGATTTGAGAGCGTGTGTAGATTACCGCGTATTAAATAAAAACACCGTACGCAATCGTTACCATCTTCCCCTCATTTCAGTCTTGCTCAACCAGGTGAGAGAGGCCAATATTTACACCCGTTTGGACTTACGTGGGGCTTATCACCTGGTCCGTGTAAGAGAGGGGGACGAGTGGAAAACTGCGTTCAAGACAAGATTCGGTCGGTCTTTATGAATATTTGGTGATGCCCTTCGAGCTTTGTAATGCTCCAGCAGCATTTAAATTTTTTATAAATGATGTGTTGAAGGAGTATGTGGATCGGTTTGTGGTAATGTACATTGACGATATTTTGATATATTCTCAGGATGTCTCATGTCATACAGCCCAAGTGTGCAAGGTTCTGGACAAACTGAGAGGGCATAGTTTGTATGTGAAGTTGAGCAAATGCGAATTTGGGGTGCAGGAAGTGGAGTTCCTGGGGGTAAATCTTAGTCCTCATGGCCTCCAGATGTCTGAAAGAAAGGTACAGGCTGTTCAGGATTGGCCAGCCCCGAGAAACGGGAAAGAAGTGCAGAGTTTTTTAGGATTCGCGAATTATTATCGCCGGTTCATTCTGCACTTCTCTCAGACAGCAGTTCCCATCACAAGGCTGTTAAGAAAGGGATCAATTTTTGTGTGGACTTCTGAGGCTGACAAAGCTTTCCAGGACTTGAAAAGAGCCTTTACCACCGCACCAGTGTTGGCACACCCCGTACTGGAAAGACCCTTCATAGTCGAAGCGGATGCTTCTGATGCAGCCTTAAGGGCGATACTATCCCAGAGCGATTCAGACAATGGCCAGCTCCATCCTGTTGCTTATTTGTCAAAGAAATTGAGCCCTGCGGAGGTAAATTACACTATAGCAGAGAAAGAACTGCTGGTTACTAAAAGAGCATTTCAAGAATGGAGACCTTACCTCTGGGGGTCTAGTCAAGCGGTGACCGTATACACCGATCATCGGAATCTCCAATATATGACCTCAGCGAGACATTTAACGCAAAGACAAATGCGGTGGATGCTGTTCTTTTCTGAATATAATTTTGTGGTAACCTTTCGTCCTGGTGTAGAAAACAGGAAAGCAGATGCACTGTCCAGGCAGGAAATATGTACAGAGCCGCCTGAGGAAGTACAGCACTCCATAATCCCTCCTACCAAGGTAGTGTGTGCAGTTCGCGCTGAGAGGTTTTTGGGAGACATTAGGAGTTCAAGGTCTTTGGGATCGTGGGAGCGTTGGGCTGCTCAGAAACCAGGCAGGAAGGTGAGACAGGGGTTGCCTTTTCAGGGGGAGAGCTTGTTTCTACCTACTGAGGAATTGCGGATGAAAGCCTTTAGCTGGTGTCATGAAGTTCCATCAGCAGGACATCCAGGGGTTACCAAGACTGTGAGACTGCTTAGAAGACATTTCTGGTGGGAGTCTTTGGTCTTGGATGTCACCAAATGGATAGGGAAGTGTGAAACCTGTGCCAGAGCAAAAGGAGAGAACACCAAACGGAAACGACTATTGATGCCTATGCCCACTCCCGTTCGCCCTTGGCAGAACATAAGTCTGGATTTCATAACAGGCTTGCCTTTGGATCAGGGTAATTCAGCGGTGTTGGTGGTTGTGGATAATCTGACGAAGATGGGCCATTTCATACCCTGTGTAAACCTCCCTACAGCGGGTCAAACCGCTCAATTACTGGCTTCGCAAGTCATAAGGTTACATGGCATTCCACGAGTAATTGTATCCGACAGGGGACCTCAGTTCATCACTCGCTTTTGGCAAATGTGGTGCAAGGCATTGGGCGTTGAGTCAGCGCTCTCTACCAGCTTCCATCCGCAAACTGATGGGCAAACTGAACGCCTAAACCAGACCTTGAAGAAATACTTGCGCTGTTACTCTGAGGCAGCACATGAATCCTGGGTGGATTTACTATGGATGGCTGAGTTGTCATATAACAATACATGGCACAGTTCAACAGGTATGTCGCCTTTTAAGGCTAACTATGATGCCCACACTTTGCCGATAGACATCCCCGCTGAGTTGACCAACCAGCCCACTGTGAGAAAACGTGTTATGGCTTTAAGGAAGGTGCATAGGGGGGTTCAAAAACATCTGCTGAAAGCGAAGGAGGTGTACAAGAAATGGGAGGACAAACACCGTGCTCAGGGACCTCTGTTCCAGGTGGGAGACAGGGTGTGGCTCTCAACAAGATACATCCGGTTCAAGATGAGGAGTGTCTTTCATCCAAGGTTCATTGGTCCTTATCCCATGGTGCGTCAAGTCAATCCTGTGGCGTACAAGTTGAAGTTGCCTAATTCATTGAGAATACATCCAGTGTTCCATGTGCAGTTGTTGAAAAGAGCTCTCTCCTCACGCAGAAAGGCGCCGCCTCCTGTAGACTGCGATGGTGGTCTGGAGTACGAGGTGAAGTCTATTCGCGACTCAGAACGCCGTAGGGGGGTGCTTTGGTATTTGGTTTCATGGAAAGGTTATACAGCTGAGGATGACTCTTGGGAGCCTTGGCACAATGTGCATGCCCCCAGGGCGGTCAGGTCTTATCATGCAAGGTTTCCCGACAAGCCTGGGAGGAGGGCGTAGTGTCAGGATCTAGCTCCGTACCGCGCCTACCTGAACTACAACTCCCATGACTTACGGGCCAAGAACTACAGGTCCCATGCTCCTTAGCTGTAACAGGATATAGCGGGGCGGGACTAGGGAACAGTGCTCGTGATTTTGTTTGTTCCGGAGGATTCATCCGTTTCCCGTCACTTCCAGAATGCCCTGTAAGCGTTGAACCAAGAGAACTTTGAGGTTCCAGGAGCCCACAGAAGGGAGAACGTGTTCGCGCTATTAGTGCATTGATTTGTGTTAACTGGTACCAGATCGGGGACTATTCCTGCCCGAGTCGTTTCTGAGCCTCGCGGCTGCGAGGGATTTTCACAGTTCTTGTTTTGGGAACTATAAAGTTTGGCTTGCTTAACAGATGCCAGCAATCTCCGGATGGGGGTTGTATGATCCAGTGACGGATTGCAGTGTTCACATTTAAGAGTTTAGCCTAATTATTTTGTAGGGTATGTATCTAGAGCAGGGGTACTCAAAGTACGGCCCGCGGGCCAGTAGCGGCCCGGCAAGCCTTCAGTGGCGGCCCGCGGAGCTTGAGACATCGCACCTGTGTGTGTTTTTTTTTTTATCTTCAGCAAACACCTCGGGGAGCAGCAGTGCGAGTCAGAGACACTGCTCTGTGGGGGCCAGGGCGATTCCAGCCACAGTCAAGAGTGTAGCTGCAGGGGCGCTAAGAGGTGAACAACGCCTCATTAACAAACAAATGGTCGTTTAAAGTACTGGGGTGCCCGGAGGCAGAAAAGGGAGTGAGAGCCGGGTGAGGGAGGTGGAGGGCAGAGCAGGGAGTGAGAGCCCTGTGAGGTGGGAGGGCAGAACAAGGAGTGAGAGCCCGAGTGAGGGAGGTGGAGGGCAGCAGGGAGTCAGAGCCTGGGTGAGGGAGGTGGGAGGGCAGCAGGGAGTGAGAGCCGGGTGAGGGAGGTGGAGGGCAGCAGGAAATCAGAGCCTGGGTGACGGAGGTGGGAGGGCAGCAGGGAGTGAGAGCCGGGTGAAGTGGGAGGGCTGAGCAGGGAGTGAGAGCCCTGTGAGGTGGGAGGGCAGAGCAGGGAGTGAGAGCCCGGGTGAGGGAGGTGGGAGGGCAGAGCAGGGAGTAAGAGCCGGGTGAGGGAGGTGGAGGGCAGAGCAGGGAGTGAGAGCCGGGTGAGGGAGGTGGAGGGCAGAGCAGGGAGTGAGAGCCCGGGTGAGGGAGGTAAAGGGCAGAGCAGGGAGTGAGAGCCGGGTGAGGGAGGTGGAGGGCAGCAGGGAGTGAGAGCCTGGGTGAGGGAGGTGGAGGGCAGAGCAGGGAGTGAGAGCCGGGTGAGGGAGGTGGAGGGCAGAGCAGGGAGTGAGAGCCCGGGTGAGGGAGGTAAAGGGCAGAGCAGGGAGTGAGAGCCGGGTGAGGGAGGTGGAGGGCAGCAGGGAGTGAGAGCCGGGTGAGGGAGGTGGAGGGCAGCAGGAACTGAGAGCCAGGTGAGGGAGGTGGAGGGCAGCAGGGAGTGAGAGCCAGGTGAGGGAGGTGGAGGACAGCAGGAACTGAGAGCCGGGTGAGGTGGGAGGGCAGAGCAGGGAGTCAGAGCCTGGGTGAGGGAGGTGGAGGTGGAGGGCAGCAGGGAGTGAGAGCCCGGGTGAGGGAGGTGGAGGGCAGAGCAGGGAGTGAGAGCCGGGTGAGGGAGGTGGAGGGCAGAGCAGGGAGTGAGAGCCCGGGTGAGGGAGGTAAAGGGCAGATCAGGGAGTGAGAGCCGGTTGAGGGAGGTGGAGGGCAGCAGGGAGTGAGAGCCAGGTGAGGGAGGTGGAGGGCAGCAGGAACTGAGAGCCGGGTGAGGGAGGTGGGAGGGCAGCAGGGAGTCAGAGCCTGGGTGAGGGAGGTGGAGGGCAGAGCAGGGAGTCAGAGCCTGGGTGAGGGAGGTGGAGGGCAGAAAAGGGAGTGAGAGCCGGGTGAGGGAGGTGGAGGGCAGAGCAGGGAGTGAGAGCCCTGTGAGGTGGGAGGGCAGAACAAGGAGTGAGAGCCCGGGTGAGGGAGATGGGAGGGCAGAGCATGGAGTGAGTTCCCGTGTGTGGGAGGTTGGAGGGCAGAGCAGGGAGTGAGAGCCCGGTTGAGGGAGGTGGGAGGGCAGAGCAGGGAGTGAGTGCCCGGGTGAGGGAGGTGGAGGGCAGCAGGGAGTGAGAGCCAGGTGAGGGAGGTGGAGGGCAGCAGGAACAGAGAGCCGGGTGAGGGAGGTGGGAGGGCAGCAGGGAGTCAGAGCCTGGGTGAGGGAGGTGGAGGGCAGAGCAGGGAGTCAGAGCCTGGGTGAGGGAGGTGGAGGGCAGAAAAGGGAGTGAGAGCCGGGTGAGGGAGGTGGAGGGCAGAGCAGGGAGTGAGAGCCCTGTGAGGTGGGAGGGCAGAACAAGGAGTGAGAGCCCGAGTGAGGGAGGTGGAGGGCAGCAGGGAGTCAGAGCCTGGGTGAGGGAGGTGGGAGGGCAGCAGGGAGTGAGAGCCGGGTGAGGGAGGTGGAGGGCAGCAGGAAATCAGAGCCTGGGTGACGGAGGTGGGAGGGCAGCAGGGAGTGAGAGCCGGGTGAGGTTGGAGGGCTGAGCAGGGAGTGAGAGCCCTGTGAGGTGGGAGGGCAGAGCAGGGAGTGAGAGCCCGGGTGAGGGAGGTGGGAGGGCAGAGCATGGAGTGAGTTCCTGTGTGTGGGAGGTTGGAGGGCAGAGCAGGGAGTGAGAGCCCGGTTGAGGGAGGTGGGAGGGCAGAGCAGGGAGTGAGTGCCCGGGTGAGGGAGGTGGAGGGCAGCAGGGAGTGAGAGCCGGGTGAGGGAGGTGGAGGTCAGCAGGGAGTGAGAGCCGGGTAAGGTGACAGAGGGCAGCAGGAACTGAGAGCCGGGTGAGGTGGGAGGGCAGCAGGGAATGAGAGCCGGGTGAGGTGACAGAGGGCAGCAGGGAGTGAGAGCTGGGTGAGGTGAGACAGATAGAGATAGAGACAGATAAAGACATATAGAGACAGATAGAGGCAGAGACAGACGGAGGTAGATAGGGTCAAAGACAGGGACAGCCAGAGACAGATAGAGGCAGAGACAGACAGCGATAGAGACAGACAGCGATAGAGACAGACAGCGATAGAGACAGCGATAGAGACAGACAGAGAGAGACAGAGGGAGAGAGGGAGACAGACAGAGGGAGACAGACAAAGGGAGGGAGACAGACAGAGGGAAATAGAGGGAGGGGGACAGAGGGAGGGGGGCAGAGGGAGGGAGACAGACAGAGGGAGGGAGACAGACAGAGGGAAATAGAGGGAGGGGGACAGAGGGAGATAGACAGAGGGAGGGGGGCAGAGGGAGAGAGGGAGACAGACAGAGGGAGTGAGTGAGAGACAGAGGGAGGGAGACAGACAGACAGAGGGAAGGAGGGAGGGAGGCGGAGGGAGGGAGGGAGACAGAGGGAGGAAGACAGAGGGAGGAAGACAGAGGGAGGGAGACAGGGAGGCAGAGGGAGACACAGACAGAAGGAGGGAGACAGACAAAGGGAGGGAGACAGACAGACAGAGGGAGGGAGACAAAAAGACAGAGGGAGACAGACAGAGGGAGGGAGACAGACAGAGGGAGGGAGGGAGACAGACAGAGGGAGGTAGACAGAAAGACAGACTGAGACAGACAGAGGGAGGGAGACAGACAGAGGGAGGGAGACAGACAGAGGGAGGAAGGGAGACAGAGGGAGGGAGGGAGGGAAACAGAGGGAGGGAGGGAGGGAGACAGAGGGAGGGATGGAGACAGACAGGGGAGGGGGGGAGACAGACGGAGGGAGGGAGAGAGGGAGGGAGACAGACAGAGGGAGACTGAGACAGACAGAGACAGACAGACAGACAGAGGGAGGGAGACAGACAGACAGAGGGAGGGAGACAGACAGACAGAGGGAGACAGAGGGAGGGAGACAGACAGAGGGAGACTGAGACAGACAGAGACAGACAGACAGACAGAGGGAGACAGACAGACAGACAGAGGGAGGGAGACAGACAGACAGAGGGAGACAGAGGGAGGGAGACAGACAGAGGGCAGGAGGGAGACAGACAGAGGGAGGTAGACAGAAAGACAGAGTGAGACAGACGGAGGGAGGGAGACAGAGGGAGGGAGGGAGACAGAGGGAGGGAGACAGAGGGAGGGATGGAGACAAACAGAGGGAGGGAGACAGAGGGAGATGGACAGTGGGACACAGATAGAGGGAGACAGATGGGGGGAGACGGAGAGAGGAAAGGAAAGAGAGGGAGGGAGACAGAGAGAAAGATAGGTAAGACGGAGAGAGACAGAGGCAGAGAGACAGAGGGAAACAGAGAGAGAGGGAAGGAGGGAGACAGAGGGAGGGAGAGTTAGGGAGAGAGAGAGAGGGAGAGAGAGAGAGAGAGAGAGAGAGAGAGAGAGAGAAAGAGAGATGTGTGTGTATGCTGGTCTGTTGGCTCAGTGGATGAACGCGCCAGCTGCAGGGGCCTGTGTTCAACTTCATGGTCACAGTTTTTTTCTTTCTAGCCCCTCCCCCTCCCCCACTGACCCCGCCTCCACCGGTGCGGCCCTCGGCCACAAACCACACTGTAAATTTGGCCCCCGAGAGAAAGTTTGTGAGTACCCATGATCTAGAGTGACAGCATTATACAGGAAGGTTGTTGTTTCATTTGCCTTTATTACATAATCGTGCTTCTTGTGTTGTGCAGGGGCAGTAGGGACAAAAGAAGACACTGCTGTATGAAGGGGCAAACACGTGTATCTTTACAGGTGAATCAGGTTGCGTTACATATAGTGAGAATGTAATGAGAGTAGCATTTAACACATTAGTAATGCGTGTGTATTTCTCTTGCAGCTTCTTTTCCCCCGCTGACCCTTCCTTCTATCTTTTCTTTTGGGTTTTTTCCCCTTTTGGGGTTTTTCCCTCACCGTATCACCTGAACACCCTGTGATATACAGTCAGGGTGTTCGGGAGGTCCGGAGGTGGAGCCTTTCTTCTGCATGCGGATCCTGCGGAGTGCGATCCTGACACAGAGAGTCATTCTGGTGGCCCGGAATGGATGGCGATGTGGAAGAGATAGTAAAAGATTGTCACATATGTGCTAATAGTGACAAATCTAAAGTTGTAAGGCAACATCCTCTAGTATGTACTGAATTTCCAGCTAGACCGTGGGAAAGATTGGCCATAGATTTTATTGGTACAAAAGGGGGTGGTGATGGACGGAGCATCTGTATCAATCAAACACTCACACCCAGTCAAAAGATCTGGGTTTAATCCATCACCGTTCTTTAGCCCACTCTGCCACCCCAGTTCAGACATGGCTATATGCAAATCAGTCTGACCCTGTGCCTCATGGGAACAGTCCAGCCCGAACTGCCAAGCCATGTCTTCCCTGGACCGGAAACAAGCTTCCGAGGACCGGTTTCTGGCATTCCAGCTGTCTTCAGCCCGGCTTGCTTGAATCCAGTGGCAAAGTGAGCAAGGGACTCACGTCTGAGCATACCCTGCCACACTTATGGCGGCCAAAAGCGGTACAAAAGGGGGTGGTGATGGACGGAGCATCTGAATCAATCAAACACTCACACCCAGTCAAAAGATCTGGGTTTAATCCATCACCGTTCTTTAGCCCACTGCCACCCCAGTTCAGACATGGCTATATGCAAATCAGTCTGACCCTGTGCCTCATGGGAACAGTCCAGCCCGAACTGCCAAGCCATGTCTTCCCTGGACCGGAAACAAGCTTCCGAGGACCGGTTTCTGGCATTCCAGCCGTCTTCAGCCCAGCTTGGTTGAATCCAGTGGCAACGTGAGCAAGGGACTCACGTCTGAGCATACCCTGCCACACTTATGGCGGCCGAAAGCGGTACAAAAGGGGGCGGTGATGGACGGAGCATCTGAATCAATCAAACACTCACACCCAGTCAAAAGATCTGGGTTTAATCCATCACCATTCTTTAGCCCACTCTGCCACCCCAGTTCAGACATGGCTATATGCAAATCAGTCTGACCCTGTGCCTCATGGGAACAGTCCGATACAGAAAAGGGGGTGGTGATGAACAGAGTGTCTGAATTAAGCAGACCACTCTTACCCAGTCCAAAGATCAGGGCTTGATCCATCACCGTTATTTATCTCACTGCCCCATCCCAGCTCAGAACCTGGCTATATGCAAATTAGTCTGTCCCTGGCCCAGTGCATCATGGGAACAGGGCAGACCAAACTACCAAGCCAATTCTTCACCAGAAAGGAGACAAGCTACCGGGGACCGGTTTCTGGCATTTCAGCCTCTTCGGCCCGGCTTGCTTGAATCCTGATGGAGCAGTGAGAAAGGGACTCATGTCTGAGTATACCCTGCCACACCTATAGTGGCCAAAAACGATACAGAAAAGGGGGTGGTGATGAACAGAGTGTCTGAATTAAGCAGACCACTCTTACCCAGTCCAAAGATCAGGGCTTGATTCATCACCGTTATTTATCTCACTGCCCCATCCCAGCTCAGAACCTGGCTATATGCAAATTAGTCTGTCCCTGGCCCAGTGCATCATGGGAACAGGGCAGACCAAACTACCAAGCCAATTCTTCACCAGAAAGGAGACAAACTACCGGGGACCTGTTTCTGGCATTTCAGCCTCTTCGGCCCGGCTTGCTTGAATCCTGATGGAGCAGTGAGAAAGGGACTCATGTCTGAGTATACCCTGCCACACCTATAGTGGCCAAAAACGATACAGAAAAGGGGGTGGTGATGAACAGAGTGTCTGAATTAAGCAGACCACTCTTACCCAGTCCAAAGATCAGGGCTTGATCCATCACCGTTATTTATCTCACTGCCCCATCCCAGCTCACAACCTGGCTATATGCAAATTAGTCTGTCCCTGGCCCAGTGCATCATGGGAACAGGGCAGACCAAACTACCAAGCCAATTCTTCACCAGAAAGGAGACAAGCTACCGGGGAACAGTCCAGCCCGAACTGCCAAGCCATGTCTTCCCTGGACCGGAAACAAGCATCCTAGGACCGGTTTCGGATTCATAATCCTCATCAGCCAGGCTATCTTGAATCCAGTGGCCAAGTGAACAAGGGACTCACGTCTGAGCATACCCTGCCAACTTAGGGCGAACAAAGCGAAACAAAAGGGGATGATGGACGGAGCGTTTGAGCAAATCAAACACTCACCCCCAGTCAACTGATCTGGGTTTAATCCATCACCATTCTTTAGTTCACTCAGCCACCCCAGTTCAGACATGGCTATATGCAAATCAGTCTGACCCTGAGCCTCATGGGATCAGTCCAGCCCGAACTGCCAAGCCATGTCTTCCCTGGACCGGAAACAAGCATCCTAGGACGGGTTTCGGATTCATAATGCCCGAGAACGGAGGACGCCTACACGCCTACACTCTACATCTTGCCGCTCCCACTTCGCGGTAGCCGCTGCGCTCTGTTGTGTTTGTGAAGCCAGGAAGAGGGACTGCAAGTCCCAGGGGGCAAGAGCACCACCTGCACCTGTGCCTGATCTGCCCGAGAACGGAGGACGCCTATTTAGTACTTTGCCTTCCCCGCGCGCGGGCGCACGCCGGGCGAAGCCCGGGCCAAGGACGGGCCCGTTTGAGCATGTTCGAGGCTGCGAGAGGCTGGGCCCTCTCTCTTAGCCCCCCCAAATTACTGGCCAACTCGTCTCCTCAGTAAGTGAACATTTGTTTTGTTTTATGGGTAAATTGCTAGCACTACTAAATTGAGACAAGAAATGGCAACACGGGAGGGCCGAGGTAGGAAAGCAGCTGGAGTAGGCTATGTTGCAGGAACTCTAGACAAATTTATCACGAGGGCTTCATCTGTCTTGGCTCATGAGATAGCAATCACTGAGCGAAGACTCTCTATGGATCCTATATTCGCAAAGAGGTCCTCTTTGGGGGGGATAATGAATGCTCGTTCACCCCAAAGAGACTCCCGTCCCCCCCTCCTCTTAGCTCTCGGATGTCGAGCCCAGGTTTGCAGTGGAATAACAGCTCAGCAAGTGCCAAGGAGGGCCATTCACCGCACCTTATGGTGCCCAGAGGTGAAGTACTGCAAAACTCTTCTAATAATACTGTATCATGTGCTGCCTTGGTTCAGAACCAGCCCACTAAGCCAAAGGACTATGCACAAGGGGCAATCCCCAAGAGGAAGCGAGGAGGAACCCAGCAGAAGGGGAAGAACCCCAAAGTACCTAAGCTGAGTAAACCGGATGAAAATCAAAAGATGGGTCCCGTAACTATTGAGGCTTCATCCCAAACATTTGAAGTAGTAAATGACGTGAACCCAGATGAAAGCGCTATGGACTGCCAAAGTTTAATGATAAATATTGGCTAAAAATGGGCACTATAATGAAACTGTCCCTGGAACCCATATTAACAAGACTCTCGACAATTGAGACTAAGCTTGTGGAACTTGAGTCCTCATTGACTTTTGTTGTAAGTGCTATGAAGAGTAATATAGCGGGTGATGGATTAGGTAGAGACCCCCTGAGGGATGGGGGTGGAGGGGAGCCTGTAGTATTGGTGGGTGCTAACCTAGCAACAACCGTGAGTTTGGGACCTCGACCAATTGCTAAAAACAATACGAGGCCGGAAATAACCACTACAGTAACACCTGCGGCTACAGAGCCACAGGGTGGGCCTAGCTTTGTTACTGGAGAACCCCAGAGACAGCCACAGCCAACTGGCTTTGCCCTCTGTAATGATTTCCAAGAAGGTTCTGCAGGAGCGTCAGGAATCCGGAGAGTAGTCCTCAGCCTTCCCCTACGGCCTTCCGACTCTATCAAACACTAGAGTATCGAATGGCTCGCCAGGGGAAAACAGGGAAACAAAACAGGGAAAGGTTGGGGATGACAATAGATCTTGGCTGTGAACTTCAGAATGGATGCTTGATAACAGGTAGGCTGAAAAGGAAAAAATTTATTATTGTCTATCTATGCTAACCACAACATAAATGTACACCATCTCTATAATACGGTATACAACCTTTACCACGCAACTTTTACCACGACCTACCATTACCACGCAACTTTTACAACGCAGGACCCTTTACCACGCATACCATTACAACGCTGGTATTTACAACGCAGGTACTTTTACAACGCATACAATTACAACGTAAGTATTGGTAAGTATATAATTTTATTTAAAATATTTTAGGTTTGGGTTTTGGGTAAATGGGTATTTTTAGGGTTCAGGGTCAGTTTTCAGTTTTTGGGTAAAGGGGTATTTTTAGGGTTCAGGGTCAGTTTTCAGTATTTGGGTAAAGGGGGTATTTTTAGGGTTCAGGGTCAGTTTTCAGTTTTTGGGTAAAGGGGTATTTTTAGGGTTCAGGGTCAGTTTTCAGTTTTTGGGTAAAGGGGTATTTTTAGGGTTCAGGGTCAGTTTTCAGTTTTTGGGTACAGGGGTATTTTTAGGGTTCAGGGTCAGTTTTCAGTTTTTGGGGTACAGGGGTATTTTTAGGGTTCAGGGTCAGTTTTCAGTTTTTGGGGTACAGGGGTATTTTTAGGGTTCAGGGTCAGTTTTCAGTTTTTGGGGTACAGGGGTATTTTTAGGGTTCAGGGCTGGGTTTGGGTTTTGGGGTTCAGGGGTATTTTTAGGTTTTAGGGCTGGGTTTGGGTTTTGGGGTACAGGGGTATTTTTAACATATATATTTAAAAATTAATAATTAAATATTAACATAAATAATTAAAATATTAAATATTAAAATAATAATTTATTAATTTAAAAAAATATTATTAATAATTATTTTACCATATTATTTACTTACCTATACTTACGTTGTAATGGTATGCGTTGTAATAGTACCTGCGTTGTAAATACCAGCGTTGTAATGGTATGCGTGGTAAAGGGTCCTGCGTTGTAAAAAATGCGTGGTAATGGTCTGCGTGGTAAAAGTCCGCGTTGTAACGTCATATATCCCTATAATACATATAAGACCACTACATACCACAAATGTTCGTCTGGACTGTAGAAAATATAGGAAGGGTAGAATAATGTGTTCGTGTTTTTATTGCAAAGAAGACAAAAGACAGTAAATAACTCTTTCCCACTCTATGCTGGTGAGTGCTAGTATTTAAGGTGTAATTCTCACTCTGTATTTCCTTGGAGTACACTGGGAGAACATCCACTTCTTCTGTAAATATAGACACGAGTTGGAGAGCCACTACCATGTACCTTGCATCAATATCTGTCAGACAATAATTACAATCAGGTCTTCACACAAAGTGATTGCCAAATATATAATAATGAAATGCAGCGCACAGCGCTGTTACCGTGATTCTGTGCAGAGGAGTTTGAATATACACCACACATTGGTCCACGCAAGAGCCCCAAAAATAATGTATATATGGTCCAGGGAGAGGGTGGAATGAAGAAGTGCACAGGTGAAGTCAGCAACAAGTGAGGATTAATATAAAACACGAAACGGGCAGTGCCCAGCCGGATGGCGGGGAGAATCCCGGCGCCGGGCGAAGCACCAGAGAAATGGGCTAAGGATTCTGACTCTCTAAGGGAGCTATGAAGGCGTCCAGCCAGATGGCGGAGAATAGACCCGGCCGCCGGGCGGGGCACCTAAGGAATGCGACGTAGATGGGAGGCTGTACCCAGCCGGATGGCGGGGAACGTCCCGGCTTCCGGGCGAAGTACAAGGAGAGGGGGATAGTTGGGAAAATAGTGCAAAATACGGCCACACGCGCATAAGAGGACGTCAGGATGGAAAGACGTCACTTCAACAGCTAATGCAGCCGGTACGGCACGGTGGAAAATGCCGCAAGCAAACACCTTCACAGGGAAGGCAGGAATCCAAACGGAAGCGAAACAGGTCAACGAAACCGGAAGTCAGGCAAGACAAGTTGGGACGGAACCCAAATCGGAAGGAGCTAGACGCAAGAACGTAAAGCAGCGTTCTGTTGTTCTGCGCGTCTTATATAGAACTACTTTTAAAGCTACAGTGTCGGAGGGATGTTGGGGCATGACACCCACAGGGGGAACCAGAATGGTAAGGAGGTAGAAAATGTACACCAACACCTAGATCTCCCCCTGAGTGCTCCCCCTATGTCACTGTCTTGACTGGCGTCCCAGTACTCAAGCAAGGGCAACTTGAAACTTATGAGCAATTAAAGAACAAGACAATACATTGGTTAAACGTCAACAGACCACTCCCCTGTGATGCACAGTCTAAGATTCTATTTGTAAGAAGGGTGGGCTGGGTAGGACCCAATCTGAAAAATACCCTAGGGGATTGTATTGTCGTCAATTTTAATGACCCGAGGGCTGTTGAACATGTCTGCTGGGGTGCACAGGCAAATCTACAAACTCTCATACAGGCTAGGGATTTGAGCTATTTCTACACCCCCCCCAGACCCTATGTCTAACTTAGGGAACTTTGAGCTTGTGAGGGGTTGGAGGGGCCATCCAGCTAGGATGAAAACCTATTCTAATGGGGAGAATGGTGGCCAACTATTCGCAGTACCTCTGCATAATAGATTTTCTCGACTGGACTCAGTGGACTGACTGACTCCGGTTGACACTGACCAGTTTGCAACTTTGGTTAAACAGAACACTAGCAGGGTAGCATTGTGCGGGGATATAGATCAACCCCCCAGATTACTGGGTGCAGTGGGACACAATAAACTGACAATGCTTAGGTCGGTGGAACATGGGGGTGATGGTTTGGACGATACTTGTTCAGGGATGAGTCTTATCTTATCTTAACAAAAATTTATACAGCGCACGTTCACCCGGGGGTTTCATGGTGCTAACCGATAGAACTGGAAACTAAGCCCGGGGAGGAGAGATGGAGAACTAGGCCGGCGTCTAAACAAACAGCCACGTTTTAAGCTGCCGCCTGAACTGGAGAAGAGTGGTGGAGGAGCGGATCTCTAAAGTGAGGGAATTCCACAGTTTAGTGGTAAGTGTGGCAAACCTGCGTCCTCCCTTCCGTTGGAATTTAAAATGGGGGACAATCAGGAGAATCTGAGAAGCAGACCGCAGATTGCGTGGAGGGTCGTACTTGGGCAGAAGTTCCTGGATGAACCTGGGACTGCGTGCATGAAGAGCTTTAAATGTCATGCAGGCAGTTTTAAAGAGTGTGCGCTGTATAACAGGAAGCCAGTGAAGTTGCTTCAACAGCGGTCTGGCAGATTGCCAGTGTGGAAGATGATAGATAACTCTGGCAGCTTGATTTTGAGCCAATTGAAGACGTTTAGTGAGAGCCACCGGAAGGCCCAGATAAATGGCGTTGGCATAGTCTAAGTGAGAAAGTACCAACGCCATCACAACCTGGGTCAGAGCAGACTGAGTGAGCATTCGTGAGCATTCGTGACCATGATAGTGGAGAAGCTGCCTGTTACAATATAGAAATTGGGCCGCCCACCACAGAACACAGTAACCGTGGGATTACCCCCGAGTTCAGTAACCCCGGGACCACTCCCGAATGCACCAATTTCGGGATTATTGATAGATCTTTGGTACATGGAACGGGGAGCCTGCCTGTACAAGCAACATTTGGTGGCTTTAGAATTTTATTGTGGAACATCGCAGGTCTCACTTCTAAACTGGATAAAGTAGACTGGGGGAATATATTGATTCCCACGAGATATGCTTGTTCCAGGAAACTTGGGTGGTAGAGTTACAATATATGGCAGGTTTTGTAGCATACTGTGAGGGGGCAGTGAAGGGAGCCAAGGGTAGACCGTCTGGGGGTCTATGTATATGGGTGGCTTCACATATAGGGTGCAAGGTTAAAAGCATTGAGACACATTCACCAGACATAACCTGTATTCCTTTGTCACACAAGAATTAATCGAAACTCGCCATTATTAATATCTACTCCCGACCGGTTCAGTATGGTGGGACATCGCCAACTATAGATAGTTTGGCAATCCTTTTGAATAAACTGGTAGGAAACTTAAATCTCATAATTTGTGGAGATTTTAATTGCCACTTTGAACCACTGAATGGAATCACGTATCCAATTACCAGTGAGGAGGACTCTATTTGGTCAATCCCTCCCCCCAAATACGTACTCTATTAATCGATGGACCCCCCTAGCTATGCAGTTAACCTCCTTAACGCTGCGGTTTTCGCTAAGGGCCTGTAATGGCCGGTTTTCTGGTGACAATCCTGGCTGTCCGACATTTAAGAGGCCTGGACAGGCCACGGTTATCGATTATATTCTGATTAGCACAGAACTATGGCAAAATGTGGTGGATTTTACGGTAGGTGAACGATGCGAGAGCGACCACAACCCCCTAGTCATTGAGCTGGACTACCAGTGGTACGGCCCGAGAGAAGATACCAATGACCCGTACCAAAACAATCTGGTCATTGTAGAAGGAGGGAGACGGATCAGATGGTCCAAGTTAAAACATTCAGAGGAATCAATATCAAAATGTATGCCAGCATTATACCTCTTCTAGAGAGAACTAGTGTTGTTGTGGCAAACACAACATACCCAAGTTTCGATAGTGAAATAGGTGTCTTACACCCAGAATTGGCCTCGGTTTTGGCTGGCTTTTTCTTTAAGAGCGGTACTTTTAAACACAAACCTGGCGGCACTAGGAGATTGTGGTATTCGAAAAGTTGTAAGACAGCAAAATTAATCTTGTTGGCTGCTCTAAAAGGGGCAGAATGCTGCCGTATTAGGGAGGCTAGAGCGGTCTACAAGAAAACAATTGTAGACTGATTGGGAAACCGAAAGATGGCAGGAGATCAAGAAGTCCTTAGACCAAAAAGATATTAAAAGCTTCTGGAATTTGGTCCATTTTGTGGAAGCGGAAGGTAGAACTTCACTTGACCCCAACATTGACGAGGACGCTTGGTTCTTATATTTTAAGGAATTATATTCTAGTTCCCACCCAGATGTATGTTTTAAACAAGCTCCATTGTGTAATTTTAACCTCCAAATCCTTTGTGAGGCACTCCCATACTCTATGGGCGAATTGACATCTGCTCTAACTAAACTCCAGCCCAATAAAGCCCCAGGACTAGACAGAATCCCGGGCGACCTGTATAAAAGTGAACAGGCAATCTGGGCCCCATACCTTTTATCACTATTTAATGCAATCCAAAATGGCCTCCCTGCACCACCGACGTGGGCAGGTGCTGAGATTGTCCCAATATACTAAAAAGGATCCCCACTGGAACCTTCAAATTACAGGCCTATTAGCCTTATTGACGTCTCTCAGAAACTTTATGGGAGGCTATTATTAGGGAGATTACAGGACTGGATGGAAGATCGCGACATACTTACTCCACTCCAAGCAGGTTTTAGAGCCAAGATGTCAACGGTTGATCAGCTGTTCAGGTTGCAGTTGATATATTGGAAGCATGTGGTTTTAGAACAGGGGAGTCTTTATCTCACATTCATGGATTTGAAATCTGCGTTCGACATGGTTGATAGGGACCAACTATGGAGTATCCTATTGACCATGGGGGTACCACCCTATCTTTGTTTTCAACTTCAACGCCTCCACGAGGGTACTTATGCCAGAGTGAGATATGGCAAAGATGCTCAATTAACAACTCCTTTCCCCATGGATAAGGGGGTTAGGCAGGGCTGTGTGCTCGCGCCGACCCTCTTTTCAATGGACTAATAGATGACTTACTCCTTGTGACGGATCTGGATTCCCCGAAAATATCATCACGCAAATTTCCTGCACTGATGTTTACGGATAATACCCTGCTCCTCTCTAAGTCACCTATGGGGATGCAGCGAGTTCTGAGGGAATTCACACAGTTTTGTAAAAGGAGAAAACTCTTAGTCAATATTAGTAAAAACCAAATATATGGTTTTCAATGCTAAACCTACCTCTTACCCAAATCCAGTAATGGACTGTATTCCGTTAGAGCGAGTACACATTTTTTAATATCTTGGCTTAACCCTGAATGATAAAATGGCCTGGGGTCCACAAATTGATAAGGTGAACCTGAAGCTTACGCAGGCAATAGGGGGATTATGGAAAGTTTAGAAAGGCTGTGTTTTGAAGGCAATTAGCCCCCCCGGGAAATCTATAAAGCTCAAGCACGCTCGGCTTCTTTGTACGGCGCGGAACTTTGGGGGCATAGTAAATCAACTTTATTAACCCTCACTGAAAATAAGTTTATTAGAAGTATTACGGCCCTTCCAATAAATACCCCACTGGTCCCCCTTAGGATGGACCTGGGTATCCTCCCGGTAGCTGACTGAATCTCGAGCCGACCCCTGTTATACTGGCGTCGGCTTTGGAGTACACCCGAGTTGAGACACTATCGGGAGGATGTACGACATTACAACGCATGCTTTTACATCGCATGCTTTTACAACGTGGTTTTTACATCGCATACCATTACAACGCATAGTGCTTTTGGGTGTTGGATAGTGAATAGTTTAATTTACTATTCCAACTCCAGTCCCCGTGGATAGTAGGGAAGGTTATTAGATAGTAAATTAACCTATTCCCTACCCTAGAGCGCCCCCCAGCGCAATGCGTTGTAATGG
This sequence comes from Lissotriton helveticus, assembly GCF_964261635.1. NCBI lineage: Eukaryota > Metazoa > Chordata > Amphibia > Caudata > Salamandridae > Lissotriton > Lissotriton helveticus. Next base: position 1,547,575,885 of record NC_136068.1, on the reverse strand, counting down.
TATGCGTTGTAACAGTTGCGATGTAAAGGCACTGCGTGGTAAAAGTTGAGTTGTAAGTGATGTTTCCCCTATCGGGAGGAACTCAAGCCTCTACTAATGTTGCATGGGGCCGGGGGTAGTATTCCTTGGCTGTCTTTTGTGAGGGACTCGTTCCGTGCTATTGGTAGGGAGGATCTTTGGGTCTCTCCAGAGGAGTCATGCCCAGTCACCACAAAATAAAACTTATCGAAAGAAATTAGACAATACAAACTGGATAGCCTAATCCAAGTGACTAGTGCTACGAGTTTGAAGCAAGGGTTCATGAATTTTAAATCACATTACCAATTTGAACAGGTTTTAGATTCTATAAATCCCATGTTCACAAGGAGGCTATTCCTCCAATTAGATATGGGACCATGCACTATTTGCAACAACTAATAAGTGGTCAGATGAGGCCTGCTATCTTTGTCCTGGATGCCGTGTGGCAGAAGAAACAGAAATTCATGTTTTTTTTATCTGCCCGGCTTATAAGCTGGCTAGGTCTAAATGGACCATACAACTGTGTAGGAATTTGGGTATCAGGGATTATCATACTTTTTTTAGAATTTTAAAATCTGATATGAACCCGGTGTATGTGGTTTCTAAATTTCTTCAGGCAATGTGGTTGAAACGAAGGCACCTTTTGGAAATTGATATTTAGTGAGCTTTGATTGCATTATTTACCTGTGAACACTTGGAGCGTCTTTTAATTAATTGTCTAAAATGCTTAATAATGTTCTTACATTTTTATCCTAATTTATACTTTAAAAATTTGATATACATTTAAAATTGTCTTACTACTTTAAAACCATGGGTAGTCTGTGCACCCTATTACTGTCGATGCCGTCATCGGCTTTTAGGCTTCATTGTGTATGAAAATGTACAGTTGACTGTTATTAATCTTTGTGCTTTTATGACTGTAATAGTCTCAATAAAGTTATTATGATGATTATTGTTATTTTATTGTGTAAAAAGGGAGATATGTGGAGATGTCATAGAATGTATGGGGATTCTACGCAGAAAGTTCTCCTGTTAGAGTTCTGTCAAAGTTAGTTAGAGAGCACTTGAAGAATGGATGTTGCTCTGTGCTGGAGTCTTCTTTTCACAACCCTTATTGATGAATAGGTTAAAGACAACCTTTATTGACAGCTATCCTAGTGTTAGCTATGGGGAGTAGCCTTTAGGCTAAGAGTTGAAGGAATGTAAAGCTGCTTATTTTATCATTTGTGAACCTTCTGAATGCGCCAATTAAAGGAGAACCATAAAAGGAATATATAAAATATATGTATGTATTACTAAACAGTTTGTGGTCAAATATTTATGATATTAGCAAAGAAAGCATACAATATTAAATCAGTAGAGAGACAGTAAATAGCAGAATATATAGTGGGCTTTAGGGGGAGATCAAAGTATAAAGTTAGAAAGTGGTATAAATACTACTATTGGACTAGACAGAGTGCCTAGAGCATGTCGTTTTTTTGGGACCTTAAGGAAGCACCGAAGGTGGTGATATAGGGGACCTATGGACTACGGGTGCAGTGTGAGAACTGAGATGAACACAACAGAAAAAGGGCATTAAGTTTACGGGATCGATGGGCGCTCAAACAGTATTAACGTCATTGGTTTTTTTTAAAAGGTCAGGAGTGATGGTGCTAGCAGGGAGGGGGGACCCACAGAACACCCCTCTGAGAACTGAGATGAGTAAGAGAGTGATAGAGTTAGTTCGTTTTTTATAGAGTTAGGGAGTGAGAGAGTGAGTGAGAGAGTTAGAGAGTTATTTAGAGAGTCAGTGATAGTTAGTATGTTACTTAGTGAGAGAGTGAGGGTGTTAGTTAGTTAGTGAGTTAGGGATTGAGAGAGTTAGTAAGTTATCCAGTTAGTTAGTGAGAGAGAGTGAGAGTCAGTTATTTAGTGAATTCGTGAGAGAGTATGTGAGTAATTGAGATAGTTAGTGAATTTGTTAGTGAGTCAGTTAGTTTGTGAGAGAAGTAGTTAGTTAGTTAGTTAGTTATTGAGAGAGTGAGCCAGTTAGTTATTAAGAGATAGAGTGAGAGAGTTAGTTCGTTATTTATGTATTTTTAGAGTCAGTGAGAGTTAGTGAGTTAGTAGGAGAGTGAGTGAATGAGTCAGTGAGTGAGATAAAGAGATTGGGGTAGTTAGTTAGTGAGAGAGTCAGTTAGTTAGTGATAGAGTGAGAGATTTAGTTAGTAAGTGAGAGGGAGTTTGAGAGTTATTTAGTTAGTGAGTTTGTGAGATGAGATAATTTGTGAGTTAGTTAGTTAGTGAGAGTCTGTGAGTGAGTGAGTTAGTCAGTGAGAGCGAGAGTGAGTTATGAAAAAGTATCCCAAAGAAAAAAAATAGGCAAGTAAACATAGCAATTTTTTTATGAATAACAGACCCAAGTTTGTTTTTACATTTAAAAAAAAAAATGTGTCATACATTTTTTACTGTAAAGGACGGTAATTGGTTGTATACATATTTTATGCTGTATATTTATGCTTGTAGTATAAAAATCTTTATTCTGTTGCAATATCTTTTAATATTTTAATAATTATACCATTGCAAAATTGCATGTTTGCGGTAAATATGTCATAAGAGCATCCGCTAAGTCTTCCACATCTGTGGTAATCATAAACCAGTCCATTAGAAGTTCATTTTTTGGGGGGCGGGGGGGTTTAGTCATCATTTATACGATCTTTATGCTAATGGCAACAGGGTCACCTCTGAATCGTGCACGGGGGAGTACCCAGAGAGGCGAAATTAGCCATGTCATAAAAACCAGCAAGTTCCATCGAATTTGTGCGAGCGAGGTACCACCAGAGAAAGAAAGAACTTGCTTGATCTTGTTTGTTCAAATCATTGGACTACCATCCCTGCCCTACCACCTAAACGTGTCCCATAATTCCCAATAGTTTGTGTGTTTACTATTCCCTCTCAATTCATCCAGCTTTCTGAATTTGTTCATTGCCCTAACCCAATCATCTACTTCAGGGGGTGATGGGAGAATCCAATTTTTACACACCTCTCTTCTAGCCAATAGCATAGACATAAATAGCAAGTGGTTCTGTTTTTTAATTTAAATTAATACTAGATTCTGCAATGTCTAAAATGCCAAAGTCGATAGTGAAAGTGCTTACCTTGATGTTGAAATCTAGAGCTTTATCAACAATCTTACTGACTGCATGCCAGTAAACGTCCTGGGGAGTGCATGTAAAAAACATGTGCATGTCGTTGGCCTTCATCTCTCCGCATTTAGGACATTTTTTCATCATCTGTGTGTTCATCTTGGACAATTTTTTGGGTATCCAATACGACCTGTGCAAAGTAAAAATATGGTTTCTCCTAAGAGGTGCAGAAACAATAATGTGCCATAACAAAGTGCAAGATACTTGCGAAGAATGTTGCACATCTTTATCCTGAAAGATTTTCTTCCAAATGTCTTCAGGTGTATCAAAATCGGCCTCATTACCCTTGATCAAGTGCCAGTGCCAGTACCACAATGAGACTTCCTTTAGAATTGGTTTTTTTGTAGGTTCTCCTCTAGCGTACTGCCCGGGTCCAGTATTGTTACTTGTCCTCTGATCCAACTGGCCAATTGGTAGTATTTGAATATTGATAATTTGTTGTTGGTTCTTTCCGCTAAGACGTCCCAGTATTTAAGGTACCCGTTTTCAAGAAGATCCTCCCACTTCTCTAGGACATGCTAGGGCATCTTTCATGCATTCTGGAGTGCCCGGCGAGTTCCATATTGGGGCCAGAGGGCTATAATACGAAAACCTCCAGACTTTCCTTATCTCTGACCACATTTTATATGCTGATCTTAATACCTTCAGTCTAATCTTTTTAAAGTATTTGGGATGGCCGAATTCATACAGACATTGATCGTGATCAGTTACAGCTTTCCAATAGGTGGGATAGGACTCCCGGGCCAGAAATAAAATCCTGATGTTTTTAAGATGAAAAGCTTTATAATACATGGCTAAATCTGGACTGGCAATCCCCCCTACTTTTCTTTTGATAAAGCTTTCTCCAGGCTATTCTTACTCCTTTAGATGCCCAAATAAAGGAGTTGATTTCACTCTGTATCTTTCTTATCCACACAGAATTGAACTCCAAAGGGATTGCATTAAATATGAATGTAAACTTTGGTAAGATAGCCATTTTGATGAGGTTTGATATCCCCAGGAATGTGAGATGTAAACAACTCCACGATTTTAACAATTTCCTCATTTCTTTGGTTTTAAGATCAAGATTGACTTGTGCCACCTCTTCGATGCTTCTTGGAACTTCAATCCCCAAATATTTGATTTGATTTTTAGACTCAGTCAAGGCTAGCGTTATATTCTAATGCATAATTTCCATTTTTTTTGGGTGGTTAATTTGATAACCGGATAACCTCCCAAAGTCCGATAATAAGCAATTTATGCTAACCAGCGATTTGTTCAAGTTATTCGTGTATATCATTAAATCGTCAGCGTATAGCGCCACTTTCAGAGCCCAACCCTTAAAACTAAAAAGGAACAATTTCTTCAGTATATCTTATCATATTAGCTAAAGGTTCAATGTAAAGGTTGAAAAGGTGTGGAGAAAGTGGGCAACCCTGCCTTGTGCCTCTTCTGATCTGAAAACCTTTTCAAACTCTTCCATTTACGAGTATTTCCCTACCGGGGCTGAATATATATTTGTGATGACCCTTGAAAAATTCCCCCCCTAGGTTGAATTGATGGAAAACCTTCTAAAGGTATGACCAATTTACATGGTCAAAAGCTTTTGCTGCATCGAATGGAAAAACCGCACTGGTGACTTTTTCCTGAGTTGCTATATCTATGGCACCAATCAGTTGGTAAGTCAGATTACTTAACTGTCTCCCCCTCATAAAGCCCTTTTGGTCTTGAAGGGTTAAGTTATTGGAAAAGGACTCAATTCTTTGTGCCAGAATCTGGTTAAATATTTTATAATCATTATTGAGGAGTGAGATGGGCCTATATGACTCACATTTAAAAGGGTCTTTCCCATGTTTTAATATCAAACAAATGGTAGCTTCATTCCAAGTATTAGGAATCTGAGAACCTTCTAGATAAATTGAGTTAAAAAGATCTGCTAATTTTGGGGTCAACAGTTCTTTCAAAACTAGATATATCTCAATAGGAATTGCGTCAGGCCCGGCCGCTTTCCCTCTTTTCGAGCTCTTGATTACTTGCAGGACCTCTTCAACTGTAATAGCTGCATTTAATGATTCTCCAGAGTCAACATCCAGCTTCGAAAGTTGTGATTTATTTAAATATGTGTCTATGAGGGAGGGTGAAGGAGAGAGGTCTTCTTCATATAAAAGCTTAAAAAGTCAACAAAAGCCTCTTCTATATCCACCCTTTCTTCTACCTTTTGGTTCCCATTGGCCTTATAAACTGCCAAGATCTTATTTCTATTGGACTCAGTTTTCAGCTTCCATGCTAACAGTTTACCGCTGTTTTCTCCGAATACATAGTTTTATAGGGAACTGACCTGCCATCTCTTCCACACCCTGTCTTCCAAATATGATGCTAATTCTTATTTCCTTTTTAATATATCTTCCTTCATTTTGCTCTGGTCTTCCTCGTCAAAAACTATCTCCAACCTCCCTTGTTTCTCTAGTATGTCAGTTTCTAACTGTACTAATTTGGTTTTGTTCTCTTTATTCTTAAATGCTGCGAGGCTAATTACGGCTCCTCTAAGAACTGTTTAAATGCATCCCAAATTACGATTTTAGAGAGTTCCCCCTCGTTATTATCTATAAAGTAATTTAGTGTGTTTTTTTAGCTTATCTATTATTACTGGGTCCAATAAAAGGGTGTGATCTAAAGTCCACCTTTTCTCACCCAGTATGTCCTTAATGGGGAACATCCTTTACAAGGCAACTTTTATAAAGCACTACCATTACGACGCAACTTTTACAACGCAAGTTATTACAACGCATTGCGCTGGGGGCGCACTAGGATAGGGAATAGTTTAATTACTATCCAACACCTTCCCTACTATCCACGGGGACTGGAGTTGGAATAGTAAATTAAACAATTCACTATCCAGCACCCCCCAACGCAAGTCGTTGTAATGACTTGCGTTGTGAAACCTGCGTCGTAATGGCATGTGTTGTAAAAGCATGTGTTGAAACGTCATACATCCGTCCTTAATAGCTAATTCAAGATATACTTGTGAGTTATCTGAGAGATGAGCTGGAGTATGAGACACCTTTTTAACATTAAAGCTCAAAGTCTTGTCGATTAAGAAAAAATCGATTCTCGAAGCGTGTCCATACTTATAATTCCTATAATTGAATTTATTTATCATATCTTTCCAAATATCCACTAGCCCCAAATGATCTTTAAGTCTATTTAGACATTCCCTCGTTTTAGGAAGATTTGGAGCCCTACCAGGGGGATGCTTATCCTTTCTAGGATCTAGTAGAATATTGAAATCCCCACCTAGTATGATTGGAAGAGATGACGTTAACAATTTGTCGTAGAGAGGTTGAAGGGGCGCTGGGTCATCTGTGTTTGGACCATAGTATCCAACCACCGATAGTGAAACATCACCCGATCTTATATTGGCTATGGCCCATCTGCCCCCTCAAGTCTGCACTCTCCCCTAGTAATGTTATGTTTGCTGCTTTTTTTCTAATGATATATGTTATGTTATGTTATGTTATGTTATGTTATGTTATGTTATGTTATGTTATGTTATGTTATGTTATGCGTTTTTATTAGGCGCACAGATGCTCCAGCCAAGGAGCGTCCTGGCGCCCGACAAGGCAGCTGCACAATATACTCCTTTAGTGTTGCAGGATTGATTTGTGCAGATACTCTCGCCAACCCATTCCTCTCTTTTTACAATATCAAACCATTCTTCTTTAATAAGATGAGTTTCTTGTAGTATAATAATATCATAACTTTTTAACTTTAGATACTCAAATATCTTTTGTCTCCTCGCTCTTAACCTTAACCTATTCATATTCCATGTTATTATCTTTAAATTACTCATTTAGCCAGGAGTTTGTCATACCCCTATTTGCCTTGACCCTGATTGTCATTAATTTATGTATCAAACTATTCTTTTTTTGTTTTTTTCCCAGATGCTCCCCACCCAAAAACGTGTTTGATGTGCACAAAAATAAAATACAATTCCTGAAACCCCTCCTGCCACCCCAAACCCTAATCCCCCCCCCCCCCCCCCCCCCCCCGGAGAACCCTTCCTACCGCCATTTGGGCATATTTGATTGCCCTATTTGAGGTCTGCGATTGAGGATTATTATCTTAAACATTATCCCTTGTGGCTCATGGCTCTGAAATTTATAGTATGTATTGCTTTTTATTGTGTGCCCTCCTTTGCTCTAAAAGTGGCTCTACTTCTGACGGCTCTCTAATATTGTGTGTTTTATTGGTCCACATTATTCGCAATAGGGCTGGAAATTTTAGTTGAACAATGGCACCCTCTGTCCTTAGATTTTGCATGTATTTTCCCAGTGCCCATTGCCTATCGGCTGTGACCTTAGAAATATCTGAACGGATCTGGTAGGTAAATCCATCTTTTGAGAGAGTGCCAGATTTTAAAGCCTTATTCGAGATGTGTTCTTTTAAGGTGTAAGATTTAAAATTAACAAGGATTCTCCGTGGATTTTTCCTATCCTTATTGAGTTTAAAGGGGTCGTTATGTCCCCATCCAGTGCTTTTTCATCCATTTCGGGAGTAAATTCCTTTAATAAATTAACTATGAAACCCCTTATGTTCTGACCTTCCTGGCCCTCTGGGACATTCAACAGGCGCAAGTTATTTCTTCTGGAGTTATTTTCTAAGGTCTCGATTTTGTCCCTGAGTTCCCTTTCGGTTTGTGACAGGTTATCCACCCCGATCTGGCAGTGTTTCACTTCCTGTCTAGTCTGCGCCAAGGCGGTCTCAACTGTCACAACTCTAACAACTAAAGCGTTAACCTTTGATTCCAGGGTTTCACGGGTGGCCTGAATTTTTTCCTGATTCCATTCTGATTTTGCAAAGCTAAGCTTCATCATCTTGAACAATGAGCCCACCAAATTACTGACCCCCCCTCCGATGAGACTTCAAGAAGAAGATCTTCTCGCTCCTTGTTTTTTGAGCACTGTAGCTGTAGCTAGTTTCCAGGTCTTTCAGGCATCTCCTCGACTTCAGTAATTCCGATGTAATTTTCCTCATTGAGTCTTGTATCTAAGCCTGTATCTAAGCCTGTATCTAGACCCGCAAGTACCTGATATCTATTAGGAGATTCCATTATTGCTGATATCGCTGGTATTGTGGATGTTGGGGATATTTGGGAGGGCCCTCTCACTTGAACAGTCGCTTGAACAGTCCATTCGCTCTCCATAGATCCTCGTGGATCTCTTTCGGCTTGGGCGCCTTGTATCTTGTCTAGAAACTACATTCTCCTGCACCTTAAAAAAAGAGGGTAATGAAAGGGTAACTTTCAGATTGGATCCTCTCTTTAACTGCTCTTTTTTGGCCATCTTGGCTGTTCTTGTTGATACTACCGCTGAAAATCTTCCTTTATTTTTCTGGCCTCTCTGTTTCTTATTTAGGAGTTTACCTCTGCCGCCTGCTTCTATCACGCAATGCTCACCTTCCAGGTGTGCCAACCCTTGTTCCTGCTCTGATAGAATTTCTATTGGGAGATCAATGCTAGATAGAATGCCTGATGGTACAGAACCTTTGTTTGAGCCCTTATTCGAGTGCTTGCTTCTTCAATCATGCACTAATTCTTTAGATCCGGCAGTGCTGGTCTCATGTAACTTAGTGCCTGGGTCCGTGCGGGCGTGGAGAAATGATGGCAATATTACAGCCTGGAGTGACTTATCTTGACAAGGCTCCTCCAAGGTAGTAATTAAAACAGAACCCCCCCTGCGCTTTCCCCTATCCTCTTTCTTAGTGGAATTCAAACAAATGGCGCAATATTCAGTTACCTCTATGCTGTCTTTCGCCACTTTACAACCCTTACAAAGTTTAAGAGAGAGGCTTTTTTTCAGGTCTAGGTCTCCCTTACTAACCCCCTTCTGTAAGCATGCAGCACTCTTACCCTCCCTATATATGTCCGGTATCGCTGTCCGCTGTAAAGGGAGAAGGTGAGGGCGAGGTAAAGGGGGAGGTGAAGGTGAAAGGAGGATTGGATCACAAGAAGGCCCACCAAAGCTAACCCTCTGGACAACTCGCCACTGATTCTGAAATTTCGCAGCAGCCACTCCCCAGAAACGTATTGTTCTCACCACTGCTCTCCTTTCTGCGCAGCCACAAGCTGCTGCTCCCATCCAGGCAGTCTAGAGATCTCCCCCGCCTTACGCCGCACCTCGCACTGGGCGCCACTTTTTCCACCGTTGCTCCTCTGATTGCAGCCACAATACTGCCACAATACCGCCTTTTGTTCAAACTGAAGAGCACTCTCCCTGCCAGCCTTAGTGCTGTTCCAGGTCAGTTTTGATTCCATGGGGAAATGCAATGAAACAAGCAACAAAGTCTCTTCCTAACCCCCGTTAGCCGTCAGCCGTCAGCCTCTGCCTCCGCCACTCACACCAGCCTTGCCGCCGCAAACTCCGCCTCCGAGCTCCTTTGACTACCACAGTCACCGGAGAAAAGCTGCGGAGCCAACGGATCGTCTCGAGTCCTCAGCCCCTCGGAGGGCTGTACGCTTAAAAATCCATTTCTTTATATTTATTCTTTTGTTAGAGTACCCCACGCCGCATCAACAGGAGAATACGGGCTTCACCTAGGAGCCGGGAACCACCTCCGCATTCCACAACACGCCACCTCAATCGCAGAGCTCGCGACCTAGGCTCACAGCCGGCCGCCATGTTCTCCCCTCTCCCAGTCCATTATAAGTTCATTGCTTATCTCCATTGATTGATATGTTTCAGTGTTTTGTACTTGTGTTGTTACAGTACTTATTTCTTGCTCCATTTTTTCGATGCCATACATTTCTATATGGATTGTTTCTGGTGGTGGTTCTGTTACCTGTGAATAGATGGCAAAATAAATATTAGGTTTGTTGCTACACCAATAGTTTTTTTGCTTGAGTTAGTTTGCTAGAGAGAGTTAGTTAGTGGGAGAGAGAGAGAGAGTTAGTAATTGTGAGTGAGAGAGTTATTTAGTTAGTGAGAGAGAGTGATAGGGTTTGTAAGTTAGTTGGTGACAGAGAGAGTTATATATTTAGTTAGTTAGTGAGAGAGTTAGTTAGTTATTTAGTGAGTGAGAGAGTGAGATTGAGAAAGTGAGTTAGGTATAGAGTTAGTGAGAGAGTAAGGCAGTTAGTTATTTAGTGAGAGAGTTAGTTAGTTAGTTAGTGAGTGAGAGACAGAGTGAGAGTTAGTGTGAGATTGTTAGTTTGAGTGAGTAAGTTAGTGAGAGAGTGAGTTAGTTAGTGAGCGAGAGTGAGTTATTGAGCGAGTGAGTGAGTTAGTTAGTGAGAGCGATATTGAGAGAGTGAGCTAATCAGTCGATTAGTGAGAAAGAGAGTGAGTTAGTTAGTGAGTGAGAGATTTACTTAATTTGTTAGGTAGTTAGTGAGAGAGTGAGTGTGTGAGAGAGTTAGTGAGAGTGAGAGTTAGTCTGTGATAGAGTTAGTAAGTTAGTTAGTGAGATTGTTACTTAGTGAGAGATAGTTAGTGAGTTAGTGAGAGATAGAGTGAGTTAGTTAGTCAGTGAGAGTGATATTGAGCGAGTGAGCTAGTTATTAAATTAGTTAGAGAGTGAGAGAGTTAGTTAATGAGAGAGTCGTTAAGCTAGTTATTGAGTGAGAGTGAGAGAGTTAGTGACTGATAGAGAGAGACTTACTTAGTGAGAGAGAGGGAGTTAGAGTTAGTTATTGAGAGAGAGAGTTAGATCATTAGTTAGTGATAGAGATATTTAGAGATTTAGTTTGTAAGAGCGAGAGTTAGACAGACATTCAGTGATTGAGCTAGCGATACACCATTATTTGGGGGATTTGTAACACTTTCAGTTTTTTTACTTACTTGAATTTGGCAGTGTCCTGTAGTATTTAATATTCCATTGAATTGATGTACTGTGACGTGTTATTTCACATATTCTCCAATTTTGACGGGAAATTCCGTTGCTTCTCGCCATAATGTAATTTTTACAAAATCAGTCGCATCTTTTATTGTTATCGATTTTAGGCTCGTTTTTTGTCCGCTGATGAATACTATTTTTATTTCTTCCTCCTGAAACAAAAGAATTAGAATAGTTATTTTCTTTTTTGTTGTTGTTAGTTGATAGTGTATTATGAGTAGATTATGTAGAGAAATATTGTTAGAAAAAATGCAAGTATAGATAGAGAGTAATTGTTGACTAATAGTGAAAGAGCTAGAAAATAGTGAGAGAAAGGTATAGAAAGAGGTAGAGAGAGAGAGTCAGTGTGAGGGTGAGGTACAGTGAGAGAGGTAGAGGTATAAAGAGGTTTAGGTAGAGAGAGGTTGAGTTAGAGAGAGGGATATTGAGAAAGTTAGTATGAGATGAAGGTACAGAAAGTGAGCTGGAGGTAAAGGTAGAGGCAGCTTGATAAATGGTGAAGTGAGTTGGAGGTATAGGAAGAAGGATATATAGGTAGGTATAGGGATGTTGTGATAAGGATTTAGAGGGAAAGTGAGAGAGAGGGACTATATAGAGTTATAGACATAGTGTATTTAAAGATAGAGAGGCACAGAGAGAGGTAGAGAGAAAGAGAGCTAGCCCTGGAGAGAGTTAGATAGAGGTACTATAATAGAGAGTTATAGAGAGAGATAGATGATGTGTGATGAAGACACAGGGATATAGAGATAGATGATGATTTTGAGATGTGTTAAAGGCTGAGGGAGTAATATTGACGTAGAGGAAGAATGGGTTAGAGGTACAGTAAGTTAGAGGGAAGTAGAGACTTACTTCTGCAATTGTCCCGCAAACAGTCATTAGTCTTTTTAGACTTGCTTCTCTAATTGTTTTTATTGGTGATGCTGGTGGTGCTGGTGGTTGCTATCTTTTTTCTGCTTCTTTCACCATGAAATCTGAGAGTGGCATTGCAGGAAATGTTGTTATTTTTGTTTGTTTTGTTATGATTATTGTATTGTTTTAAACTCTTCAGCGCGACCGCGTTTCCCCCTCCGGTGCTGGGCGGTAATAGAAACGGGCGTGGTCATGACGGAACGGTTCCGTCATGAGCACAGCTCAACCGTAGCTCATGACGGAACCGTTCCGTCATGAGCATGGAAAGGGTTAAGAAAGTTGCGAATAAGTAAACCATTTTTTTTCCTTTGTTTGACTGTAACATTCTTCATGGTAACAAGTTGCTTTGATGGTTCCAGTTGCATCAGCTAACGCCAAATGGTATAGAACTTTGTTGTCCTGTTTTGCATTTTTGTAGTATGTTTTTGGCAAACACTTTACAATGTTTATTCTGATTAGCTTTTGATAAGGTTTGTTGTCTTCTACTGGCTTGTTAATAATCTCTTGAATAGTCAGCATATGAAATTATAGAAACAAATTTAATATTTTAAATTGATACCCATAAAGCTTTGATAATTATAATAGCATTCTAATGTTCCATAGCATTGCAATACTTCATTTGTGTATATGTGATCTAATAATGTTTGGTAGCTTGTTGTGTAACTGTCTATGATTTGTTTGCATTGTAATTGTATTTCCATAAATGTTAGAAGTTCTGCAGTTTTTGTGCATTTTTTTTAATCTACGTTAAAATCTCCCATAATGATATATTTATAATTTGGATAAAAGTTTGTTGATTTATGGATTGCAATAGTGAATGTGTTTATATATGTGGTGATTTGTACAATATTACAAGTAGGTAATCTGTATTAATAATATGTAATGTAAAATGTATAATGTCAACCCCTTGTTGTGTTTCATAAATAGGTAGAATAAAAAGCTCCCTTTTTTAGTAAATTATCAATCCATGGTTTGTATTTTCCTATGGTATTTATCAAATATTATATGATGATATTGCTCTATGAAAAAGAAGTGTTGTGTTGCTTTTTTGTAGTGTTTATTTCTGTTAAGCAAATAATGTCAGCTTTTAACAGGTTTTTATCTGATAACATTGATTAAAAATGTTTTTAAAGTGAGTGTATATTTTGTGTGATAATATTAAAATGTGTACTGTATGTTCCTATTTGTGGTACAGATATTTCTAGTAACATATGTGTTCTTATTCTTTTCTCATTTACTTTGGGATATACTATCATTTTTTCTTCATTAAAATTTTGAATATATGTGTTTGATATAGATTTTGCTCTGCTTAAAGCTACATAATGCAAGTGGTGCATTTTACTGTTATTAAAGTGTATATAAAGTGGTTCTATAGTTTCACCTGTATCCTATGTATAGTTCTTGCAGATGCTTGCCGTAATGGATTTTTTTTGTATATAATTGTTATACATTTTTTAGTGAATTAAAAATGTCTTGCCATAGGATGTATGGGTGTCCATGTTGCTGGAATTTGTGAGTGATATGTGTTTATTTTGTTCTTGTATTATTTTCCCAACAGTTTTATTATCAAATGCAACCCAAACAATAAATAGTGTATTATTAAAGATTTCAACTAACTCTACTAAACCCAAAGCTCCATTAGTTAACCGATCATTAACATCAACATTACAAGTTAAATCATAGCGTAACACATTTGCTGATTGTCTGTCTCGCCTTCCCATTGACAAACAAAATGAAGATAATGAGCAGGAATTGGCAGTCTTGCAAGTTGTAATTCCTGCCATTTTGAAGTCAAAGAGGGGAAAACACATGTCTGAAGAAGTAACTCTGAGGTGGATTAAAGATAACTCTACAAATGGATGGCCTAGTAAATGTGGAAAACTATCTAAGGATCTTTTCGGAATGTGAGGGAAGAACTTTCCATAGATGGGGATAATGTTCTTAAATCAAACAAAATTATTCCACCTGAGAAATTGAGGAATTTTATCTGTCAGCTAGCGCATTAAGGCCACCTAAGTAGGAACCTCACTAAGAGTAAACTAAGATCAGGATAATGGTTCCTGTACATGTATACCATGATAGAAGTATTAGTGAAAATTGTCATGTATGTGGTCTTAGTGACAAGACTAAATGCATAAGAAGAGCCCCATAAGAACCTGTGGAAGTTCCAATAAAATCTTGGGACTAACTGGGTCTGGATATAATCGGTGCCTGGCAACTATGAGGATTACACGAGAGATTTATACTTGTCCTGATTGACTACTTCTCCAAATAGATTATGGTTATGTTTGTTAAATCTATTGATACCAAAACTCTCATATGTTTTGGTATCAACAGATTGAATCCTAGCTGATGAGGGGTGAAACCCCGAAACCGGTCCTAGGATGCTTGTTTCCAGTCCACGGAGGAACCGGCCTGGCAGTTAGAGCTGGACTGTTCCCATTGGGCGCAGGGTCACGACTGATTTGCAAATGGCTGGGTCCAAACTGGAATGGCATGGTGAAAAAAAAACTATGGATTTAGGCCCAGATCTCTGTACTGGGGTAAATGTATAACAATGTTCTGCATTCTTTCCATCAATTGTTCTTTTTGCATTTGTCAACCTGAGTGGGACGGGTATGCCCAGACATGGGCCCCGTACTCTCCATGCCACTGGAATCAAGCTATCCTAGCTGATGAGGGGTGAAACCCCGATACCGGTCCTAGAATGCTTGTTTCCAGTCCATGGAGGACCTGGCCTGGCAGTTAAGGCTGGACTGTTCCCATTGGGCGCAGGGTAAAGACTGATTTGCATATGGCTGGGTCCAAACTTAAAACGTTTCTCTTCATATCTGTAAGTCAAATGCCTCACTGTCGCAGTCCTTCTCTTGCTCATGAGCGCCATGAACCCACCTGGTGTACGTGCGCTGTATAAATTCATTTAACATAACATAACAAACTGGAATGGCATGTGAGCAAAAAAACAATGGATTTAGGCCCAGATCTCTGTACTGGGGTGAATGTATGACATTGTTCTGCATTCTGTCCATCAATTGTTCTTTTTGCTCCTGTCAGAAGTATTTACCAGCGAAGGTTTTCCTCACAATTTTATTGCAGACATTTTATCAGAAGAAATGAAAGAATTCCTGACTTGTCTGCCTATTAAACATGTGACCACACCTTTGTATTGTCCTTGTGCCAATAGGTTAGTAGAATGCAGTAACAGAATGATTTAAAAAGCTTTGCATTTGCCCATGGTTTCAGCTTAACCCATTGTTCAATCTATTAAGGATAATTTATGGTCCTATCCCATCACCCCTAACAGTATAACAGATTGTTTGCCATATTGCTTATTGAGAGGTCGTAAATCTGGTTCTAAACGTATTCCGTTTTGGCTTTTCGAAAATAAATCCTTCCAGATTGAAAGGCATGAGATCAAGGAAAGAATTCTCAAACACCAAAAGAAATACAAAGAATACTATGATAATTTGATAATGGGGGTGTTGAAGAACAAAAATGGAAAGTAGGACAATGGATCCGGATAAAGAAACCTAACACAAGCTATAACAAGTACAACAAATACTATGGTCCGGAGAAGATAAAAGAAGTTAAGAAAAATGTGGTAGTAATGGATAATGGACGGATATGGAGTATGGACAGACTTGTCACACACCATGTTCAAGAAAAAAATATAGTGAGGGAGCTAAGGATGAAAATGATCGAGCTGTGTGGTATGATCTCAGCCAAAGTTAAAGGAATGTGTTTGTCTAGATTGCACCAGGATTATGTAATGAAAAGATGTCTTGTTACTATGTATATATCTCAAATATCTACAGTTACAATTTATATTCCCAGAGTGCATGGAAGCTATGTTACATGTGTAATTACAGCATAAGACTTCTCTGTGTTGTATCTCTTATCATCCCTTCCTTTTACCCCCCCCCCACCCCCCCGCCCTGTCTGTCTTTCCGCCCATCCTATCCTTCCTGTCTTTCTTCCTTGTAGGATATGGTGTTGTTATAATCTCTTTTCGTTAAATTTAATTAGTGTATCTGAACACATATTTAATTTATATTTTAATTAAATGTAAGTTGGTATGTCTCAGGCTCCTCCTATGCCCCAGAACTATTGGATGGGCGATGGACTGCCTGGAATCACTTGGAGGTGCAGGTTAGAATGTTAATGCACCAAGTCAGCTTGGACACCTGAATGAGGAAGCTCGTGAGGCTTTTGGCAACATCTTTCAATACAATAAACGTACTAGTTACAACGGACATTTACAGTTTCCTCAGCTTCCTTTTGAATTGGATTCTTGAGAAATGCCTGCCTCCAGACATTTTCAGGTAGCTTGGGAGGGAGACTTCAAATGTCTAATCTCAGTAAGGTATTTTACTTCTATTTCTATTTGGATGGGCTCGATATGGTGGCACCCTTCACCCACCTGTAAAAGCTCGCTTGCAAACTGAATGATGCATAGCCCAATTAGTAAGCGACACTTTCATGCGTGACAAGCCATAGGTTCCAGTACTCTGTACCACACGTTTAACACCATTATATTCGGATTATTCATAGAATCGTCTGCAAATGCAGATAAACAAGGGAGGCAGGTAAATCAAGAGCAGGGGCGTAACAAACACCCCCGCAGCCCCCGCAGTGCTGGGGGGCCCCAGTCTTCAGTAGGTGAAGGGGACCCCCCCCCCCGCTCATCGGTCCAGATCGGATCTGTGAGAGGCTCTGAAACAGCTGCAGTCTGCTCTGAGTCCCTCGCTTTGACCCAGGGCAGGACTGAAGAGAAACAATGTAACAAGTTAGAGCGCGCCAGGCCCAGAAAAAGGATGGGGGTGGGGGCCCCAGAGACAGCATTCCCCACAGGGCACAGCCTCGGAGACATGGGGGTGGGGGCCCCAGAGAGAGCATTCCCCACAGGGCTCTGCTCCTCTGAGAAGGAACAAGGACAAGGAAGGGGTGGGGTGGGGGCCCCAGAGACAGCATTCTCCAGGGAAATACTCATATGAGAAGGGACGAGGCAGCTAAATAGTGCCCTCGGGTAAGCACTCTTGTTAGAATGCACACTACTTTGTGACAGAGAGTGGGAGACAGTGGAGAGAGAGAGAGTGGAGAGAGTGGAGAGATTGGAGAGAGAGAGAGTGGAGAGATAGTGGAGAGAGATAGTGGAGAGAATGGAGAGAGTGGAGAGAGAGTGGAGAGACAGTGGAGAGAGACAGTGGAGAGAGAGAGAGTGGAGAGAGAGTGGAGAGAGAGTAGAAAGAGAGCGGAGAGAGAGAGAGTGGAGAGAGAGAGAGAATGGAGAGGGAATGGAGAGAGACAGTGGAGAGAGACAGTGGAGAGAGAGAGAGAGAGAGTGGAGAGAGTGGAGATAGAGTGGAGAGAAAGACTGTGCAGAGAGAGTGGAGAGAGAGTAGAGAGAGAGAGAAGAGGGAGACAGTGTAAAGAGAGTGGAGAGAGTGGAGAGAGAGGGAGAGAGAGTGGAGAGAGAGTAGAGAGAGAGTGGAGGGAGACAGTGGAGAGAGAGAGTGGAGAGAGTGGAGAGACTGTGGAGAGAGAGTGGAGAGAGAGAGTGGAGAGAGAATAGAGAGAGTGGAAAGAGATTGGATAGATTCGAGAGAGAGTGGAGAGAGAGTGGAGAGAGTGGAGAGAGTATGGAGAGAGAGTGGAGAGAGAGAGGAGAGAGAGAGTGGAGAGAGTGGAGAGAGTGTGGAGAGAGAGTGGAGAGAGAGTGGAGAGAGAGAGTGGAGAGAGTGGAGAGAGAGTGGGGAGAGAGAGTGGAGAGAGAGAGTGGAGAGAGCATGGAGAGAGAGAGTGGAGAGAGAGAGTGGAGAGATTGGAGAGAGAGTAGAGAGAGAGCGGAGAGAGAGAGAGTGGAGAGAGAGTAGAGAGAGAATGGAGAGAGACAGTGGAGAGAGAGAGAGAGAGAGTGGAGAGAGTGGAGAGAGAGTGGAGAGAATGACTGTGCAGAGAGAGGAGAGAGAGGAGAGAGAGAGAGAAGATGGAGACAGTGGAGAGAGAGTGGAGAGAGAGATGAGAGAGAGAGAGAGACAGTGAAGAGAGAGTGGAGAGAGAGTAGAGAGAGTGGAGGGAGACAGTGGAGAGAGAGAGTGGAGTGAGAGTGGGGAGAGTGGAGGGAGACAGTGGAGAGAGAGAGTGGAGTGAGAGTGGAGAGAGAGAGTGGAGAGAGTGGAGAGAGAGAGTGGAGAGAGTGGAGAGAGAGTGGAGAGAGAGTGGAGGGAGAGAGTGAAGAGATTGGAGAGAGTGTCGAGAAAGTGGAGAGAGAGTGAAGAAAGAGCGGAGAAAGAGTGGAGAGAGAGTGGAGTGAGAGTGGAGTGAGAGTAGAGAGAGAGTGGAGAGAGAATGGAGAGAGTCAGTGGAGAGAGAGAGTGGAGAGAGAGTGGAGAGAGAGAGTGGAGAGAGACATAGTGGAGAGATAGTGGAGAGAGAGTGGAGAGAGAGTGGCGAGAGAGTAGAGAGAGAGAGTGGAGGGAGACAGTGAAGAGAGAGTAGAAAGAGAGAGAGGAGAGAGAAAGTGGAAAGAGAGTGGAGAGAGAGTAGAGAGAGAGTGGAGAGAGAGGAGAGAGAGTGGAGAGAGAGAGACAGTGGAAAGAGAGTAGAGAGATAGCGGAGAGAGGGTGGCGAAAGAGTATAGAGAGAGAGAGTGGAGGGAGACAGTGGAGAGCAAGTGGAGAGAGAGAGTGGAGAGAGAGTGGAGAGAGAGTGGAGAGGGAGTGGAGAGAGAGAGTAGAGAGAGAGTGGAGAGGGAGAGAGTGGAGAGAGACAGTGGGGAGAGTAGAGAGAGACAGTGGAGGGAGACAATGGAGAGCGAGTGGAGAGAGAGAGTGGAGAGAGAGTAGAGAGAGAGTGGAGAGAGAGAGTAGAGAGAGAGTGGAGAGAGAGAGAGAGAGAGAGAGAGAGAGTGGAGGGAGAGTAGAGAGAGAGAGAGAGAGAGTGGAGAGAGAGGAGAGAGAGTGGAAAGCGAGTAGAGCAGGAGAGTGGAGAGAGAGAGAGTGGGGAGAGAGAGAGTGGGGAGAGAGAGAGTGGAGAGGTTGGAGAAAGAGAGAGGAGAGAGAGAGAGACAGTGGAGAGAGAGAGTGGAAAGAGAGTGGAGAGAGAGACAGTTGAGAGAGAGTGAGACAGTGGATATAGAGTGGACAGAGTAGAGAGAGAGAGTGGAGAAAGAGTAGAGAGAAAGAGAGAGTGGAGAGAGAGAGAGTGGAGAGAGTAGAGAGACTGCCTGACTGATTCAGAGACTGAATACTGACTGACTGGCTGAGAGACTGACTGAGAGAGAGAGAGAGAGAGAGACTGGCTGAGAGAGAGTGAGAGAGACTGGCTGACTGAGAGAGAGTGAGACTGACTGAGAGAGAGTGAGACTGACTGACAAAGAGAGAGACTGACTGACTGAGGTAGAGAGATACTGACTGACAGAGAGAGAGACTGGCTGAAAGAGAGAGAGACTGGCTGTCTGAGAGAGAGACTGACAGAGAGAGTCAGAGACTGACTGACTGAGAAAGAGAGACTGATTGACTGGGAGAGAGACTGACTGACTGAGAGAGACTGACTGAGAGAGAGAGACTGACTGACTGAGAGAGACTGACTGACTGACAGAGACTGACTGACAGAGAGAGACAGACTGACTGAGAGAGACTGACTGACTGACAGAGACTGACTGACTGACAGAGACTGACTGACAGAGAGAGACAGACTGACTGACTGAGGTAGAGAGAGGATGACTGACTGAGAGAGACTGGCTGACTGGGAGAGAGAGAGACTGACTGACTGCGAGAGAGAGACTAAGAGAGAGAGACTGAGAGACTGACTGAGAGACAGAGAGAGAGACTGACTGAGAGAGAGACTGACTGACAGAGAGACTGACAGAGAGAGTGAGACTGACAGAGAAAGAGAGACTGGCCGACAGAGAGATTGACTGACGGAGAGAGACTGACTGAGAGAGACTGACAGAGACTGACTGACAGAGAGAGACAGACTGACTGACTGAGGTAGAGAGAGAATGGCTGACTGAGAGAGACTGGCTGACTGGGAGAGAGAGACTGACTGACTGCGAGAGAGAGACTAAGAGAGAGAGGCTGAGAGACTGACTGAGAGACTGACAGAGAGAGAGACTGACTGAGAGAGAGACTGACTGAGAGAGAGACTGACTGACAGAGAGACTGACAGAGAGAGTGAGACTGACAGAGAAAGAGAGACTGACCGACAGAGAGAGAGAGAGATTGACTGACGGAGAGAGACTGACTGACTGACAGAGAGAGTCACTGACTGAGAGAGAGAGAGAGACTGGCTGAGAGAGACTGGCTGACTGCGAAAGAGAGAGAGAATGACTGGCTAAGAGAAACTGACAAAGGGAGAAAGATAGAGAGAGACTGTCTGGAAGACTGACTGACTGAGAGAGACTGACTTAAAGAGAGAGACTGAGACACTAAGATAGAGAGACTGACCGACAGAGAGAGAGACTGACTGACTGACTGAGAGAGAGAGACTAACAGAGAGAGTGGAGAGAGAGTAGAGAGAGAGAGAGAGTGGAGAGAGAGAGAGAGAGTGGAGAGAGAGGCAGTGGAGAGAAAGTGGAGAGACAGTAGAGAGAGAGTGACGAGAGAATGGAGAGAGCGAGGGAGAGGGTGGAGAGAGAGACAGTGGAGAGAGAGGGGAGAGAGAGAGAGAGAGTGGACAGAGAGTAGAGAGAGAGTGGAGGGAGACAGTGGGGAGAGAGTGGAGAGAGAGACAGCGGAGAGAGTGAGACAGTGGAGATAGAGTGGACAGAGTTGAGAGAGAGAATGGAGAGAGAGAGAGTGAGTGGAGAGAGAGTAGAGACTGACTGACTCAGAGACTGAATACTGAATGACCAAGAGACTGACTGGCTGGGAGACTGACTGAGAGAGAGACTGGCTGACTGAGAGAGAGACTGACTGACTGAGAGAGAGAGACTGACTGACTGAGAGAGAGACTGACTGACAGAGAGAGACTGATTGAGAGAGAGTAGAGAGAGAGAGAGAGTGGAGAGAGAAGCAGTGGAGAAAAAGTGGAGAGAGGGTAGAGATAGAGTGGCGAGAGAATGGAGGGAGAGAGCGAGAGAGGCAGTGGAGAGAGAGTGGAGAGAGAGTGGACAGAGAGTAGAGAGAGAGTGGAGGGAGACAGTGGGGAGAGAGAGTGGAGACAGTGGAGAGAGAGTGGAGAGAGTGGAGAGAGAGAGTGGGGAGAGAGAGTGGAGAGAGAGTGAAGAGAGATAGATTAGAGAGAGGGTGGAGAGAGAGTGGAGAGAGAGTGAGAGAGTGGAGAGAGAGTAGAGAGAGAGTAGAGAGAGAGAGAGAGTGGAGAGAGAGTGAGACAGTGGAGATAGAGTGGACAGAGTTGAGAGAGAGAATGGAGAGAGTGGAGAGAGATTAGAGACTGACTGATTTAGAGACTGCATACTGACTGACCGAGAGACTGACTGGCTGAGAGACTGACTAAGAGAGAGACTGAGTGACTAAGAGAGCGACTGACTGACAGAGAGAGAGAGAGACTGATTGAGAGAGAGTGAGACTGACTGACAGAGACAAAGACTGACTGACTGACAGAGACTGACCGATTGACTGAGGTAGAGAGATACTTACTGACTGAGAGAGACTGACTGACTGAGAGAGAGAGAGAGAGAGAGAGAGGGGGGGAGAGAGAGAGAGACTGAGAGAGAGAGGCAGAGACTGACTGACTGAGAGAGACTGGGTGAGAGACTGACTGAGAGTGAGACTGACAAAGAGAGAGCGAGACTGACTGACTGAGAGAGGCTGGCTGACTGACAGAGACTGACTGACAGAGAGAGAGAGAGACTGACTGACTGAGGTAGTGAGAGAAGGACTGACTGACAGAGACTGACTGACTGGGAGAGAGAAACTGGCTGACTGAGAGAGAGACTAAGAGAGTGAGAGACTCTGAGAGACTGACTGGCTGAGAGAGAGACTGACAGAGAAAGAGAGACTGACAGAGAGAGAGACTGACAGAGAGGGAGACTGACTGAGAGAGACTGACTGACAGAAAGACTAGGCGACTGACAGAGTGAGACTGACAGAGAGAGAGAGACTGACAGAGAGAGACTGACAGAGAGAGACTGACTGACAGAGAGAGTCACTGACTGAGAGAGAGAGAGACTGGCTGACTGCGAGAGAGAGAGAATGACTGACTGAGAGAGACTGACAGAGGGA
This sequence comes from Lissotriton helveticus, assembly GCF_964261635.1. Taxonomy (NCBI): domain Eukaryota; kingdom Metazoa; phylum Chordata; class Amphibia; order Caudata; family Salamandridae; genus Lissotriton; species Lissotriton helveticus. The sequence goes on along the minus strand of NC_136068.1, from coordinate 1,547,553,717 downwards.
GAGAGAGACTGTCCGGAAGACTGACTGACTGAGAGAGAAAGGCTGACAGAGAGACTGACAGAAAGAGGGACTGACAGGGAGAGAGACTGACTGACTGAGAGAGAGAGAGACTGACAGAGAGAGGGACTGACAGAGACTGGCTGACTCAGAGAGAGACTGACAGAGAGAGAGAGCCTGGTTGACTGCGAGAGAGAGAGAATGACTGAGAGAGAGAGACTGAGACACTGACAGAGAGAGAGAGAGACTGACCGACAGAGAGAGACTGACTGAGAGAGAGACTGACTAAGAGAGCGAGAGACTGAGAGAGAGAGACTGAGAGAGAGAGAGACTGCCAGAGAGAGACTGACAGAGAGAGACTGACAGAGAGAGAGAGACTGATAGACAGAGAGAGACTGATTGACTGAGAGAGAGACTGACTGAGAGAGAGACTGACTGAGAGAGAGACTGACAGAGAGAGAGAATAAGAGACTGAGAGAGACTGACTGACTGAGAGAAACTGACAGAGAATGTCTGCGAGACTGACTGACAGAAAGAGAGAGATTGCCTGAGAGACTGACTGACCGAGAGAGAGAGAGACTAAAAAACTGAAAGACTGACTGAGAGAGACTCACAGAAAGAGAGAGGAAGAGAGCCTGACAAAGAGAGAGAGACTGATTGACAGACTGACTGACTGACTGAGAGAGACTGACTGACTGAGAGAGACTGACTGACTGAGAGAGACTGAATGACAGAGAGAGAGACTGACTGACAGAGAGACTGACTGACAGAGAGAGAGACTGACTGACTGACGAAGAGAGAGAGACTGTGATGGAATTGGGGTCAAAGTGTGTATGAAGCTATGCAATGCCTCCTAAGATTGCTATTGTCTGCTAATAAAAATGTATTATCAAAATGTGCTCTTTGTAGTTACATCTGCTTTTGAAATGCAGCATTGTCGCATTGTCTAATGTTTTAAAACGGAAACGAGAAGGAGCAGTGGATGCACTTTTGTCAAAACTGAACGATGAGTGGGCCCGATGTTGTATATCATGACAGGAGTCTGCATCAGGAAACGCACCTAAAATTGGGCAAACTTCCCCGGCCTACTGATGGCAGGGACCCTGTAATGAATGGACCACCACCTATGATAGCCTGCTGGCAGACTAAGCCCAACCTTTAACTCCACCATCCAGTGTTAATTATAACGGCTGTATTGGTGACAGTGGCATAACAATAGCCACGCATCCCCTGCAGTATGGCGTGTCGCTCGCCTGAGAGCTCTAGACTGGCACGGAGAATGGGGGGGGTCCATGTAGTTTGCAGGGGGGCCCCCTCAAGTTTCGTTACGCCACTGATCGAGAGGTGTCTGCGGAAAGATGTGTGACCAAGCTGCTGTTCTAAAAGCTTCAATCACACTTCTTAGAGGGTGGCTCTTGGCCAACTAGACATAGTGGACAGAGCAGCTAAGACTGAGCCAGTTACCAACTAGGGTGACCAACCGTCTGTAAATTTCACGGACAGTCCGTAATTTCGGCCGTCTGTCCGTTGTCCGTGAAGGATTCTTTAACGGACGCCTTTTGTCCGTCATTTTAGCCGGGCCCTGTTCGCCCCACCCTAAAGCCGGCACAGCTTGCCCCCACCTCCCTTCTTGACTCCCATGCAGTAGCAAAGCTCAGACACCCAGCAGCATTGGAGAGGCACAGCGGGATGGCAGCCCTGACACCTCCAGCCCTTGATGAGCTGTTAAGAGGTGCTCGAAGGTGACTGAGAGGGAGGGGCTGCAGGTTCAGGAGCAGGGGCATCTATTCAGATGCAAACAGCCCTGAATGCATCATGTCTCTGCTATTTAGAGGGGGGCTCACACATTCCATTTCTACCCAGGGCCCCAAACATCCTACAACCGGCCCTGATTACACCCCTGACTACACCGAGGCAGCACGTGCTTCTCTTCACGGAGCTTAATTACTGTCACTAAAGTGTAAGCAAGCCTCGGTTCTTTGAACATGCAGTCTATAATGTAATAAAATAAAGAAATGGCACAATCGCACCCACACTGATTAACAAAGTATGGAGGACAATCAGTTCAATCGGTTCTCTTAGAGTATCTCCTGTAAGTACTATACATCACAGTGGGGGATGGCATTTTGGACAGAGAGCCTGTCTTCTCGGTGTCTTGTGCAGGAGGGGGCGAGGAGCCCAAGATGATACTAGAATACTGCATGTCCACCCCTGTGCCCACCCTGGTGGATCCTGTTCCCTCTCCTGTGATGGCTTCTGCCCTCCCCTCAGTGATGGCTCCTGTCCCCCCATGTGGTGGCTCCAGTCCACCCCCCGCCTGTGATGGCTCCTGTCCCCCCATGTTGTGGCTCCAGTCCACCTACACCTGTGATGGCTCTTGTCCCCCCCCCCCCCCCCGTGGTGGATCCTGTCTCCGCCCTGGGTGGCTTCTGTCCCAGTCCTGGAACGGCCCCTGCAGCGAGGGTGAAGTTCTTGATGGGCCTCTTCTCAAAAGGGCTCAGCTCAAAATTAATATGGAAAGGTGGGCGAGTAAGTAAGTGAAGGGATGGGTGAATGGCTGGATGAATTAGTGAAAGGTTGTATGGATGAATGAAAGATTGAATAAATGGATAATGAGAGAGGATGGATGGATTGATGAGTGAGGGGAAGGATGGAGAGAAAATGTAAATACCTGGATGTATGGGTGGAAGGGTAGCTGTATGATGGATGAGGGGAAAGATGGATGAGGGGAAAGATGGATGGATGAGGAGAAGGATGGATGGATGGATGGATGGAAAGGATGGATGGATGAGGGGAAGGATAAATGGATGGGAAGGATGGATAGGTGAGGGGAAGGATGGATGATGGATGAAAGGAAGGATGGATGAAAGGAAGGATGGATGAGGGGAAGGATGGATGAGGGGAAGGATGGATGGCTGAGGGGATGGATGGATGGATGAGGGGATGGATGGATGGATGAGGGGAAGGATGGATGGATGAGAGGAAGGATGGATGGATGAGAGGAAGGATGGATGGATGAGGCGAAGGATGGATGAGGGGAAGGAAGGATGGATGGATGAGGGGAAGGATGGATGGATGAGGGGATGGATGGAGGGGCAGGATGGATGGATGGGTGGGTGAAAGGATGGATGGATGATGAGGGGAAGGATGGATGGATGGATGATGAGGGGAAGGATGGATGGATTGATGGATGATGAGGGGGTGGGTGAAAGGATGGATGATGAGGGGAAGGGTGGATGGATGGATGATGAGGGGAAGGGTGGATGGATGGATGATGAGGGGGTGGGTGAAAGGATGGATGCATGGATGATGAGGGAATGGATGGATGATGAGGGGGTGGGTGAAATGACGGATGGATGATGAGGGGAAGGATGGATGAGGGGAAGGACGGATGGATGGATGGATGATGGGTGGGTGAAAGGATGGATGGATGGAGAGTGGGTGGGTGAAAGGATGGATGGATGGATGGATGATGAGTGGGTGGGTGAAAGGATGGATGGATAATGAGTGGGTGGGTGAAAGGATGGATGGATGAGTGGGTGGGTGGATGGTGGGTGGGTGAAAGGATGGATGAGTGGATTGTATGGTGGGTGGGTGAAATGATGGATGAGTGGGTGGGTGGATGGTGGGTGGGTGGGTGAGTGGGTGGATGGTGGGTGGGTGGATGGTTGGGTGGATGATGGGTGGGTAGGTGGATGAGTGAAATGATGGATGGATTGATGGATTGATAAGTGCAAGGGTGAATGAATGGACGTATGAGTGAAAGGGTGGATGTAAGGATGGATGAGTGAGTGAAAGGGAGGGTAGATGGACAAAAGGATGAATAGATGTGTGAAGGAGTGAATTGATAGATGGATGAGTGATAGGGTGAATGGATGGATTCATGAGTGGATGAGTAGATGGATGGATGGGTGGGTGGATGGATGGATGGAAGGAAGGATGGCTAAGTGAAAGGGTTGATGGAGAGAGAAATGGAGGATGGATGGATGACTAAAAGAGTGGATGGGTGGAAGGATTAGTAAGTGAAAGGATGGCTGGATTGGTAAAAGGGTAAATGGCTGAATGGATGAGTGAATGGATGGATGGGATGAAGAGTGGATGGATAAGTGTACAGATGGATTGGGTGAAAGGGTGGATGGATGGATGGATGGATGGATAATGGAGGATGAGTGAAAGGATGGATGAGGGGATGGATGAAGGGATGGATGAGTGAAATGATAGATGGAAGGATACATGATGGATAGGTTTGCCAATGGTGGAATATGTTTGGAAATGGCTGGGCTTACTTATATACTATTGCGCGACCTCTGATGTGTCTTTAAAACGTACCTATTGTCCTGAAGTTTTGTCCTGAATTTTGACCTCCTGTCCTGAATTTTGTCCTGAATTTTGACCCTTTATCCTGAATTTTTACACTCACCGTCCTGAATTTGCACCAATGCCAGTTGGTCACCCTATTACCAACACACACTTCGTTCTAGCCCAATTATGCTTAAAAATTCAATTCTGAAATGGCCCAATATTTAGCAACCCGCACAAATCAATAATTACTTGCACAACCGGAAAAAAAAATTCTCTCTCTCTCTCTCTCTCTCTCTCTCTCTCTCATTACTACAACACCCCGCCCCCTCTCACCAAAGGAGGGGCGGGGCTGCAATGGGTCTTCAAAACACCACGGCCAATGATCAATCAATTCTATCTTTCTGAACCAATCCCTTCCAAGTTCCTCTAACCAATGGAACGCGCCCCCTTCCCATCGTGCACTACTACCTCTCCACCTCCGGGATCGGTGGAGAGTGCCTGTACACAAGAATCCGTGGTTCTTGTCGTAATTACGGGATAATTTACGTCTATTAAATGCACATTAGAGGCGTATAACGCGTTTCCTTCTACTCCAGATATATATTTTTTAAGTGGCGCGTTTACAGGAATATTTTTACATCCGGTTCAAGTTCGATAGTTGACCTCGGTGTGTGTTCTCACTACAGTTCCCAGCGTTCTCTGAGTTTTGATGCCGGGTGAGAGTTCGTGGGGAAAATGGCGAGTAGTAAGTATCTGTCAAGGAGACTTTCTTGTCCCCTCGTGAAAGACATATCAGGCGAAAGGCGTCCATGGTCGCTGTATTTGGGTTGCCGGATTATTTTTAAAAGGATGCGACCGTGGGCTTTGTTCTTCTAAGGGTGTGACCCTGGCCTGTAGTGGGGGCGTCAGAATGCTCGTGTAAGAGGCAGAGGGGTGACTGTGGCATTGGTTGGTCTGGGATTATTGTCCTTGTTCGGTTTGAAGGGTGTAACCATTGCCTTTCTGAAGCGGAGATTGGATTGTCTGTGTCTCCTTCGGGGATTGATATTGATTTGTATTGGAATGAGTGTCCGTGGACATGGGAATTAAGCCGGTCACCTTGGTTATAAGTGTTAACTGATTACGTTTTTAGTGATCTGCTACTGGCGCTCAAAATAATGTTATTTTGGAGAGTCGGGAACGGGTAATGAAATTATTATTTTGCGTTATAACGTCTTTAATTTCTACGTACTGCTCATAGCAAGTGTTTCAGTTGAAAGGTTTTGACTGGCATGTCAACAGTGCGACCTTTGAACAGGAAGCAAAGAACTGAGTAGATGCACCTTCCTTGTAAGAGAGATTGACACACACTACCATGACCGGTTATGTAGGGGCGACAATGACCAGTCCTCGCCATCTTGTGGATCTTTGGCACAAGTTTGTGGTTTAAAAGGTTCGTATACTCGACATATGAGAACCTTTTTATAAAGGTTTTATGCATGAGATAGTGAACCTTGGAGGGGGCGACACTGGATCTTGTAGAAGACAGTCCCTCAGTTATCCTTACAATCTGAGGACAATGCAAATCTAGGCCACTCTTACTAAGTAATCGGGAAGAATCTGATTGCTAGTAAAACCAGCATAGGTTGTCCCTTCCTAAGTAAGTCAAAATTAGTGTTTATTTAGACCGTGGTATTTAAACAACAATAAAACTAATATACACCATATTAAATGATAAACCCATGATTCGTGTTTAATTAAAATGGACGAAATGCCACTTGCACCATGAAAACTTAGTATCGCAATCCTGAAGAATGCTTTATTATATCCTTTTAAAAGTTACCTTTTCTAACAAAGAAAACAAATATGCCACAAATACTATGCATGCATAAGAGTGCTACCCTTAGTTAGCTAAATGCACATCTTACAATTGAGATAATAATTCCCTCACAGGAGAAATATATCTCCCCTAAGGCACAAGTCACATGCAGGAATCTCATATCAGTTAAAAGTACAGCTGATTGCATGCGATCCTGGATACCGTACTTTAAAAAAAGTGGCTTTAAAACATTTAAAAGCACATTTAGATGGTCCAAAGCCAGACAGATTATGATTCAGGGGCTTGTTCTATCCAGGCTGGATTTTGGGAATGCCTTGAACCTTGGGGCCCCTCCATACATACCACTCTGAACACGCTCTAGATCATACAAAATTGTGCGGCACGAACACTACTTCAAATTCCCCGCCAACTCTATGTGAAATCTGGCTTGAAGAGCCTTCACTTGCGTCCGGTCAGAGAAATAATTGAATTTAAGACCCTTTGCATAACTCATCGAGCATATTGGAAAACTGGTGCTGTCATCAATTACTCACTGATTGCTCCAAATAACCCTATCAGACAGCTCAGATCGTCATCCTCTCTCCTGGTGACTGTACCCAGGATTAAGAGAGCCAGATGTGGGGATCGGTCATTCTCATATAACGCTTCAATACTCTGGAACTCCGTTCCTTATCACCTACGTCCAGAGCCCAATCTACTATCCTTTCGTAAACAACTAAAAACTCTGCTTTAAAAAAAAAAAATAGATTAAATCTCCTGTACAGCCCCTATCTGCACAGTCTGCAGCGCTAGGACGCCTCAGGGTAGATATCGCGCTTTATAAATGGTGTTTTCATTTAATTTCAAAATTATATGCCGGCAATCACGATTGGCTGATAACCTACAAGTACAGTTTCAATGAGCTTCTATCAGTGCCAATTTTTCACCTTATTGCTTGTGTATCAGGGAGTTAAGCCAGTTCTTAACCTTACTATCTTGTACCTAAGCTTGGAGTTGGGTAATGCTTCTGTGTACGGGAACCATTCATCATTTTGCTATAAGTCGTATGAGAATTGGGTGGATGACTAGCTCATTAAATATCCCATGTCTTGATATCTGGTTAACTTTATTGTTCAAGTGCGAAGTTCCCTCTTTATTGTCATGATTACCTGGTCTTGTCTATATCCAGTCCTAGTCTCCTGTATATGTCGCCCAGATTTTCTCCTACTCCCTTGGATCAATGCAGTTCACTATATGTGATCTAACTTTTACAGTGTGTCACTACCTTTTGTATACACTTCCGGCCCTTGTTTCCTCATTTCTCATGCTCTCCTACCACGAGCACTTGGGATTAATTGACACACCTATATGCACACAACATTGTATTAACATAAAAAGTCCTAAAATGTGTGTATATTGTATGTTATTACAGCCCTGAAGAAGCCCATGTTTGGGCGAAATGCATTGGCTGTGCTTTTATGAAAACCCAGCATTCCTGCAATAAAGACACACAAAGGCTACGAACAGCGACGTAGACTCATTCTTTCAAACCAGAGACTTTGTAACTTACTGTCTATACATGTTGCCTCTCATACCCCCTGTATGAACATTTTGTATATGGCCTGTTGTGAGGCGAAGACAGAATCTCACCACTTCTGCATCCGCTAAGTGGCTCCATAAGGGTACACCCGTTTCCATCCTTATAGCCTGTATCATTGTTGATTTGGGTAATGACAACAGGCTTTTTGGACTTTTACCCTCTTCGTACTCCTAATCAATTTTTCCACTTAGATCTAACAGTTCAACTCCGTAGCGGAATTGCGGCGAACCATAGGTCATATGCATTTAGCACAGGCTTTAAGGCCATACCACCATAATCTTTATTGATATTTGAGGCAGACGCTCTTGTTTTAATGCTTCCATGTGCTCTTTCCACAATAGCTTCTTTTCGAACTATACTCGAAAGTATTTATATTTGTCAACTGTCTCTAGTTTGCTAGTCACTATGTGCCATTTATATTTGCCCATTTTCCCCAAACCCCAACACTTTAGTTTTATTTCAATTCATTACTAGTTTTTCTTGTTACAAAACGTATTTTTTTTTCTGTAGTCCTATATCAGTCCTATCCATAATGACAAGATGGTCCGCTCATGGTAAGCATGCCAAATGTATGCGATTCATTTTGGGACTTAACCCTCTTACTGCATCCAGTGCTGCTGGTTATTCTGCTCTAAAGTGGGAGAAAGGTGTGGGGTGTTGGGGGCTAGGTCACAGCCCTGGCACAGCACGTTTTCAATTGGTATTTTTCAGGACAAACTTTCCTCAGTATCTCTTATTATCTGCGTCCAGTTCTGATAATGAAGTTCTTTTAAAATTACTAGCATGCTCCTCGGGATCCCATGATTACTTAAAGTTCCTATGTTATTTCACATCCCCATTTACAGTGTTTAAGTGTTTTTTTGTTTTTTTAGATGGCCCGGCAATAGGTGCCTGAAAGGTTAGGCGGTATACTCTGCGCTTAAGGACTGCGCGATTTGGCGCTAACGCGGTGTTTTTAAACTGCTTGCACAGCGTGCATTTTCTAATTTGCATTCTTTACTTTAAAATTTGGATTTTAGTATAATTATTTCTTGTGTGCCTTAGCGCTTATTTGCCCCTCACTTGCACGTTAAAACTTACCCTTCCACCGCTGTTTGGCGGGTCCGGTTCTGGGGTGGTGAGGGAGCGCCATACTGGTGTAACCAGTGAAGCCAGACGCCGCCATATTGGTGCGGGTCGTGGCGACTGGTCTTCATTACTTCCGCCGGCCTACTTAAGGCGGAACTTGCCCGACGATCCTTCCCTGGCAATAGGTGCCTGAAAGGTTAGGCGGTATACTCTGCGCTTAAGGACTGCGCGATTTGGCGCTAACGCGGTGTTTTTAAACTGCTTGCACAGCGTGCATTTTCTAATTTGCATTCTTTACTTTAAAATTTGGATTTTAGTATAATTATTTCTTGTGTGCCTTAGCGCTTATTTGCCCCTCACTTGCACGTTAAAACTTACCCTTCCACCGCTGTTTGGCGGGTCCGGTTCTGGGGTGGTGAGGGAGCGCCATACTGGTGTAACCAGTGAAGCCAGACGCCGCCATATTGGTGCGGGTCGTGGCGACTGGTCTTCATTACTTCCGCCGGCCTACTTAAGGCGGAACTTGCCCGACGATCCTTCCCTGGCAATAGGTGCCTGAAAGGTTAGGCGGTATACTCTGCGCTTAAGGACTGCGCGATTTGGCGCTAACGCGGTGTTTTTAAACTGCTTGCACAGCGTGCATTTTCTAATTTGCATTCTTTACTTTAAAATTTGGATTTTAGTATAATTATTTCTTGTGTGCCTTAGCGCTTATTTGCCCCTCACTTGCACGTTAAAACTTACCCTTCCACCGCTGTTTGGCGGGTCCGGTTTTGGGGTGGTGAGGGAGCGCCATACTGGTGTAACCAGTGAAGCCAGACGCCGCCATATTGGTGCGGGTCGTGGCGACTGGTCTTCATTACTTCCGCCGGCCTACTTAAGGCGGAACTTGCCCGACGATCCTTCCCTGGCAATAGGTGCCTGAAAGGTTAGGCGGTATACTCTGCGCTTAAGGACTGCGCGATTTGGCGCTAACGCGGTGTTTTTAAACTGCTTGCACAGCGTGCATTTTCTAATTTGCATTCTTTACTTTAAAATTTGGATTTTAGTATAATTATTTCTTGTGTGCCTTAGCGCTTATTTGCCCCTCACTTGCACGTTAAAACTTACCCTTCCACCGCTGTTTGGCGGGTCCGGTTCTGGGGTGGTGAGGGAGCGCCATACTGGTGTAACCAGTGAAGCCAGACGCCGCCATATTGGTGCGGGTCGTGGCGACTGGTCTTCATTACTTCCGCCGGCCTACTTAAGGCGGAACTTGCCCGACGATCCTTCCCTGGCAATAGGTGCCTGAAAGGTTAGGCGGTATACTCTGCGCTTAAGGACTGCGCGATTTGGCGCTAACGCGGTGTTTTTAAACTGCTTGCACAGCGTGCATTTTCTAATTTGCATTCTTTACTTTAAAATTTGGATTTTAGTATAATTATTTCTTGTGTGCCTTAGCGCTTATTTGCCCCTCACTTGCACGTTAAAACTTACCCTTCCACCGCTGTTTGGCGGGTCCGGTTCTGGGGTGGTGAGGGAGCGCCATACTGGTGTAACCAGTGAAGCCAGACGCCGCCATATTGGTGCGGGTCGTGGCGACTGGTCTTCATTACTTCCGCCGGCCTACTTAAAGCTCCACTTTTTCAACGCGCAGCGGTGACGCGCAAGGTGGCGCCTTCCCTGCGCCTGAGTCGTGCCAGAGTCCTGCCCGTCTGCGCCCGTCAGCGTTCCGGTAGCAGACGGGGCAGGACGGCTGGCAGACCTGGTCATTTTACAGGTATTATTGTACTTTTAGTTGTTTTAATGTGTTATTCCTTTTCGTCCGAGACCCTTTCCGATCTTCGCCCGCCGATTGGGCGTTGCCATTCTGTTTTCCCGGCCCATCGGGCATTAAGAAAAGGTTGTCAGGTCTGTGGCTGGCGAGCCCCTTTATATAACAGACCGAGTCACCCTTATCCAGAGGCCACTCTTACTTGTTTACTTCTTAACACTCGTTCTCTTGGATGCCATGCTCTAGATATATGGAATTTACTTGAGAACTCTGATATATCTTGCCTTTTTAGGTTTCGACCTGGCGATCTGCGCAAGCAGTTCGCGCAGGTGAAATCTGTTGTTTACCATATTGGCTATCGGAACGTCCCCCACCTCCCATTAGCTAGCTCCATAAATGGAGGCTAGCCATTGGGAGCCGGATCTGTCCGTCAAGGCCGGACCAGATTCGGGGGCGTTCCCGCGATTTTTTCCCTCTCCGCCTCTGCGATGTCGTCATCGCGGCGGTGGGCGGAGTTTCGTTTTTTTTCCTTCTGTGTTTGTTTTGGTCATTCCATGCGAGGAAGCCCAGGTGAGTGCTTGTTTTTTAGTGGTGGAGCACGTGAATTCAGTGTACGTTGGTTAAAAATACATGATGAAGACACAGGCCACGATCTGGCTATTCATCAAGTGCATGGGCGCTAAAAGTAGTTTTTGCCCCTTTATTTGTAGTGAGGACTCCGCAGTGGTTTGTCTGATGTGAAATTGCTCGGCTGATCCCCTTTGTTGCAGCATGCATAACTTTTCATTCTTTCAGTTCGACTTTACAGTCCGTTTTAATACTGTCCTTAAAACTGCGGGTGTCCAGTACCCAAACGGCCTAAATAGACTCGTATGGGCTAAGCATCTCGTGCCCCTCGTGAGACACTTGTAAAACTACTCATAAGATTTGCAACAGGGAGTTTTTTCATGGTTTGGCATTTTTCGTAATGCATTACAGTTGAATTTATATAGCGCTTCATATCCTAACCGCACTGCAAAGCGCTGAAGAGCATCAGAGGCCATAAAGTACGTGCTGCAAAGGTGATTAACAGCAAATGGGTAGGGAGTGCAGAGTGGATAGGGAGTGCAGAGTGGATAGGGAATGCAGGGTGGATAGGGAGTGCAGGGTGGATAGGGAGTGCAGGGTGGATAGGGAGTGCAGGGTGGATAGGGAGTGCAGGGTGGATAGGGAGTGCAGGGTGGATAGGGAGTGCAGGGTGGATAGGGAGTGCAGGGTGGATAGGGAGTGCAGGGTGGATAGGGAGTGCAGGGTGGATAGGGAGTGCAGGGTGGATAGGGAGTGCAGGGTGGATAGGGAGTGCAGGGTGGATAGGGAGTGCAGGGTGGATAGGGAGTGCAGGGTGGATAGGGAGTGCAGAGTGGATAGGGAGTGGAGAGTGCATAGGGAGTGGAGAGTGGAGAGTGCATAGGGAGTGGAGAGTGCATAGAGAGTGCATAGAGCGTGCATAAGGAGTGCAGAGTGCATGGAGAGTGCAGAGTGCATAGAGAGTGCATAGGGAGTGCAGAGTGCATGGAGAGTGCAGAGTGGAGAGTGCATAGGGAGTGGAGAGTTGAGAGTGCATAGGGAGTGCAGAGTGCATAGGGAGTGCAGAGTGCATAGGGAGTGCAGAGTGCATAGGGAGTGCAGAGTGCATAGGGAGTGCAGAGTGCATAGGGAGTGCATAGGGCGTGCAGAGTGCATAGGGCGTGCAGAGTGCATAGGGCGTGCAGAGTGCATAGGGAGTGCAGAGTGCATAGGGAGTGCAGAGTGGGGAGTGCAGAGTGCATAGGGAGTGCAGAGTGGAGAGTGCATAGAGAGTGGAGAGTGCATAGGGAGTGCATAGGGAGTGGAGAGTGGAGAGTGCATAGGGGGTGGAGAGTGGAGAGTGCATAGGGGGTGGAGAGTGCAGAGTGCATAGGGAGTGCATAGGGAGTGAAGAGTGCATAGGGAGTGAAGAGTGCATAGGGAGTGAAGAGTGCATAGGGAGTGAAGAGTGCATAGAGAGTGAAGAGTGCATAGAGAGTGAAGAGTGCATAGGGAGTGAAGAGTGCATAGGGAGTGAAGAGTGCATAGGGAGTGGAGAGTGAAGAGTGCATAGGGAGTGCAGAGTGCATAGGGAGTGGAGTGGAGAGTGGAGAGTGCATAGCAAGTGGAGAGTGCATAGCGCATAGCGAGTGCATAGCGCATAGGGAGTGGAGAGTGCATAGGGAGTGGAGAGTGCATAGGGAGTGGAGAGTGCATAGGGAGTGGAGAGTGCATAGGGAGTGGAGAGTGCATAGGGAGTGGAGAGTGCATAGGGAGTGGAGAGTGCATAGGGAGTGAAGAGTGCATAGGGAGTGAAGAGTGCATAGGGAGTGGAGAGTGAAGAGTGCATAGGGAGTGCAGAGTGCATAGGGAGTGGAGTGGAGAGTGCATAGGGAGTGGAGAGTGCATAGGGAGTGGAGAGTGCATAGGGAGTGGAGAGTGCATAGGGAGTGGAGAGTGCATAGGGAGTGGAGAGTGGAGAGTGCATAGGGAGTGGAGAGTGGAGAGTGCATAGGGAGTGGAGAGTGCATAGGGAGTGGAGAGTGCATAGGGAGTGGAGAGTGCATAGGGAGGGGAGAGTGCATAGGGAGTGCAGCTCGAGGGAGTGGAGAGTGCATAGGGAGTGGAGAGTGCATAGAGAGTGGAGAGTGCATAGGGAGTGCAGAGTGGAGAGTGCATAGGGAGTGGAGAGTGCATAGGGAGTGGAGAGTGCATAGGGAGTGGAGAGTGCATAGGGAGTGGAGAGTGCATAGGGAGTGGAGAGTGCATAGGGAGTGCAGCTCGAGGGAGTGGAGAGTGCATAGGGAGTGGAGAGTGGAGAGTGCATAGGGAGTGGAGAGTGCATAGGGAGTGCAGAGTGGGGAGTGGAGAGTGCATAGGGAGTGCATAGTGCATAGGGAGTGCATAGTGCATAGGGAGTGGAGAGTGCATAGGGAGTGCAGAGTGCATAGGGAGTGCAGAGTGGATAGGGAGTGCAGAGTGGATAGGGAGTGCAGGGTGGATAGGGAGTGCAGGGTGGATAGGGAGTGCAGAGTGGATAGGGAGCGGAGAGTGCATAGGGAGTGGGGAGTGCATAGGGAGTGGAGAGTGCATAGAGAGTGCATAGAGTGTGCATAGGGAGTGCAGAGTGCATGGAGAGTGCAGAGTGGAGAGTGCATAGGGAGTGCAGAGTGCATGGAGAGTGGAGAGTGGAGAGTGCATAGGGAGTGGAGAGTGGAGAGTGCATAGGGAGTGGAGAGTGCATAGGGAGTGGAGAGTGCATAGGGAGTGGAGAGTGCATAGGGAGTGGAGAGTGCAGAGTGCATAGGGCGTGCAGAGTGCATAGGGCGTGCAGAGTGCATAGGGCGTGCAGAGTGCATAGGGCGTGCAGAGTGGGGAGTGCAGAGTGCATAGGGAGTGCAGAGTGGAGAGTGCATAGAGAGTGGAGAGTGCATAGGGAGTGCATAGGGAGTGCAGAGTGGAGAGTGCATAGGGAGTGGAGAGTGGAGAGTGCATAGGGTGTGGAGAGTGCAGAGTGCATAGGACGTGCATAGGGAGTGAAGAGTGCATAGGGAGTGAAGAGTGCATAGGGAGTGAAGAGTGCATAGGGAGTGAAGAGTGCATAGGGAGTGAAGAGTGCATAGAGAGTGAAGAGTGCATAGGGAGTGAAGAGTGCATAGGGAATGGAGAGTGAAGAGTGCATAGGGAGTGCAGAGTGCATAGGGAGTGGAGTGGAGAGTGCATAGGGAGTGGAGAGTGCATAGGGAGTGGAGAGTGCATAGGGAGTGGAGAGTGGAGAGTGCAGAGTGCATAGGGAGTGGAGAGTGCATAGGGAGTGGAGAGTGCATAGGGAGTGGAGAGTGCATAGGGAGTGGAGAGTGCATAGGGAGTGGAGAGTGCATAGGGAGTGCAGCTCGAGGGAGTGGAGAGTGCATAGAGAGTGGAGAGTGCATAGGGAGTGGAGAGTGCATAGGGAGTGCAGAGTGGGGAGTGGAGAGTGCATAGGGAGTGGAGAGTGCATAGGGAGTGCAGAGTGGAGAGTGCATAGGGAGTGCAGAGTGGAGAGTGCATAGGGAGTGGAGAGTGCATAGGGAGTGGAGAGTGCATAGGGAGTGAAGAGTGCATAGGGAGTGAAGAGTGCATAGGGAGTGAAGAGTGCATAGGGAGTGAAGAGTGCATAGGGAGTGAAGAGTGCATAGAGAGTGAAGAGTGCATAGAGAGTGAAGAGTGCATAGGGAGTGAAGAGTGCATAGGGAGTGGAGAGTGAAGAGTGCATAGGGAGTGGAGAGTGCATAGGGAGTGGAGAGTGCATAGGGAGTGGAGAGTGCATAGGGAGTGGAGAGTGCATAGGGAGTGGAGAGTGCATAGGGAGTGGAGAGTGGAGAGTGCATAGGGAGTGGAGAGTGGAGAGTGCATAGGGAGTGGAGAGTGCATAGGGAGTGGAGAGTGCATAGGGAGTGGAGAGTGCATAGGGAGTGGAGAGTGCATAGGGAGTGGAGAGTGCATAGGGAGTGGAGAGTGCATAGGGAGTGGAGAGTGCATAGGGAGTGCAGCTTGAGGGAGTGGAGAGTGCATAGGGAGTGGAGAGTGCATAGGGAGTGGAGAGTGCATAGGGAGTGGGGAGTGGAGAGTGCATAGGGAGTGCAGCTTGAGGGAGTGGAGAGTGCATAGGGAGTGGAGAGTGCATAGGGAGTGGAGAGTGCATAGGGAGTGCAGAGTGGGGAGTGAAGAGTGCAAAGGGAGTGAATAGTGCATAGGGAGTGGAGAGTGAAGAGTGCATAGGGAGTGCAGAGTGCATAGGGAGTGGAGTGGAGAGTGCATAGGGAGTGGAGAGTGCATAGGGAGTGGAGAGTGCATAGGGAGTGGAGAGTGGAGAGTGCATAGGGAGTGGAGAGTGCATAGGGAGTGGAGAGTGCATAGGGAGTGGAGAGTGCATAGGGAGTGGAGAGTGCATAGGGAGTGGGGAGTGGAGAGTGCATAGGGAGTGCAGCTTGAGGGAGTGGAGAGTGCATAGGGAGTGGAGAGTGCATAGGGAGTGGAGAGTGCATAGGGAGTGCAGAGTGGGGAGTGGAGAGTGCATAGGGAGTGGAGAGTGCATAGGGAGTGGAGAGTGCAGAGTGGAGAGTGCATAGGGAGTGGAGAGTGGAGAGTGCAGAGTGGAGAGTGCATAGGGAGTGGAGAGTGCATAGGGAGTGGAGAGTGCATAGGGAGTGGAGAGTGCATAGGGAGTGGAGAGTGCATAGGGAGTGGAGAGTGCATAGGGAGTGGAGAGTGCATAGGGAGTGGAGAGTGCATAGGGAGTGCAGAGTGGAGAGTGCATAGGGAGTGGAGAGTGCATAGGGAGTGGAGAGTGCATAGGGAGTGGAGAGTGCATAGGGAGTGGAGAGTGCATAGGGAGTGGAGAGTGCATAGGGAGTGGAGAGTGCATAGGGAGTGGAGAGTGCATAGGGAGTGGAGAGTGCATAGGGAGTGCAGAGTGCATAGAGAGTGGAGAGTGCGTAGGGAGTGCAGAGTGGAGAGTGCATAGGGAGTGCAGAGTGGATAGGGAGTGGAGAGTGGAGAGTGCATAGGGAGTGGAGAGTGCATAGGGAGTGGAGAGTGCATAGGGAGTGGAGAGTGCATAGGGAGTGGAGAGTGCATAGGGAGTGGAGAGTGCATAGGGAGTGCAGAGTGGAGAGTGCATAGGGAGTGGAGAGTGCATAGGGAGTGGAGAGTGCATAGGGAGTGCAGAGTGGAGAGTGCATAGGGAGTGCAGAGTGGATAGGGAGTGGAGAGTGGAGAGTGGATAGGGAGTGGAGAGTGGAGAGTGCGTAGGGAGTGGAGAGTGGAGAGTGCGTAGGGAGTGGAGAGTGCATAGGGAGTGGATAGTGCATACGGAGTGGAGAGTGGAGAGTGCATAGGGAGTGGAGAGTGCATAGGGAATGGAGAGTGCATCCCCTCTACTTCTCTTCTATGGACACTTGTACTTCTTCTACTTCTCCACCAGCACAGTGTGTGTTTCCACTCGCCCGTGGCACTGGAGACTGAAGCACATCCTTCTTAGGGTCTTGCTGGTCATTATGGACACTCTTTCCAGTTCTGTACTTTTATGTGATCACACTATGCATTATGGGGGGTGTAGTGTTGCTTTGATTCCATTAGAACACAGCTGAAAACAATGATTTGTAGATAAAAACCTCTAGTCCCACTAAATCTTGGAAGTGCTTATTCACACACACACATGCATGCACGCACATATGCAAACACACTCTCTCTCCCTCAACAGGTGCACTACCTCCTCACAAGCACGGACACATGTTTGTAAAATAGGTTCTTTAACCCACCATGCCATCCCATAATGCAGTTCGGTTGGCTAGCACACTGTGGCTGACTGAAGATGCGCACTAGGATGGCGCCGGCACTTGACAGCCAGGCACAGAGAGGCGCGTGATTGACAATGGGCGACAAGACGAGCGTGACTGAGAGCAGACGCCAACTGAAATGTCCAACCCTTAAAAAGGAAAGATTTAATGACGGTATTTTTTGTGGAACTGGTGGCAAGCTTCCTGTTTCAAGATGAGTGAGTGGACCATGTCCAAAAAGACTGACACTCCAGTAGGGTAGTGTAGTGCTTTCAGCAAGCGTTGCCTTAATGTGCCACCCCAGCACGATTTAACCCCCTCAGCTGTCAATTGGGCATTTGTCACGTGACACCTGCAGACCAGACTCTGAATTTCTTCAGTGAAATCCAGTAGGGTACAATAGGTCTTACATTTGCAAGAGATTAAGCTGTTGGCAATGTAAATGACAATGCCATTTATTTATCTGTTTTCAAAACCAACACATAAATAAAAATATTGTCATTTACAATGCCAATAGCTCTAACTGGCAAAGGCGAAACCGTTGCATTGTAAATGCTTGTTCTTACTGAGACATGGCTGAGTGACTCCTCTGTACCAGACCTAGCGAACGCCATTCCACCGAACTACTCTATTATTAGGAGAGACAGAACATCTGGGCGTGGGGGTGGTGTAGCTATTATTGTTAACAACCAATTGTGCTGCACTACCTTCCCGGTTGATAATATTCAGAATACGGAGGCACTTTGCTTTACTCTTCATTTGTCTCCTCAGTATGCTTGTACTGGTATTCTGGTATATCGTGCTCCTGGTCCTTTAGGCTCTTTTGTGGACGAGTTACAGGTTGCGTTATCGGTGCCATGTCTCAAATCTAAACATTGTCTATTGTTAGGCGATTTGAACATACACATGGACGAGGTCGTGAATCCCGACACAATAAAATTGATGGAGGTTACTGCAACTTTAGGATTTACTCCATTCGTTCACGATTCTACACATAAGGGCCATATTTTGGACCAAGTTTTTTCCACGGTTATGATTAATGTATTTGCCCCCCAACCCGTATTATGGTCGGATCATTTCTTAATTACTTTTAGTCTTTCTAGTATCTCTCCTGCCAGATTGAATTCTGTGACTCCGGCTAAACGTATGTTTAGGCCTTTCCATCTGTTATCTAGTGAAACGTTACTTCAGGCTTTGGTACGCTCATCTTGCACTTTGTCCGGTAATGTGGAAACTGACCTACCCATTTATACGGAATGGCTCACAACCACACTGGCGGATCTCGTGCCCGAGAAAGCCGTTGAAGCTAGAAACAAACGTGCTTCTGCTCCCTGGTTTTCATCTAAGCTTAAAGAAGCTCGTCAACATTGTAAGAGAGCAGAAAGAATTTGGAGAAAAGACTATCACCCTCATGAGAGAGTAAAACTTAAAGATTTGACAAGATCCTATCATAAATTGATTTGGAGTGAAAAAAAAGTTTATCTCGAACGTCGGATAGATGAATCGGACAATTCGTGTAAGGAGATTTTTAAAATTGTTAGAGACTTTACTTCGCCATCTTTGGCCATTCCTGTTCAGAGCCATTCTAAGCCTTGGCTTGATGAACTTGCACATTATTTTGTTGACAAAATAACTAGTATCCAAGCTGACCTTGCCATTTACTCTAAACAGCCTCGGGTTGTTGACCCTGATGCTCTTTTTTCTGTTAACCCCATTCTTGGGGAATTTCCGCAGTTAAGCCCTGCCGCTTCATTAGACTATCTGACAGGCTTGAAATCGGGCTCCCCTTTAGATCCTTGCCCGATCTCCTGTCTTAATAAAATAGCCTTTGTGCTAAATGGACCCATAAACTCCATTTTGAACTCTTCACTATCGTCTGGCATTGTCCCACAGGCCTGGAAGAGTGCCCTTATTCTTCCATTAATTAAAAAACCAAATCTTGATCCCATCATACACGCCAACTATAGGCCTATTTCTCTCCTCCCCGCTCTGGCGAAGGTGGCGGAAAAACATGTGCACCGATCTATCTCGGATTTTATCGAGAATAACAACTTGTTGCACAGTACGCAATCTGGGTTTCGTGCGAATTACAGCACAGAGACCGCATTGCTGGAAGTCACCACCGCCATTAGAGAGGTCTTAGACTCGGGAGGCAAGGCCATGTTGGTTATGTTAGACTTGTCGGCGGCGTTTGACACCGTCCCCCATGATACCCTCCTAATTCGACTCTGGGAGTATGGTCTTAGGGGGACGGTGTGGAACTGGCTTAAGTCATTTCTAGCCAGCCGTCGGCAAACGATCTGGGCGCCACCTCACTCCGCAGCTATGTCAGCCCTGGAAGTGGGGGTCCCTCAGGGGTCTATTCTTAGTCCCCTGCTTTTCAACATCTTTATGGCCCCCCCTTGCAGAGGTTGCGGAGTCGTTTGGCGCTCAGATCGTGTCTTACGCTGATGACACCCAGCTCTTGTTCACTCAGAACAGGAACGAGATGTTTGATGGGACTCGTATCAGAGGCTGCCTAGAAGCAGTCTTTGATTGGTTCAAGAGACACGGCCTGAAATGCAACTCCGACAAATCGGAGCTGCTTTTTTTCGGGTGTGTCTCTGAACCAAACTGGAAAAGTTGGTGGCCTCAGGATCTGTTTCCCCCTGCCAACGCTAGCACCAAGGCTAAAAATCTGGGCATCATTGTCGACAACGAGTTGACTTTTGGACCCCAAATAGCCTGTCTTGCTGGGAAATGCTTTGGCATCCTGAGGATGCTCAGGAAATTCCTCCCTCTGATTTCCGTGAACCATCGCAGGGTTATCGTCCAAGCATTGATAGGGTCACGTATGGACTATGTTAACGTCCTTTATCTGGGTCTCCCCAAATACCTAGTAAGGAGACTTCAGGTTGTGCAAAACTCAGCCGCTCGGGCTATCTATGGTCTCCCTAGAAGAGCTAGTGCCTCTAACTTGCTGAGGGAATTGCACTGGCTCCCTATAGCCAAAAGGGTGTTGTTTAAGAGCTTGACGTTAACTTATAAGGCTCTTCATGACTCAGGCCCCGGGTACATCAAAAAGCGTCTTGCTTTGTATAAACCGAGCAGAGCTCTTCGTTCTGCCTCCTTGTTTCTAATGTCCGTTCCTTCCATCAAACGAACTAGACAAGGGGGGCGCTCTTTTCACTACCTGGCCCCACATGCGTGGAATAGATTGCCTCTTGCCCTTAGACAAGCCCCCAGCCTGATGTCCTTCAGGAAGGCATTAAAAACCTGGCTTTTTACTTATGAATTGTGAAGTCTTTTAACCTCAGTTATGTTTCCTTTCCATTAAAGGTCCTCTTCGCCAAAGCGCCGGGACACTCCATTGCGAGTAGCCGTTGCGCTATAGAAGAACCCAATTAACATAACATAACATAACATAACATGGTGCTGCGTGACAAGAAAATCGCTTTCACATGCTTTTAATTTTTATTCCGTTTTAAGTTCACCAATATAAGCTGCTTTCATCATCTAAGATTGATTAATAAGAAAGTAAATGGAAATCATCATTTTGGACATATATCCATGCATGGTGGCGCATACATGGTGCCGCACACATACATCATAGCACATGCTTGTGCCTACTGAATGACACGGGCAGTAACAGTGGCAGCATAATCTCACTTTTTCTTTCTCCTTTTTGTGTTTTTTTTCCCCCATGATGTGCACTGCGTTGTCAAAAGACATTGGTGTAGTAAATAGGTCTGCAAAGCTCGACCTATTAGCTTTGATAATGCATGTTTTCTTTATGTAGATGCAATTTTGGCAGCAAACATTGGCAACGTCAAAAAGGCAGCTAACACAGTTCAAAGACGTGTCCTATTGGCTTTGCCAGTGCTTGCTGCTTTGTGGTTCCCCAACCATGGGGAAGAATGAATTTTATGGGGCTGCATTCTCCTTCCTACCCTGAAGAGAGATTTACAGCAGTCCTTGGCTAGAGTGACTATCCGACCCATTCCAGATAGGGATAAAACAGGATTTTTTGAATGGCGATAAACTTTCATGTTTGTTGGTGATCCCAAACTTCCACGGCTAACCATGCCTTTGAACTTCCTCTTTTCCTTCCCTGAGTAAGACTACAGGTGCAGAGAATTCGGCACAGATAGCAGAGATTCCCGCACACTTAAATAGACTTGCACCTGCCATGAATTCCATTATGAATTTCTGGCAGGCAGAAAAAATACATTAAATTAGGTAGCCCACTTATGTTTATGGCAGAATTTACCTTTGTAAATAGATCCCTTATTGATAAAAAAAAGTATGTACAATGGCTAGTCCTGTTGTATTGCCTCTTGCAAGACAAGACCTCTGACCTTACTGGTCAGTATCACTGCTCTCCCCCACGCAGCTCCACCGTTAAGGGTTTGCCCTTAAGCTTGTGCTCCTTACAGGTAGGTGTTCGAGGCCCTCCTCCATCCGCAGGCTCCTGCCTGCGCCTCATCTCTTGTGGTCTAGTGGAAAAGCACCCTGCTCTTCTGCTATTCCGCTCTGTGTCCTCTGTTCTCTCCCACCTCTTTTTCTCTCTCTTGCCTCTCTATTCCCCTTGCCTCTTTTCTCTATTTCTTTGCCTCTTTTTTTCTGCGTTTTTTTTCTCTTTGGCCTTTTCTCTTTCTTTTGGTTCTTTTCTCTATCCTTGCCGCTTTCTATTTTCCTTTTTCCCGTACTCCCCGCCGCTGCCGCCACCGTGGCCCCTCCACCCCCTCCAAAAGCGTATTGCTCCCGCCTCCCATCTTATCGCCGGACACCCACTTAATGGCGGCTCAACAGCGTGCGTACCGTTGGCATGCCAAAGGCAAGCTCGTCGGTGTCTGTCCGCGACCAGCACCAGGGACCCTGCTCCCCCACCTCCAACCCCTCCCCCGCCATTATAACCCCAGCGCCCTCCACGCTCTCAACCTCGGGTGCAGCAACAACTGCCAGCTCTCGACGCCAAGCAACACCCATGGCCTGTTCTCCTGCCGTAACTGCAGCTGCATCCTCAACGTATGCTCCCTGCACAGACCCGCTGTAGAAATCTGGGACCTCCTCAATGCTCACATGCCCAATGTCGCCTTCCTCACAGAGACCTGGACCAACTTCAGCTCGGCACCTGACATCGCAACCGCCATCCCAGACGGGCACAAGAACCTGAGAAAAGACCACCCCACCCACCTAGGAGAAGGCATTGCCATCATCCACAAAAGCTCCCTCTGATTGACAACCACCGACTTGGACGACGCCTTGGCCCTCCCTCCTCCCTCCCTCTTCTCCACTCCCCTCCCCATGGAAGACATCCACTTCCAGATCCGGACTAACCCCAGAACGACGCTCGCTGGACATTCGTATACAGACCCCCTGGCTCCCGAGCTCTGTTCACCAACATCATTGCCAACCTCATTGCACCTCACGCCCCCGCCTCCACAGACTATATGCTACTTGGAGACCTGAACTTTCACCTGGACAACCCCAAGAACCCCAACACCACCGCCTCCTAGAGAACCTCACCAACATAGGGCTGAAGCAACTCGTCCCGCCCCCACTCACATAGCGGGACACTCACTCGACCACATCTTCACAGGAGGAAACAGCATCTTCTTCAGCCAAACCTTGGACCAGCTCTGGACTGACCACCACTGCGTCCATTTCTCCTTTAGTAAACCCACCGCACACAAGCACATGCATCAACTCCCTTGCAGAATTTGGAACAATTTCCCCGACAATTGGAAGCATGCCAAAGTCAGCCCTGCTCCTAAAGAAATCCTCCGCAGACCTAACGGACCTCGATAACTTAACTCAAGGGGCCCATCCCACTGCTTCCTTTTGCAGCCAAGGTGATCGAAAAGGCCGTCAACACCCAGCTAGCACACTTCATTGTAGCCAATAACATCCTAGATACCTCTCAATCTGGATTCTGCAGCAACCACAGCACTGAGACCGCCCTCCTCGCCGCCACTGACTACATCCGCGCCCTCCTCCACCAAGTCCAAACGGCAGCACTCATCCTCCTGGACGTATCAGCAGCCTTCAACACCGTTTCCCACCGCACACTAGCCACCAGACTCCATGATGCCGGCATCCAAGGAAAAGCCCTAGACTCGTTACGATCGTTCCTCACAAGCAGAACACAGAGAATAAGACTCCCGCCCTTCCTCTCAGAACCAACAGAGATCAGATGCGGAATACCCCAAGGATCCTCCCTTAGCCCCACTCTCTTCAATGTCCACTTGGCCCCCCTTGCAACCATTGTCAGAAACTACGGTCCCTACAGCGTCTCCTACTCTGATGACACCCAGCTCATCTGCTTCCTCACAAAGGAACCTAACATCACCAGGCACAACTTCCAAGAAGAGATGAAAGCCGTCCGCGAAGAGAAGACATGAGCTGTCCGCTTCTATGATAAGAGTCATATCATAGAAGCGGACGGCTCATCTCTTCGCATTGCTCCCAGATTCAGTGCACACCGACCCTTACCAAGGTGGCCCGTGCAGCTAGGATTACTACCTCTACCTCCATTTCCGCACCTGGAAACGTGGATTCATGCCCTGAATAAGTTCATTCTCATGAACGAAACGCGTTGGCTGGCAATTTTGTGAAAATAAAGGATTATTCAAGACTTCAATACCATACGTCTTATTGATTCATTAACTACCATTCGTCCCAATATCAAGGTGTGCACCACTCCAATAGTTTGGCTTCTTCATTTGTCTGCACAGCAGTTGGCACTCAACGATGGCAAGTGCTGGAGTAGCTTGTGCACACTCAACCAAATTGACTGTAGTAACACACAACAAGGGAACTTCACAGGGAAGTGCGGTCACCGTGTCCGCCGTTGTTTGGAACTGTATCTCATATTACGCAAGACATTCAAGTGGATTTCCCCCGCCCAACTCCAAGAAACAGTCACTCCGCACCAGCAGACTGGACGACAGCAACGCCCTCTATGCCGGAATCAACAAAGCTCCTGTGGAAACTCCAGACAGTCCAGAACACCGCAGCCAGATTCATCCTCGATATCCCATGGCAAAACCATATCACCCAACAACTCTGCGACCTCCACTGGCTCCCCATCAAAAGAAGAATAACTTTCAAGCCGCTCACTCACATCTACAAAGCCCTTCAAAAAACCGGACCCCAATACCTCAACAACTCCATCTCCTTCCATGCCCCCAAGAGATACTTCCGACTAGCTGACCTCTCCCTAGCCACCGTCCCACGCTTCTACAGGACCAGAGCGGGTGGAAGATCCTTCTCCTACCTCGCAGCCAAGACCTGGAACGATATCCCCCCTCACCTCCTGCAAAGCCCGATACTGCACCAATTCAGGAAAGACCTCAACACCTGTCTTTTCGAATGACCCCAAAGGTGCTGTGCACACACACCCCTCAGCGCCATGAGACCCTAACGGGTGAGTAGTGCGCTTTACAAAACCTTGATTGATTGTATATGCTGAGGATTCTGTCTGGTAAAATCTTCTCCTGGGTCCTCAGTAATGGAAAGGTCACAGGAGGAGTGTCGTGACGACGGATTAGTGATTCCTGCTAAAACAAAAACAATAAAGCACTGCTGCTTCGTGGTTCTTGATAATGGGGTAGGAAAGCATTTACCGATTTAAGGGAGAAGATGATACATTTGGCTCAGTGTGTTGTGTCCATATTCGTCATAAGTATATTGACAATGAAAAGAAACGATAAAGACTTGAGAGTGGGAATCCTCTTGAAATCGTGTAGCCACCACCAGCCAGTGGGAACGAAGGCCAAACTTGGGCATTTCAAGAGACTGTTGTGTGGCAAAAGTCAGCTCGTTTTCTGATGGAGCTACCCTGCACGATGACCGGTCCTTAATTTAGGCATAAGATTGCATATTCATGACTGCATGCCTTATTTTAGATGTTATGTTAAAAAATCTTGTTGTAGAGATTTCTTTGACTGCTAATGACAGAACGAGTGTTATACAAGCATAATGCTGAAATATAAACGTTTTAGTGTGTCTCAAAGTTCAGTGAGTCATCCTCTTACTGGTTTTATTAATTTTATTTTATATGCAGAGATCGGCGCCTTTCTCAAAAATGCGTGGGCAAAGGAGCCCGTCATTACTGTTTCAGCTTTAATTGGCATTTTCGGTAAGTGATGTCCAATCTTGATTTAAAAATAAAAAGTTCTAATGTCTTAACAATTTTCAAATTACTTATGACACTTGTGAAATCTGTAGGACGAATAGGTGCTTATTAATCGGTAAGGTATAGGTTACTTCCTTCTGCTAAGGACAAGTGGCAATACTATAAAAAAAATGAACAATGCAGCTGTACTTATTCACTGACGAAACTGAGCTTATTCAGGTGTAGCAGTGGTTGCTGTCAAGATGCTGGCTTGGCTGATGAACTTCTATAGCCCAAGCCAAAATAGAAGTGCTTCCCTGGAGCAGGGAAAAGCTTCTATTTTGCCTGCACCTTCTTTTTTGACCCTGCTACCTTTTGAGCGTGAAGAAGCCCGCGGCTGGTAGTTTCCTTTTCAGTAGCCCTGAACTCCATTCATCCTTGTGGGGACTGAGCTTCACTGGCCCTCGGAGTAACCCATGGAATTCAAGATACATGAAGAGTAAGAAAACACTGGAATTCTCCAGGCAGACAAGAATCTTCTCTAACATCAGCCTTCCGTTTGTTTGTTAGACCTACACTTAACTCACAAGCATAAGTCTGTGGCCCACTGGGCGCAAAATTTGGAATGGGATCCTTCAGAGGAGCAAAGGGCCAACATTTGTCGTAGGGCGACAGCCCTCCCTTTGTGTGGCTTATAAGGAGAATGCCTTTAAACGATTGACTCCATTGTACCTTTCTCCCACCCAACTACATGTTATTGGGGGGTTCAGTGCTTTGCTGGAAGGGTTGCAGGGAGAGAGGCACATTAATACAAAATGTGATGGTCTTGCCTGCATATTCAGAGATATTGGGGAGAGATTTTGACACCCGTTTGCCTGATCACAGGCATTCAGCTCCCACTTAATCCGGTAGTTATATTGTTGGGTGATCATAGAGATGACTCTGTTTTCCCACTAACAACACCTCTGGTTAAGCTAATTTTCCAACTTCTGATTGCTGCTTATTTGACCTTAGCACAGTTATGGAAGCAACCTGGTGTGCCACTTATACACATGTGGTGGAATAAGATTTGATCCATTTATGCGATGGAGAAGCTTTCATTCTTAATTCATGATTCCCAGGCAATATTTCATTTAGTGTGAAGGCATTTGAAACCTAAATGCAAGGGACCGACGGGTGGGTTTCTTTGCCACTCGTCCTACAATACCTATTCACAAGACCAGACTCCATATGATTATAATGAAGACCGCAACCTCATTCTGAGGACACACATATAGGGGCCAAAGGGGATGCGAGAGAAAGGGGTGGTAGAGGCTGTTGGCTTGTGTACATGTGATTGGGGATGGCAGGAATATGTATGTTATAAGAGTTATGTACAGTGGGCATGTTCTTTCTCTCGGTGGTCAATACTAGTTTGATGCATTTCACTTGTGTGGGAAAATATTAAATATATTGTTAAAAAAGGAAGGCTTTATTACTTTATAGTCCTTCGTTCTTATGTAAGAAGACTGATAATAATTATTCATACTTCTGTAATTTGACATTGACGCAGATTTATCAGGTGTGAAAAATATGTTCAGTTATAACTGCCAAGTAAGTAAGTAAACCATTACATCAACAAGCAGTGGGATTGTGTAACTGAATGTATGATATACCCAAGCCTGTCTTTCACACTTTTATGGGAATTTCAATTCTGGTGAGAGACTTTGTTGTGTAGAATTTGTGTTGTGTGTACTGTGTGGGTGTCCCATTTAGTCTAGCTGTTATTTCGTACTTAATGATTGCTGTTCACTCCCGTCTGCTCTATTAGTATGTGTCCATGTTTATCAAGTAAATGTAATGCATTTAGGCGTGTAGCCACCTTCTCAAAAGCCTTCAACTTTATGTCCCTTATCGTCTCTCCCTGTGTTCTCAACTCCTTGTTCTTATAGGAAGTCAGTTTTTTGCTGTCCACCCCTGCCCAATATTTTATAGGACAGATTTGTAGTGCGATGACTGAGGGTGGTGGTGCATCAGCTTTCCGAACCATAGCAATTTGTCATCTGCAAGGACTGAATCTATGTCAGTAACCAAATTATGTAATGCTTCTTTTTAGGTCTCGCACCTGCGAACCCGCTGCGAGACTTATTGTGATCATTTCAGTTTTCAAGGGCTCAAGGGGAACAGACAAGAGACAAGAGATGTGAACGCGCAGATCTTCGACTTGGATTAGGTCGCGCGCGCGTCAACTGTGAAGAACATGTCAGTTTCAGTTTCCCCTTGCCGACTGTGTGCAAACAGCTTCTGCATACAATTTTTTTTAATGGTTTTTTTTAATATAATGTGCGTGTTTTAATACAAGTGTGTTGAAAAGTGGGTGTTTTCGATAATTAGTCCGTAAAAAAGTGTTTGTGTTTAACTACAATAATAATGTGTGTGTTTTCAATACAATGAGCATGTTAGGAACTGTTTGTGCTGTACAGTGGAGTGCTGCGTTGTAGAGTGCAGCGCTGTATAGTGGGGTGGTGTGTTGTAGAGTGGACTAGTGTGCTTTGTGGAGTAGTGCATTGTAGAGTGGAGCACTGCGCTGTAGAGTAGAGCGCTGCGCTGTAGAGTGGAGCGCTGCGCTGTAGAGTGGAGCGCTGTAGAGTGGAGCGCTGCGCTGTAGAGTGAATCCGGCACTGTAGAGTGGATGCTGCGCTGTAGAGTGAATGCCGCGCTGTAGAGTGGAGCGCTGCGCTGTAGAGCAGAATGCTGCGTTGTGTAGTGTTGCGCTGTAGAGTGGAGTGCTGCGCTGTAGAGTGGAGTGTTGCGCTGTAGAGGGGAGTGTTGCGCTGGAGAGTGGCGCGCTGCACTGTAGAGTGGCGCGCTGCACTGCAGACTGGACCGCTGCGCTGTAGAGTGAGTGCTGCTTTGTAGAGTGGAATGCTGCGCTGTACAGTGGTGTGCTAAATTGGGAAGGTCTGCGCTGTAAAGTGGAGTGTTGTGTTGTGCTGCGCTGTAGAGTGGAGTGTTGCGCTGTAGAGTGGAGTGTTGCGCTGTAGAGTGGAGTGTTGCGCTGTAGAGTGGAGTGTTGCGCTGTAGAGTGGAGTGTTGCGCTGTAGAGTGGAGTGTTGCGCTGTAGAGTGGCGTGTTGCGCTGTAGAGTGGCGTGCTGCGCTGTAGAGTGGCGTGCTGCGCTGTAGAGTGGCGTGCTGCGCTGTAGAGTGGAGCGCTGCGCTGTAGAGTGGAGCGCTGCGCTGTAGAGTGGAGCGCTGCGCTGTAGAGTGGAGCGCTGCGCTGTAGAGTGGAGCGCTGCACTGTAGAGTGGAGCGCTGCGCTGTAGAGTGGAGCGCTGTGCTGTAGAGTGGAGCGCTGTACAGTGGAGCCCTGCACTGTAGAGTGGAGCGCTGCGCTGTAGAGTGAATGCTGCACTGTAGAGTGAATGCTGCACTGTAGAGTGGAGCGCTGCGCTGTACAGCAGAATGCTGCGTTGTCTAGTGTTGCGCTGTAGAGTGGAGCGCTGCGCTGTAGAGTGGAGCGCTGCGCTGTAGAGTGGAGCGTTGCGCTGTAGAGCAGAATGCTGCGTTGTCTAGTGCTGCGCTGTAGAGTGGAGCGCTGCGCTGTAGAGTGGAGCGCTGCGCTGTAGAGTGGAGCGCTGCGCTGTAGAGTGGAGCGCTGCGCTGTAGAGTGGAGCGCTGTGCTGTAGAGTGGAGCGCTGTACAGTGGAGCCCTGCACTGTAGAGTGGAGCGCTGCGCTGTAGAGTGAATGCTGCACTGTAGAGTGAATGCTGCGCTGTAGAGCAGAATGCTGCTTTGTGTAGTGTTGCGCTGTAGAGTGGAGCGCTGCGCTGTAGAGTGGAGCGCTGCGCTGTAGAGTGAAGCGCTGCGCTGTAGAGTGGAGCGTTGCGCTGTAGAGTGGAGCGTTGCGCTGTAGAGTGGAGCGTTGCACTGTAGAGTGGAGCGTTGCGCTGTAGAGTGGAGCGTTGCGCTGTAGAGTGAGTGCTGCTCTGTAGAGTGGAATGCTGCGCTGTACAGTGGTGTGCTAAATTGGGAAGGTCTGCGCTGTAAAGTGGAGTGTTGTGTTGTGTAGTGCTGCGCTGTAGAGTGGAGCACTGCGCTGTGGCGTGCTGCGCTGTAGAGTGGCGCGCTGTGCTGCAGACTGGAACGCTGCGCTGTAGAGTGGAGTGCTACGCTGTAGAGTGGAGTGTTGCGCTGTAGAGCGGCGTGCTGCGCTGTAGAGGAGCGCTGCGCTGTGGAGTGGAGCGCTATAGAGTGGAGCACTGCGCTGTAGAGTGGAGCGCTGCGCTGTAGAGTGGAGCGCTGCGCTGTAGAGTGGAGCGCTGCGCTGTAGAGTGGAGCGCTGCGCTGTAGAGTGGAGCGCTGCGCTGTAGAGTGGAGCGCTGCGCTGTAGAGTGGAGCGCTGCGCTGTAGAGTGGAGCGCTGCGCTGTAGAGTGAATACTGCACTGTAGAGTGAATGCTGCGCTGTAGAGTGGAGCGCTGCGCTGTAAAGCAGAATGCTGCGTTGTCTAGTGTTGCGCTGTAGAGTGGAGCGCTGCGCTGTAGAGTGGAGCGCTGCGCTGTAGAGTGGAGCGCTGCTTTGTAGAGTGGAGTGCTGCGCTGTAGAGTGGAATGCTATACTGGGGAGTTCTGTGCTGTAGAGTGGAGTGCTGCGTTGTGTAGTGCTGCGCTGTAGAGTGGAGGGCTGCGCTGTAGAGTGGAGGGCTGCGCTGTAGAGTGGAGCGCTGCGCTGTAGAGTGAATGCTGCACTGTAGAGTGAATGCTGCGCTGTAGAGTGGAGCGCTGCGCTGTAAAGCAGAATGCTGCGTTGTGTAGTGTTGCGCTGTAGAATGGAGCGCTGCGCTGTAGAGTGGAGCGCTGCGCTGTAGAGTGGAGCGCTGCGCTGTAGAGTGGAGCGCTGCGCTGTAGAGTGGAGCGCTGCGCTGTAGAGTGGAGCGCTGCGCTGTAGAGTGGAGCGCTGCGCTATAGAGTGGAGCGCTGCGCTGTAGAGTGGAGCGCTGCGCTGTAGAGTGGAGCGTTGCGCTGTAGAGTGGAGTGCTGCTCTGTAGAGTGGAATGCTGCGCTGTACAGTGGTGGGCTAAATTGGGAAGGTCTGCGCTGTAAAGTGGAGTGTTGTGTAGTGCTGCGCTGTAGAGTGGAGCATGGCGCACTGCGCTGTAGAGTGGCGCGCTGTGCTGCAGACTGGAACGTTGCGCTGTAGAGTGGAGTGTTGCGCTGTAGAGTGGAGTGTTGCGCTGTAGAGTGGAGTGTTGCGCTGTAAAGTGGAGTGTTGCGCTGTAGAGCGGCGTGCTGCGCTGTGGAGTGGAGCGCTGCGCTGTAGAGTGGAGCGCTGCGCTGTAGAGTGGAGCGCTGCGCTGTAGAGTGGAGCGCTGCGCTGTAGAGTGGAGCGCTGCGCTGTAGAGTGGAGCGCTGTAGAGTGGAGCGCTGCGCTGTAGAGTGAATGCTGCACTGTAGAGTGAATGCTGCACTGTAGAGTGGAGCGCTGCGCTGTACAGCAGAATGCTGCGTTGTCTAGTGTTGCGCTGTAGAGTGGAGCGCTGCGCTGTAGAGTGGAGCGCTGCGCTGTAGAGTGGAGCGCTGCGCTGTAGAGTGGAGCGCTGCGCTGTAGAGTGGAGCGCTGCGCTGTAGAGTGGAGCGCTGCGCTGTAGAGTGGAGCGCTGCGCTGTAGAGTGGAGTGCTATACTGGGGAGTTCTGTGCTGTAAAGTGGAGTGCTGCGTTGTGTAGTGCTGCGTATTAGCGTGGAGCGCTGCACTGTAGAGTGGAGCGCTGCGCTATAGAGTGGTGCGCTGCGCTGTAGAGTGGAGCGCTGCGCTGTAGAGTGGAGTGCTGCATTGTATAGTGCTGCGCTGTAGAGTGGAGTGCTGGGCTATGAAGTGCTACACTGTAGACTGGGTTCTGCGTTTTGTAATGCTGCGCTGTAGAGTGGAGCGTTGCACTGTAGAGTGAATGCTGCACTGTAGAGTGAATGCTGCGCTGTAGAGTGGAGCGCTGCGCTGTAGAGTGAATGCTGCACTGTAGAGTGAATGCTGCGCTGTAGAGTGGAGTGCTGCGCTGTACAGCAGAATGCTGCGTTGTGTAGTGTTGCGTTGTAGAGTGGAGCGCTGCGCTGTAGAGTGGTGCGCTGCTCTGTAGAGTGGAGCGTTGCGCTGTAGAGTGGAGTGCTATACTGGGAAATTCTGCGCTGTAGAGTGGACTGCTGCGTTGTAGAGTGGAGCGCTGCGCTGTGAAGTGGAATGCTGTAGAGTGGAGCACTGTACTGTAGAGTGGAGCGCTGCGCTGTAAAGTGGAGCGCTGCGCTGTAGAGTGGAGCGCTGCGCTGTAGAGTGGAGCGCTGCGCTATAGAGTGGAGCGCTGCGCTATAGAGTGGTGCGCTGCGCTGTAGAGTGGAGCGCTGCGCTGTAGAGTGGAGTGCTGCATTGTATAGTGCTGCGCTGTAGAGTGGAGTGCTGGGCTATGAAGTGCTACACTGTAGACTGGGTTCTGCGTTTTGTAATGCTGCACTGTAGAGTGAATGCTGCGCTGTAGAGTGGAGCGCTGCGCTGTAGAGTGAATGCTGCACTGTAGAGTGAATGCTGCGCTGTAGAGTGGAGTGCTGCGCTGTACAGCAGAATGCTGCGTTGTGTAGTGTTGCGTTGTAGAGTGGAGCGCTGCGCTGTAGAGTGGTGCGCTGCTCTGTAGAGTGGAGCGTTGCGCTGTAGAGTGGAGTGCTATACTGGGAAATTCTGCGCTGTAGAGTGGACTGCTGCGTTGTAGAGTGGAGCGCTGCGAAGTGGAGTGCTGTAGAGTGGAGCACTGTACTGTAGAGTGGAGCGCTGCGCTGTAAAGTGGAGCGCTGCGCTGTAAAGTGGAGCGCTGCGCTGTAGAGTGGAGCGCTGCGCTGTAGAGTGGAGCGCTGCGCTGTAGAGTGGAGCGCTGCGCTGTAGAGTGAATGCTGCACTGTAGAGTGAATGCAGCTCTGTAGAGTGGAGCGCTGCGCTGTAGAGCAGAATGCTGCGTTGTGTAGTGTTGCGCTGTAGAGTGGAGCGCTGCGCTGTAGAGTGGAGCACTGCGCTGTAGAGTGGAGCGTTGCGCTGTAGCACTCTGCACTCAGCAACAATCTGCACTTTGTGTTCAGTGGCAATTTGCACCTTGCATTCAGTAACAATCTGTTGTCTGCGCTTAACAACAATATGCACTGTGCATTTAACATTGTACACTTAATAGCGATCTGCACCTGCACTCATTAACAATTTGCACTTTGCACTCAGAAACAATCTGTGCCCTGCACTTAGCAGCAAACTGCTCTCTGCACTTAACAATAGGCACTCTGCACTTAACAACAATGTGCATTTTGCATTCAATACCAGTCTGCAGTTTACACTACTATGTACTTTGCCCTTAACAATACATATCGCTCTATTACATACAACTCAACAGCAGACATCCACTACAACACATACCATCTATTACAGCATACACCATACTACAAGCTAATTCTTGAGACAATAAAAAAGCTTTCTAAAACAACAATACGTTTGTTAAGTAAGGCACATATAGCTTCAATGAAGGGCAAATGCTTAAACAATTGTAAGGCATACAGCTATTTACATCGAGATGGCACTTCCCTGTTGTTGCAAAATATGTTTTTGCTTAGACATTTAGTTTCGTTCTTAGCCGTGCTTACACATTTAGTTTCATTTTCAGTCATGCATGGACAGCTGGCTTCAATTTGGACACACGAAACTGTTTCAAACGACAACATTTGCCCATTTAGATGCTATATATTCGTAGAAACTTTCTTATAACATAAAAGCCATTTTAGCACAAACAAAGCGTTTTTAAACTGCGTACATGTAACTCAGACATTAATTTTTCTTTAAAAGGACTTAGAACATTAGGTGTGTTTTAAATAGCCTTTAAAAATAACTACAATTCTTCTGAACAAAAAATGTTAAGATATCATTCTCTTTATGTGTTGCAGTTTACGCTTTCACGGCTGCAAAATACATAAAGAAACACAAAATAAAAGCTCAAACAACTGAAAGGTATATTAGCAATTCCATCCTATTCATTAAGTGCTTTTGCAATCTCACTTAAACAAAATAACTTCACATTCTCATTATTATTCTGTATTGCAGTCTATGACCACGCAGTTTTTAAATCACAAACAGTC
This sequence comes from Lissotriton helveticus, assembly GCF_964261635.1. Taxonomy (NCBI): domain Eukaryota; kingdom Metazoa; phylum Chordata; class Amphibia; order Caudata; family Salamandridae; genus Lissotriton; species Lissotriton helveticus. The sequence continues at coordinate 1,547,520,604 of NC_136068.1, read as the reverse complement.
TTACAAACCAACTAATGCTCAAATTAATATGCCATATTGTTAGAAAAGTACAATTCATTTACACGTTATTAATACTTATTACGTATACACTGTTCTATAACTAATCTACATTGCACATTCCTTTACAGTGTGCGCGCATCTTACTACAGCATGCGCCCTCACAGCGTGCACCTCTAGACAGTGTGCACCACTTTATAGTGGAAATTTCCTACAATGCCCACCCCTCTACAATGCGCACCTTACTACAATACTTATTCCTCTACAGCGTACATCCTGTTACAGTGCGCAACATTATAGCACGTACCCCTTTGCAGTGTGCACCTCTCTACAGCGCATGCCCTTCTACACTGCATGCCTTTTGAAGCGTATGGTGTTTTACAGCGTGTACTACTGTACAGTGCACAACGCCTGCAACACCTACTCTTCTACAGCAGGCACCTTACTACATTGCGCATCTCTCTACACCATACATCCCATTACAGCGCACATCCCGGTACAATGCACATTCCTGTACAGCGTGTAACACTATAGCGTGCATCACTGTACAGCACAGACGCCTCTACCACCACTGTAAAATGCACACTCCTGTACAGCATGACACACTTCAGCGCGCACCCCTCTATAGCACAGACGTCTCTACAGGGCGCATTTCTTTACAGCATGCACCCTTCTACAGGGTGCACTTGGGTACTGCATGCATCTTTATACTGCATGCGCCTCTATACTGCGTGCGCCCCTTTACAGTGTACATTGCTCTAAAGCACACGCCATTGTACAGTGCACACCACTCTACAACGCATAGTATTGTACATCGCACATTTTCTACAATGCACAGCATTCTACAATGGACACCACTCTAGAACGCACACCACTCTACAAAATGCACACCTGTAGAATGCATAGCACTCGACAACGCACAGCACTCTACAATGCACACTTTAAAGCGCACATTGTTCTACGACGCACCTAATTGTACAATGAGCACTGCAACATACACTACTCTACAACACACACCTATTTACAGCGCACACCACTCTAGCACGCACACTAATCTACAGCACATATCACTTTACAATGCATACCAATCTAAAGCACATATTAATTTACAGCGCATATCGCTCTGCAACATGCAGTCCTCTACAACACATAGCCCTTTACAGCGCACAATGCTGTACAGTGCACATCCCTGTATAGTGCATAAACTTCTACAGCATATAGCCTTTTACAGCGCATACCATTGTACAATGCATGTTGTACTACAGTACACGTCATTTTACAGCGCACGCTCCTCTACAATGCATGCTCCTTTACAGCGCATGCCCCTTGACAGCGCATGCCTAATTACAGCACATGCCCGTTTACAAAACATGCCCTTCTACAGCACACATTGTTTTGCAGTGCATACTACTATACAGTACATACAATTCAATAGCACATACTGCTCTACAGTATGCAACACTACAGTGCAAAACATTCTACAGTGTGCAACATTTTACGCACATATCAATCTACAAAGCACTACTCTACAACGTACACCGCTCTACAGCACATTCTACTGTACAGCATACATCACTCTATAATACACATCACTCTATAACATACAGTACTTTACAGTACATATTACTGTACAATGCACCACAGCTCATGGTACAAAGAGCCAAAGGTTTGGGTGCCCATCAGGTATTGCAGCGCCGACCTGACAAGGGGAAGGCTCATATGATGAAGCATGACACCTAGCTTTGGGTGTGTAAGAGCCCTAGTTACGATAAGGGAATCCCCCCTCCCTTGTCCCTGCAAACACGAAGTGGTCCAGTTGGACTCACTATGCTTTGGCCCCTCTTGGTCCTCTACCAACCACACACAGAGGAACTTCTTACTCTCTTTGCTTACTAGTCATTTTGGGGCTTGTACATGGACGTCGTTAAACACGCCCCCCCAGTCCCTCCTTTTGTTGAATAAATTATTAAAGAGATATCCCTCAACAACATAGGTAGCTGCTTATTCAGTATACCCAAAGACATGCCGCGCACTGCTCCAAGCATACGTGCCCGTGTTTCTAAAACTAAAATGCTGTAAAATATGTGTGTGACGTGCAGCCTCACATACAGACAGTTGCACACTGTACTATCTATGTAATGTGCTTAGTGCAGCAATATAGAAATAAATAAGGAAGTCAGCCACACAGACTGAAAATCGTTCCCTTATTAGTTATATGTATCATGTGTTTGGGGTACGCAAGATTCAGAGCTAACAGTGCACTATTAATGCATTTTTTTTAACATAACTGTCCCTTCCATACCTGGTATGGGGTAGTAACGGCTATATATATATATATATATACACTTACAATTAAAAGCACACACTTACTTTACAGCTCAGTTGTCAACTCTTTGCACTGATGCTCAAAAACAATAAATATTTGCCACAAACCTTGGAGTGATTTGATCAATAAATGCCAATTTCCCAATACCCAGCTCCCAACCACCCTTTACACTTGCAGATTAGCCTTAACAATTGCAGATTAACTTGTTGTAGTACATTTGAATTTCTTTCAGTGTTCCCATACAACAGCACTCAACCTCTACACAGCACATTCAAAGCACGGCAGCGAGAACATTACTTAAGTTGCAAAAGTGTATAAGTGTTAGGAGTTGCAGTTCGCCTCCGTTCTGCAATAAAACCGGTTAGCTGAGCTCGAATCTGGAATTATTCTCAGGGTCTGAAGATATCATGGAGGTGATTTATCTCAGCCTTTCATCATTTTGTGTTCCATACATTCCGCTCAGTATAGTGTCAGAAAAAGGGGTTCATTTCAGATCCCTGTGTGCAAGCAGCTGTTAGGAGCGCACTTGTGCGTGCTCGGAGTTCACTAGTCTATGCTGAACAATCTGCATCTGTTCACGCCAGAAGTGCGTGCGTGTTTTCGGTATTACCCCCTGGCTGATAACTGAATCCATGTGAGTCTGTCATGACTAGGAAAAGTGGACGGCAGTCAGCCATGTTTGAACTGGAAGCAAACCACCAGTCTCTGTGCCCTTTCATCATTCAGAACTCTTGTTCCGCACACCCTTTGTTCCATTGTCCTTACCCTTCTGCCCTCTTTCGTACTGTTTCCTCCCTGTGCTTTTCTCTGCGCTATTCGCTTCTCTTCGCCCTTTATGCTTCAGTTCTCTGTGCCCCTCTACACCCTCGGATTCTCCTGACCTCTGTAACCTTCTATTCTCAGCGTCCTTGTACCTCTTCCTGCACCATGCGATGCTCTGGGTCTCTGGGCCCTTCAGTTCTCCTAGCCCCTGCGCCTTCCTTCTTGGGACCCTTTGGGCCTCTCTCCCTGGGGCCTCCAGTTCGGTCTCCCTCCTGTACTCTCTATTTCTCTGTGCCCACGACCCATTCGTCTCACTCTCTCTCTTTCCTTGCATCCTCTGGTACGCTAGGCCCCTCCACCCTTGGCCTTGGGTTCTCTCACCCCCTCCCTCTGGTTCCTCTGCATCTTGCAGTTCTCTTACTTGAGCCTTCGGATCTTCAGTCCCTCTCTTTCTCTGTGGCCCCACTCCCTTCAGTACAGTGGGCCTATGCAGCTTTCGCCCCCCCCCCACCCCTACAACTTTTGGTTCTATTTGCTCTCTTTCAAGTTTTCTAAACACCTCCACCCTTCGGTTCTCTGCTCCTTGCACCCTTCGGTTCTCTGCTCCTTGCACCCTTCGGTTCTCTGGCCCCTCCACCCTTCGGTTCTCTGCTCCTTGCACCCTTCGGTTCTCTGCTCCTTGCACCCTTCGGTTCTCTGGCCCCTCCACCCTTCGGTTCTCTGCTCCTTGCACCCTTCGGTTCTCTGGCCCCTCCACCCTTCGGTTCTCTGCTCCTTGCACCCTTCGGTTCTCTGGCCCCTCCACCCTTCGGTTTTCCTTACCACTGGGCCCTTCAGTTCTCTTAGACCCTGCACTCTTTGGATCTCGGGGCCCTTGCGGCTTTCGGTTCTCTCTCTCCCAGCGCCATGCGCTTCTTTGGGCCTCTCTTCTCCTGCACCCATCGGTCCTGGGACCTGTTATGGCTGTCTGTCTATCTCTGCTCCCGCCGGCCCTGGGTCCCTTCTTGCACCCTATGGTTCGATGGCCCTCCTGTACCCTACGGTTCACTCTCTCTTCGCCTCTCTCAGCGCATCCACTCTATCGTTCTCTTGCTCTCCTTGCAACCTTTGGTTCTCACCCCCTGCATCTTTCGTTTATCTTGCTACATATTTCGGTTCTCACGTCCGTTTGGGTCTATAATAATAAGAAATAAATGGGGTCTCTCTTTTTCTCTCCTTACATCCTTCGGTTCTCTGGGCCTCGGAGTTCTTCCGTTCCAGGAGTCCCGTCGCGGCCGGCAAGAGGGGGTAAAGGGGGGGGAGGGAGCTCGGCGCGAGTGTGGGGGGAGCGACACAGTAATGCCAATAAAATTTCAACTAAACTTACCTTAACACCTTCCTCCAACTGCGTCCTTCGGATCACGTGCCACCGCTCCTGCTGCTCCTAGGCAGCCTCCCTCCCGCTCCCCTAAGCCACACTCACTGCATGTGGGGGCGTGGGGCCCCTCAAGAGATTCATTCCCGGTCTGATCTGGGCGGCGCGAAGAGGGGCCCAGTCCTCAGTTAGAAATGGCATCTGTTACGCCAGGGCCCGGGCGTGCGCATGCGCACCAACCATTTCATTAATGAAGAGGCCATGGCATGCGCGCACTGAAGAGGCTTGGTTGCTACCTTTGCTGAGTGAGGGGCCCCCTGAAGCGCGAGGCCCCCGGGGCCCCCCCACACTGCGGGGGCCTGTGTTACGCCCCTGTGGAGAAGGGGCAAAGTCAGCCACTGTCCGATGGCAGAACACAGAGGGACATATTCAGAAAGGCATATTGGAATATATGAAGCAGGTAATTACTTTTACATGCCATTGTGAACTGTCTCCAAAAGATTAAAAAAAATAATAATGATACACACTTGGTGCACATAAAAAGCTCTGCACTCTGTGTGTGCACTTTCACTAATATGGAATTGGACGTTTGGGGCCGTTTCACAAAAGTGCAATAGCATGTGAAAGAGCATTCGTGCATTACTACTTCCTGGCCTCATAAATGCCTTTGTAAACAGACCTCTCTATCCTGTAGTATGTGCCTCCCAACAGCCTACACCGAAAATCAATTGGTGCTGGGGTGCGTGCAGGGCGGCTGGGGCCTCTCAAAGTATAAAGTCCACTCTGTCGAGCAACTGTTGGATGAAAAGTCCCATGCACAACCAGAAAGAAGCATCTCTTATTAGGGCTCCAAAAGTTAACGTTAAAAATCTTTATTCATGCCATTTTCACTTCATTCTTTTTCTTGAAATTATCAATATCAGGATTTCCGTCCTTTTACAGCATTCTTTCCATTTAACAATAATTTCAGCTCTAGCTCCTCCCCAGACTCTTGACAGGCATCCCTTCCACAGAAGTTTAAGTGAGTCATGCATTAAACTGAGGCAACGCCCTCCACAGACTTTTAAATCACTCATATTAAAGAAGCATTTGCAATGCAATAGATCTCGCGTTTACGCAAGTTTAAGCCATTGGCATTGTAAATGACAATGCCTTTTATGTTTTAAAACCAAAACATAAATAAAAAGCATTGTCATTTATAATGCCAATAGCATAAACTAGTGTAAATATGAGACCTATCCTCTCCATCCATCCATCCCCTCCACTCCACTCCATCCATCCATCCATCCATCCATCCCCCCACTCCATCCATTCATCCATCCCCTCCACTCCATCCATCCATCCATCCCTCACTCCATCCATCCATCCCCCACTCCATCCATCCATCCATCCCCTCCACTCCATCCATCCATCAATCCATCCATCCATCCCCACTCCATCGCTATCATCTTGCAAATCATCTTTATACACCAATACAGACTTTGTTAAAAATGTAATGCAACACATTGTCATATACAATGCCAATAACTCAAACTTTAATGCTGCGAGACCTATTGCATTGCAAATGCTTGTTTGGGCTTTGGCGTCAGCCCTGGAAGGCATAACCCCGCTGTTTTAACAGTGGGTCTATCCAGGCTAGTTTTCAGTAGGAATAGAAATCCTATACCAGTATTCTTCTATGGCGACACACTGCCAAGTTGTGTAAGAAATCTGCCTTAGAGGCGTAACATCTGGGGCCGTGCGAGGGTATCTAAAGATATATTTTGTGTAGTCTTTTAGAAGTAAGGTACATATTGTGCAGAATGTTAAACTGCAGGAGTAATATCTAACATTACAGGAGACTTGTGTAAGTTGCTGAGGGATGCCTTTTTGTTTCTTGAGTGAATGCTTACTAAATAAAGGTTAAAGGCTTTTCTTCCCATCTCTGGTGTTCAGTGTCTGGCGTGTGGTTATATCTATCATAATACTCTATTCTCAAATGGAATGAAAGACTTTAGCAGTGTCTCATAATTCACAAATTGGCTTGCTGGAATCTTATGACTTCGGGCCAATTTCCAGTAATTTCGGATCCGTGTATGTATATCACCCAATGTTTCAATACCTGCTTGCTTCCATGTCCCCATTAATTCTTTCACTATTTTAGGTAAGTGTTGAATCCTTGTGTCCACTCCCCTATTGACCCATCTGCTTTGTTGAATTTACATAATGGACATGTATGGTTTTTGCGCTTCCTATCTCCTTTCTAAGTCTATTCCATCAGTACTTCATTGCTCTTAATAGTATCCAAGGAGAATGAAAAATTTCCTAGCTATCGTAACGGAAAGTTTCAATTCTATTAAGGACCCGGAGCCGAGGATTATGCTATTCTTTCTTCACTTTATTGAATAGCAGCCATTCAAAGAACTTAACAAACCACTATTCCCATAAACCATAGGGAATAACAAAATCAAACAATAGAGTGTCCCAATACAAAGTGTCCGCATCAGTCCACCAATCACAGGTCTCCATGGCTATGATAGTCCTCTGTCATCTTCCATTTCCCCTCTTTCGTCGCTCGAGGTCTCCCCAGTGGAACATCTCGGGAGTCTTGTTTAGCGGAATCCCCTGTCAGAAATAAACACCACCATCAGACACTAGCAAAGGCTGAGGTTCTACCCTGTAGGGAAAAGACAGAGCAAGGCAACACAATGAGAAACAGCAAATAGCACATCAGGACCAAGATACATCATAGCCAATAGAATGCACAACAACAGCATATCAGAAACAAAAGAAACACTTTACTTAGTCAATTACGAGGGAGGAAAAGTACGAGAAGTGTACCCTGGGTGGGATAATCCTCGCCTCCGAGTCCTTAATAGAATTGAAACTCTCCGTTACAATAGCTAGGAAATTCTTTATTCTATGTCAAGAACGGAGGCGAGGGTTAGGCTTGTTTAAAGCTTACTGACTACTAAGTGAGCCATATCAATCACTGGTTTGAAGTAAAACCGTTTGAAGGTTGAGTCTGAAGACCAGTCTGCTGCATTCAGAATGTCTTTCAGACGAGCTCCCAGGGTAAAAGCTTTCGAGGCCATGGCCCCCCTAGTAGAATGAGCTCCAAAGGCTCTGAGGTCAGTACCAGCCTCCTGCATCACCCACCTCACCCAGCGAGCGATGGTGGGGGAGGAAACCACTTTGTGGGGTTTGCGCAGTGCGATAAGCATGTCTTTCCCCCTGAGGACGAAACTCCTCTGACATCTCCTCGTAAGCCTTGAGGCACAAGACCAGACAAAGCTTGGGGGAATCCAGAAAAGCGCAATAGAAGATGGACGTTGTACCACACTTGGTCCTACGGCGAACATTAAAGGTGAACCCCGAGGGGGAAAAGATCCTTCCGTTGACATCCAGGGCCCTAACATCTGAGACCCTCCTGGCAGAGAAGCATGGCCAACTTTGCTGACAGCTCCTTATGAGAGAGGAACCTGTTCGGCTACCAAGACAAAAACAGATTCAACACCAGATTGCACCCCAGAGCTGTGAATAACGAGGCTCCAGAGGAAGAGAGAGGGGAATGCCCCGTAAGAGCCTGCATACCAAAGGATGGTCACCCACCGGGGAACCATCCACAGGCATGTGCCCCACTGAAATGGCGGATCGGAAAATATAAACAGTCCTATATGCCAGACCGCCTTCCGCCAACAAAGCCAGAAAATTCAGGATCGAAGTCCCATCTGTTGCCATGGGATTGAGACCCGTCGCACACACCAATGACACCACCTTCTCCAGGTGGACCTGTAACGCTTGACTGTACTGTCTGCCCAGGCCTGGGACCCCCCATCGTCCCCTGTACACCTCCAAGCCATCAACGACAATGAGCCTTGGGCTATTAGAGGATGAGGAACCTTGTCCGGACTGAGAAGGAGGGTGGGAAGGCGGGGGAGTGGGATTGGAAAATTGTGGTAATGAGCAGATTTATTCTTCATTTGTTGATAAGCACAAGCTTTACTAGATCGGTGCATAGCTTTCAGGTTGTTTCAGCCTTCATCATTAAAAGGATAATAAAATGAATAAAGTTGTTGAGATGAGAGAAACAACTGTACTCTAAAGCGAATGACTATTGCAAAACTGCTGCAGGCTGTATATAAACATGAAGTATTTAATTGTAGGTGCCTTATTTTTTCATTTTAGCTATAGTTGCCCCAATGTTGAGTCCATACACCAAGTATTCAACAAGAATAAACCAAGCTACACCATACTGGTACCCAGGTAAGTGAAATTCCATACAGGATGACGTCCCGCTATTTCGCAATACTTGTTTGTTGCTGCTTGATTATATTCCCCGCTCCCATCTGTATGTAAACATACGTTCAGTTTTAATAGCTGAAAGATGAGTATGTGTCAAACATCTAGGCCTCTGTGACCCTGGCTAATCATTGTCCTGTTAGGCCTCCCTATTTTAGTGTTTTGTCTTTTTATGTAGGGATGTAACTCCTAGCGCTACAGTGCATTAAAGCCTTTACCCATAATATCAAACACAGATATATGCTGGTACCTCTGCAGAATCACACTATTTTTTATAGTTTACACTGCTTACAAGGGATTTAGAGTCTCTCAATATTAGCTTTATTCATAATAACAGGTTTCATAAAGGTTTCCTATTTGGGTAATGTCCAGAATCAAATTGTCTCTATTCTCCTAACCCACTGGGCATTGCCTGTCTCAAACACTGGTAATCACATACAGATATTATCACCTAAAATATTTTATTGACCAGTAGCCAAATGGCAAGTTCAGAGAATGGAAATATTTGAATGCTGCTTAATCTATTATTTTACTGTATTCCCTTCAGATCTCTTGCTTGCTCAGGTTCTCACGCCATACTGTCATGATTTGTTCTAATTATTATCACTCTCCGTCTCTACATTGTTTTCAGTTCCCATTCGGGATGATGGAAATTTACCTGATGTTCCCAGTCACCCCATGGACAAACTGGGGCCCAACCTGCAGTGGCTGAAAGAGCTGTGACACGGTGCACAGGCGAGAAATCCTCCAAGCAGCGATCACCTGAAGTTCGCGTAGAAAGGAATCTGCAACTTATCAGTGCTTATTTTTCTCAAATTGCTGCATGAAGGGTGACATTACTTCTCCACATCTTCCCAATTATGTCCCAGTGCAAGCTTTGTAAATATAGACGTACTCCCTCAGAGAGAAAATAAATTACATTGATGTGTGCCTTCTGTATTTGTTTTTCTTCTCAATATCTGTATATTTCAAAGCCTTGTGAATCATTTGAACCTCAGAGCAGTAACTTGCCTCTTTCATTTTTATATTTAATACATCATAAAAGCATAATGAAGTGCAAATTGATATCCATTTCAAAAGCCACAGTATCACTAAAGAGTCTTCTTGATGCAGGTGACTTTGCAGTTCTGTCAAAATTGGTTGAAACCAATAATATTGTCCTAATATTGGAAATAGCCACATTGCAATAACATGGCCTGAGACTTTAAGACCCACAAGCTGGTACACAGCAAAAGAGAATGCAAATTGGTTTTATTCTTAATATGAAAACCTACAGGGAACACAAATTAATTGCTATTGTACGGGCATTTGCAGTAAACTTTCTTCTCTCAGGACTCGTAGTTTGCGTCACTTTAGTTTTTTCCCCATTAATTCTGCTACTGACTATGTTCTGTCAACAAGTTGGTGTTGCTCAGAATTCCTAGAGTTAAACAATATTATTTTAAATACCCAGCCAGATTTAAGACAGGCTTTTATGAAACATATGAGTGGGTACATCAGGTGAACCTGTACTTTCTTGCAAAGAGAGAAACAATGTGTCTTCTGAGTAGCAGAGCGAAGACTGTGTGGTGCGGCAGAGCTGGTCAATTCATGTAACATTTATGGAAGTGAGTAAAGGTTGTAGAAATGCCTGGAATTTAAATTTTTGAGAAGATGATTTTGGGATGGTGTATCTGACCGAAACCATCTATGTAGACGGCAAAAAGGGAAATTAACTTGGTGCCACTCTGGAGCAATGCTCCATAGCAGTGTACTCTCACTGAAAGAAAGTATTACTTCTAGCATTTGTGTGTGAAAAGATAGTGGGGGAAAAAAAGATAGCTAACACTTAGCTAATGTTTGAAATCTCTTGTTGGTCTTCCGTTAATTGAAGAAAGGTCAATCAAAGCAATGTAAAAATTACAAAGGCATAACTCTAAATAACCATAGATTCAGAATGGACACCTTTCAGTCACATCAAAGAATCCCTTCTTAACATTGTGTAAAGTGTTCACAATCGATGCAGACTAATAAACTTGGAAACTGCTGTACCAAAAGAAAAAACGCCCACACACAATGAATCACAGTAAATTATAGTTCTACATATTTGATATTTGCCATTTGTTAATAAAAATAAAATGAATCACTGATACCTCCTGTTTGTAGCAGGCTCTGGATACCCTCCATCTATACTCTTCCAGTAACAGTCCTGTAACTTGGAAACGTTAATTTAACTCTGTTGCTTGTCCCTTTTTCAACGCTGCCATCATTTACATTTTTTTATTTAGACATGCTTCATTTTAGTCTCTCACAGCCAAATACCCTGTCCCTTCTTAATACAAAAAAAGCTGCTAATACTTTTAAAATCATTATTGGACTCGATTCAATTCATGAAGCTTTATTCGGTACATGTAAAATGACCATAAAAGCACAAACAAGACAGATACATGATATAAATATAACATAATTCATAATCCAATAGATAAAACATACGATAAAAGAATATATGTACAAAAGGCTAAAATATCATACTTTTACGTGCATTTATAGACTGATTAAGGAAGGTTGCAGTATAAAAACAAACATCGACACATTCCAGAAAATTAAACTCCTAGCCTGGTTAACAGTACACACACCATATTTGACAAATAAAGGTTTCAAATAGGCTGTTCTAAAGTTCATGTACAATTTGCAAAATAATAAAAAGTGCAAGGTGCTTTGTTTAGAAAGGCCATCACACGGGCATGGCCCCATCGGGTGTTTCTTAAGATTTGGATGGGCCACTAAATGGTCAGCACAAACTTATGCGATGGCCTAGTCACCAAAGTTAAATATGCTGGAAAACCTTCCTTTACAATATATTTGCTATGAAAAATGACAGTGGACAGAAGTCCAGACACTGAAGCCCGCTTCCTAACTCTGCTAATAAGAAATTTAGCTTTTAGCTCAGCTTTGGGAATTTGAGAAGCGGCGGTTCGGTCAACCAGAACATTAATGTTAAACATTTCCAGAAAGCAATCAGCAACGTATTTAAGCCAAGGGATATTGTGATATTTATCTAGTGATAGACAATCCTCTATGACAGATCTATTAAATTACTTTTCCTCCTGAAGCCAGATAGAGCGCCAGGCCATTAGTGGCCTCAGGGATAATAGATAATTTAAGAAATTAATATCCAGTTCCCGATGGGTCAGCTCAGAGGAGGCGGAGGGGGGTAAACACAAAAGCTTTTTTAACAAGGTGTTCTCCTCCTGCTGTAAATTAGGGTCACATCTGTGACCCCAGACACCTGCCCCATACCGTGCTATGGTCACACATCTCGCCTGGTATATTTTTAACATATCCCTGGTTCTTCTGTCCCCAATTTTTGCCGCAAACTTGAAGACACCATAGGAATTTTTGGCCATTTTGTTGCTAATATTAAGAAATTCATTGGTCCATTTTCTGTCTTTAGAGAAGGTGATACCAAGATAGCAAAATGTATCAACTTGTTGCACTTTTTCTCCATCGATAAAAAAGGCATTAGTGGATTTGCTTCTAGCCCCACATGTCATGGTGTACGTTTTCCCCTTGTTGATAATAAGTTTTCTGTCCTTAATAAAGGTGGAAAATCTATCAATTAGGCGTTGTAATCCACGCGGGGTTCTTGAGAGCAGTACCGCGTCGTCAGCGTACAATAACACTGGTACTTGAACACCTAGAATCTTGGGAGCATCCGCAGTTACATTTTTTAAAATGGCGTCGATTTCGTTAATAAACAAAATAAAAAGGAGTGGGGCGAAAACGCAGCCCTGTCTGATCCCACGATTTACACCAAATTTGGGGGTACATTCCCCATTAGTACCGTAGCGCACACAAGTTTGTAACTTTTGGTACAGCCTGGCAAGGAAGAAGATTATGCCCCCTGGGGCTCCCAGCTCAAGCAAGGTTGGCCATAATAGAGAGTGGTCAACCATGTCGAATGCGCTACTAACATCTGCAAAGCAGAGATATAATGTGCCACATTTAGCTTCCGTGTATTTGCCAATCAATAAGTCAAGGTTAATACACTGGTCCACTGTGCCCCGGCCCTTCCTGAATCCATACTGGCTATCTGCCAAAATGGCCTCCTGCTCAACCCACTCCTCTAGTCTAGCCAGCATGACTCTACTCATGATCTTAACTGAGGAGTCAAGAAGAGAGATAGGGCGATAGTTCTTTACATCTGCCCTACTACCCTTTTTATAAATTGGGATTATAATGGATTCCTTCCAGGTTTTTGGTGCCTCAGTACAGACAGCTGCGTTAAAAACAATAGCCAGAAGGGGGCTCCACATCTCTGGAGCTACTTTATAAACATCTATTGGGACCCCATCTGGTCCCTGGGCTTTCCCTCCCTTGCTTGCACGTATCCCAAGTTCCACTTCATTAACAGTTATTCCCAGAGGTATAATGGGCCATTTCCCAGCATTAATATCTGTACAGCTATCAGAGCCAAAGATGTTTGAGAAATGTGAGACCCATCCATCGCTGGGGACATTGGAGGTTAACACGGGAATATTCTCCTCTTTTAAAAAAGGGGAATTTACGGTAGCCCAAAATAAAGTACTGTTGGATCGTTCAGACGCTTGGTTAAGTGAGTCCCAAGCCTCCTGTTGTAGCTCACACTTTCTCCGTTTCAAGGCTTGCTTGTACTCTAGCCTTAACAAAATTATTGAGCCCAGTTCCCTGGGCTTTTTGGCAAGTGGACATTTTAACTGGACTAATAGGCTGGTACATGAATGATCAAACCACCCTAGCCCATTACTGTTCTGGGTTCTATTAGTTTTGGTAAACCTGGCATCAATAGATTTATTAATACATTTAAAAACATTTAAAACCCTTTCAAAATCCATGTTATTATCAAGAATAAATGTAATATTGATCAGATTTTCTTTAACGATGGCACTTATTAATTCCATGGCTTTCTCACCTGACCACCTTAATCGAACTCCATTTGATCTGTGGGGTTCCACATTATTAATTATGGTTCCTATACCTACATTGCTTCTACCCCAAAGAAAACAATCTAAGATTATGTAATTATGGTCGCTGAGGGATGAAACTTCAATCCTAGGGAAAGCTAAAAAGGAAGTGATTTTAGAAGAAACAATCGCATGGTCTATGACTGAACTACTTTGCTTGTTCTTATAGGTAGGGATGAATTGACCCCTTTCATCCTTGACCGGGTCAAGAATTACCAAATCATAGCATCCCATTAACCTATGCAGTGCTTCACCATAGCTATTATGTTTAAAATGCAGGTCGTCCAAGTCATCATTATTGGTAACCCCACATACCTTTTGGGTTGACAATTCACATAGTGGAATATTAAAATCACCCACCCAAACAATATCAAAGAAAACACAACATTCTACACTCCGATTGTCTATTGCGCTAGCCAATTCAATAACTAATGTTGGCCTGGTATTGTCAAAAACATTATTATAATAATTCACTAACAAAATGTTACGCCCTTGATCATCAACGAGCTAGAGAATCTGTGCATGAAAACCTATAGTTAAAGATCTTTTAACTATGATTTGCCGGCTGATAGAAACCAAGATCAAAAGACCGCCTTTGGCTCTCCCCGAGGCGGATGCTTGTGCCGCTAAATTGTAAGAGACACACCCCTCGTAATTTACATCTTCCCTGGACCATGTTTCCTGAAAACAGATGATATCATGGCTATTAATGAAGCTCTTCCAGCCCAAAACGTTCCCCTTGGACCTCAGTCTGGCAATGTTCCAGCTGACCATTGAGAGACCTGTGAAACCTCCTCTTACAACGTCTTGAACATCAGTAGCATTTATGCCGTCTCCAACCAACCCATTCAAAATATTCCCACAGTTACCAATCACATTTTGATCTCCAGTCAAATTTCGCTCTGAATGTATTTGCTCCTCATTAGATTCAAGAGCTAGACTAGACGTTAACACCTGACTATTTGGGGGCACAATTTGGTCATCCGTCCAAAGATGCTCAGGGAAAATAATCTCCTTACTAGATTTAATCACCGGGCTACAGGTGAGCACCATATTGTTAATGGGTACACATACGTGGGACCCCTGGTCCTTATAACGTCAGTCATTTGCATCCAGGGAGCTTAAAGCTTGATACCTATTACGCATTGGAACCTCGAAGACAGGTCGATAAATGGGTTCGATCGGTCTATTTCTAGGAGTAACTGGTGGTGTTTTGATTAAGTGACTGTAAAAATAACCAAGTGGGCGCACACAGATGCTGTTATCGTTAGATAACAGCGAGGTTGCTCTTAATAGAAGAGTGGCAACTTGTTGAGGGTGTTTAAAGTTAACAATGACACAGTCACCCCTACAGTTCTTTCTAGAATTTCTGATCCAGTTTACCCTCCTGGTGGATAAAATCTGGTCAGAGTAGGCAGTGGGAAACCCGCATTGATTATGCAGCCATGAGACTGTTTTATTTCTTAAGGGAATCGTGTGATTCCTGCTGGTGCTGTCCAGTATGGTTATCGATTGGTGGCACATTAGTTAGAACAACCACATACGGTGCAGAGTCCGGGGGGGAGGTTAATGAAACGGCTTTTCTTAACTTCTGTTAATCCAATGCTACTCTCAGGTACAGTAGCAGCCTGTATATTTTGACCAGGTAGTGCTAGTGGGACAGGGTTATGTATAGCTGTTTCCTTTAAATTGGAACCTCCACTAGTTAGATTAGATACATCTTCCCTGGCTCTGACTCCATTCTCAGCCGTAACCTTTTTAACGACGCTAGTACTACTGACCCTATCAGTATAAGAGTTCAGAAGATCACCTAGTCTTAAACTTCCGTGGAGATGATATCAAGTTTAGGTACCAGGGGTTTTATCAGCTTTTCAATTTTGGCATCTATGAAAAATGTAATTGCTCGTCTATTTTGACAGCACCATTCTTTACTAATGGCTCCTGATCACCGGGGATATTATGAGGGGGTGGGTCTGCTCTTTTTTTTATTGCGATTCCCACCCCGTTTAGTTTGTGGTTTTCTGCATGCCCTCACTGCTCTAGGGGCAGGGGGGGTTAGTAGTAGGGAATCATTAGTAACACTAGAAACACCCAAAGTGTCCCGATTGGACTCGAGTTCTATAGGCACATCGGTACATACATCAACAGGGTTAACCGATGCACCACTGTCGTCTAAAAGACTGGTGGTCATGGCACTTGGGGTTACAGGAGGGATATCAACTGGGCTCCCTCTGCCTAAAGATTTTCTCCGGCTTTTGTAGTCTGGTCTGCCCTGTTCCCATGATGCACTGGGCCAGGGACAGACTAATTTGCATACAGCCAGGTTCTGAAACTGGGATGGTGCAATGAGCTAAAAAACGGTGTTGGATCTAGCCCTGATCTCTTGACTGGGTGAGAGTACTCTGCTTAATTCAGAGACTCTGTCCATCACCACCCCTTGTTGTAAATAATTTTGTCCACCCTAAGCGTGGAAGGGTATACTCAGATGTGAGTCCCTTGCTCATTGCACCATCAGGATTTAAGCAAGCCGGGCCGAAGACGCCTGAAATGGCAGAAACCGGTCCCCGGAAGCTTGTTTCCTTCCCAGTGTAAGAATTGGCTTTTGTAGTCTGGTCTGCCCTGTTCCCATGATGCACTGGGCCAGGGACAGACTAATTTGCATACAGCCAGGTTCTGAAACTGGGATGGTGCAATGAGCTAAAAAACGGTGTTGGATCTAGCCCTGATCTCTTGACTGGGTGAGAGTACTCTGCTTAATTCAGAGACTCTGTCCATCACCACCCCTTGTTGTAAATAAAGATTTTCTCCGGTCATTGTTAATTTTACTGACCACTTTGACTAGATAATTATCCAACGTAGCCAAAACTGGCACAGTGTTAAGGGCTTTTTGTTTTGACATTATCGACAGTAACTCCGAGATCAGGTAAATATTAGTTTTAACAAACGTGAACAAACACTTTCATGAATTGCTTTCTAAATTAAAGTACAAATGTCTCAGGTGCCAAAAATTAGTGAGGCAGTAAAGAGCCAGTCAAAGTCAATAGTCATGAAAGTCTCACTTTACTTGATTGACTGTCCTCCGCGCTGCAGGGATGGTCAGTTGATTTTATGCCCTTCTGGTTTCCTTAGAAGGGGGCGTGGCGTTTTTCTAGCGCCTCCAGGTGCAGGCAGAGGCGTCGCAGGTGCGCCTTGTGACCCCGGGGCTGCTGGTAGTGGTAGTCCCGCTGGCCGTTTCCCTCACGGCGCGGAAAGGCAAAGGAAAGCATCCGGCTGTTCCCCTCACGGCTCTCGGACTGGTGCAGCAGGTAGGTTCCTTCACGTCCCGCACTGCGGCGGGAGCTTGCCGTTTTTCTAGCGCCTCCGGGCGCAGGCAGAGGCGTCGCAGGTGCGCCTTGTGGCCCCGGGGCTGCTGGTTGTGGTAGTCCCGCTGGCCGTTTAACTCACGGGGCGGAAAGCCAAAGGAAAGCACCCGACCGTTCCCCTCACGGACTGGTGCAGCAGGTAGGTTCCTTATTGGACTCAATTTTGGGATCACTGGAAAACATTTTGTACTGTTTTTTAGAATCACTTGAAAAAATTCTAGTTATATAGTATCGGGAGTTTCAGGAGTTTTTATTAGATTTGATATAGACCTCTACTGAGAATAACAATTACACAGACATTTAAAAAAAATATTATTTATAATGACCTTAAAAACAGCTTTATGCATTTATGATTTCAAAACATGTATCATAATTACTTTAAAACCACTTAAAAAACTTTTTAAGAATTTATATAATTGATAACAAACCAGTTCATTAGGTGCTGATTTACAGACCTTGTGTAGAGAATACATTGTATCGGAGACAAATGGGCCTCCAATATCTCCACCAGGCTTCTACTAGGGTTGGATTAGGACAAACTGTCAATGCATGAGGTAGATCTTGGGTTTCTCCCTTACACAAGTCACAGAGCTCTGTTGTATTTTCAGAGTTATTCCACTTTGCTATGTATACATTCAGAGGGAGGATTTTCAACCTCAGCAGAAGAATACAGCGCCGTACCCTGTGTTCTAGTGAAAAGTAAGTGTATTGCTCAGGAGATTTATATTCTGTATTTTTTGCATATTGATTATAATGTAATAATATAGTAAATTAGTGCTAAACGAGGTACCACGTTTTCAAAAAGTCTTAGGCCGACAATGAGATTCCAGTTATTACAAAGTAAGCTGTATTATTAATTTTGAACTTAGGTGTTGCATTCAGTAGGTTACTGTGCCTAACCTATTTCGAGTTGTCAACTTCCATAAAGGTAGCTAATTAACAGCATTTCTCTAAATTACCCATGTAATTTATGTTCGAGTTCCAAAAGCAATCACCAGTACTGGATGGCAGATATAGTCAAGTACACTGAGCCTATGTGGGTTAGAGAAGTTTCCCTATAGGTGAAAAATAATGCCTATCATCCTTTGGGAGTCGGAGTGCCATGCCTGAAAGTTTTGCAAAGAGTTAAAAGTTAATGTAAGGGGGGCGTGGCCGAGATGGCGTCGGAGTAGGACGCTTTTCCCTGCCTCTCCGGCGCCGATCCAGCAAAGCTGCTGATAGCGCGGCACCTGGTGTCCAGCTCGGCCTCTAATCGGTGGCGGAGGTCGCCGGTACACTGCGGTGGAGCACGGTGCCGTCGGCGAAGAGAGGGGTCGCCCGGAGAGGCTGCGGGACCGGCGGAGCTCTGCGGCCTGTGGATCCCCGGTCTGGATTAGCGGAGGCCGGCCCGGCGAGTCGCGGGGCCCACCGCGACGGAGGAGATTCTTTCTGCGCCCCGCCCCGCCCTGGGTCATCTTGCGTCGGACCGCATGGGCTGCGGGCTGTCGGCGGAGGCGGCGAGGGGCGGCTGCGATCTCCGGTGGGGCCTGGGGGTGCCGGCGAGTGGCGGCCCGGAGAGCGGAGAGGTCCCGGAGACCTCGGTGAGGGGCGGCGCCACTGTGCCCCACCGGGGTCCGGAGGAGCACCTGTAGTGCGGCGAGGACCGAGCTCCGCGAGGGCCCCAGGAAGCCTAGTCCTGGTGAGTGACCCCCCGCTCTGGACAGGGGAGGTGCGGAGGGAGCCCGGCCAGCTGACGGGGCCCGTCGAGGGACGTATTGGGGGTGCTGCCGGCCCCTGGTGCGGCGGCGACCTAGTGACTGCTCCTGGGGTGGTGCATGCCCCGGGCCCCTTCTATGGACTGGCGCGGCGCCGCTGGTGCTGTGGGGGTGTACCCACACGGCGGAGGGACCTGACCTGGGAGGAGTGTGGGGGCCCGGGAGCACCGGCCCGGAGGTGTGGTGGAGGCCCCGGGCGCTTCCCAGAGGCCGCATTTACCCGGACAGGAGCTGCTGGACTCGGCGCGTGGAGACGAGCGCCGACCCTGTGGGGGTGCTAACAGTGGACGACGTTTCAAGCAGGGCGAGAGCGATCGAGGCTGGCGCGGCCTCCTACGCTGCTGAGGGGCTTTAAAGGCTGCGTTTGGTGCCAGACTGGATGGTGTGTGAGCCGAGGGGACTGCGGCTGCCCATTGCCTGTGCCCGGACTTCCAGAGGGGGCTCCGGTCCTGCGCTGCAAGCTGGTGCGGACTAGGGGTGCTGTTGGGGGTGCGTACCTGGAGGCCCGGAGGTGCTCTGGTTGAGGAGCGTGGCGCCGCCATTTTGCCTGGCTCAACCGACTGTTTGAGTGCGTAGCGCTCGCTCCTGGACTTCTGCTGTCTGGATTGCCTTCGTGCACCGCCTCTCCAGGGCTTGTCGTAGCTGACTGGGGGCCCCTTGACCCCTGGGTTTTGCGCTCTCCTACCTCCTGGTATCTGGGCGCCGGAGATTCGCTGGGAGCCTCTGGCCAGGAGCTGTGTGGCGGACACAGAGTGGGGCTGCCCGCCGGGGCCAACTACTGCGCCTGCAGGCTCGGAGCTGGGTACTGCTTGGTTCTGGTGGTGACTGGTGGAGCGTTCGCCCTGGTGCAGGGCGCCCGGCATTATGGCTAACCAGGCCCGCAAGGGACGCGTTCTGAAGGACGGCGCAGCTAGATCGTCACAGCAGCCGGCGTCCCCCGGTACAAGTGGGTCGCCCAGAATGTCCGATGACGAGGCCCCGGCCACTAAGGCTTTTATGACCGAACTTTTTGCTTCCATCAAGGAGGACATCTCCGAGCTGCGGGCGCAGCTGGCCTCTGATCTCCGGGAAGTACGGCGAGATGTTGATGGGATTGGTGAAAGGGTGGCGACTCTTGAGGACCATGATTTGAGCACGGCCAATGATGTCCACTTACTCCAGCAAGACGTCATTCGCCTCACGGAGCAGAACTTGGACCTGCAGGCACACATGGAAGATCTTGAGAACCGCTCCCGGCGGAATAACATTCGCATTAAAGCGGTGCCGTGGGATGGTGAGTCGGGAGACCTGCGAGGCTATGTGCAGGAGCTGTTGCTGCAGATCCTGGATGAGGACGATGTGAAGGATATCCAGATGGATAGAGTTCATCGCGTTGGTTTGCCCAGGAGAGGGGGGGGGGCCGCCCCCTGACATCCTTGTCTGTGTTCATGACTTTCAATTGAAGGAGCGCATCCTCCGGAAGGCTAGGGCCATCGATTCGCTGCAATTTCGGGGCCATCATCCTCAGCTTTTCCAGGACCTAGCAGCGTCTACACTTCAAAAAAGGAGGGATTTTCGGCCGGTGACTTCCTTTCTGCGGGAACGCAACATCGCCTACTCTTGGGGGCACCCATTCAGGATCATCTTCAGGTGGCAGAATCGACTGATGCAGATGCGCTCCCTGCGGGAAGCGAAGGAGCTCTTGGGTTTGGAGGAGGTTGCCCCGTCCCAGGGGTCGAATGCATCCCCATCTCGGAGGCGACGTCGGACCTCCTCGTGGCATAGAGTGGGGTCCTCTCCGGCGCGGGGGCGCCCGGACCGCGATGCCAGCCAGCAGGAGAGGGAAGTGCAGTGGCATCAGTAGTTTCAGCGACGGTGCCGGCGTCACAGGCCAGCTCCGGAGCGGCGTGACGGTGACTTGATACTGCGGATCGGCGCTGGAGGGGCATGGACCCCCCCGGTCTGGGTGAATGGATGTACTTTCGGAGAAGACTCCCCAGACCGTGACCTTGGGAGGAACCGAGATGGTCTTCCTGCCCGGTCCCCGGAGTGGTCGGTGCTTCATGACCTGTGGACCACTGGGACTGATGAGTATTTTTTTCACTGTTTTTGTTTTGTTTACACTTTCACTGTTCCCTTTTCCTTCGGCCTACAGGGGACTTCGGCTGTTGTCTCCTCGCCAGCCCTGGGAGGACTTTTGTGGACTTTGGATGGTTTGTTTGGGGGTTTCCGGGGGGGGGAGGGTCTTGGGGGGGCTGTTTGGGGTGTTGGGGTTGGGGGTGTGGGGGGGTGCTGGTGGTGACGCGGACGTGTTGTGGATTGTATCATGTGGTGGTGAGAGGGAAGATGGGAGGCGCTGTTGGTATGAGAGTTGCGGGGTGATTTGGCATGGGGCTCAAGGTTGGGATTGCGGGGAGGAGGGTTGGCGGGAGTATGCTTTTCATACGTGTTGTGACCAGGGTACCTTCTGGCGGGGGTGGTGGGCATGTTCCAGAGTTATAGAGGATTCTAGTTTTTTGTCTTGCGATGCCTGTTAGCTTAGGGACCTGGAATGTTAAGGGACTGAACTCTCCGCAGAAAAGGCAAAAGGTGTGGAAGTATATAACGGACCACCAATTGGATATAGTGGGACTTCAGGAGACTCACCTTGCACGCAAAGATGAGCTGCGTCTTAAGCATAAGGCATATCCCCTAATATACAGATCCTCTGCGTCCACGAAGCATAAGGGGGTGGCCCTCCTCTTCCATACTTCGCTGCATTTTCAGCCTGTGGCGGTGCGCACGGATAGGGAGGGCCGCTGGTTGATGGTGAAGGGGCTGGTGCAGGGGAGGCTTTGTACTTTTGTTGTGATGTATGTTCCTAATACTGGCCAGAATAAGTTCTTGCAAGGCTTGCTGCATAAAGTGGGTGATTTTGTTGAAGGGCAGTTGTTCCTCATGGGGGACTGTAATTTGGTGTGGGACGGGGCGCTGGACTGTTCAGGCGCTCGCAGGGCGGATACTGGTGTGTTCTCTGAGCTGTCACGGCAAAAGGTTGCGGAAATGGGGTTGGTTGATGGGTGGCGGTTTATGCATCCAACGTCCAGAGATTATACGTTTTTTTCTCATGTACACCACTCATATTCACGATTGGATCATGTATTCCTCAGCCAGGCTCTTAGAGGAGATGTCCTTGACTCCACCATACTGCCCATCTCGGTCTCGGACCACAGCATGCTGGTGCTTACTCTGCGCTGGTCGTCGGCAGACACCGGGCAACGGAAATGGTATTTCCCAGCTTCGGTACTTCGGGACGAGGCTTCTAACAAGGCGCTGCGGGTGGCCATTAGGGAGTTCTTTGCCCTCAATCCGCCGTCCGATACCTCTGTATCCAACACGTGGGATGCCTTTAAGGCGTCCGTCAGGGGCACATGCTTGGGCCTTAATGCACAACTCAATAGGTTGCGACGCAAGGAAAGGGAGGCCCTGGAGGCTGAACTGGCTTCTCTCGAGCGGGCGCATAATCTCAACCCCTCGAGGGTGACCCTCCGGCCTCTCACGGCGGTACGAGGGAAACTGAGGGCACATTACAATAACAGGGCGGAGTTCACCCTACTGAGGTTGGGCCGACAGTCCTACTCTTGTGGTAACAAGGTGGGGAGGCACTTGGCCCGACAGCTTCGTGACAGGCGGGAACGTGAGTACATTGGGGGGATCCGCGACTCTGTGGGACAGTTGCAGCATCGGGACGAAACAAAGGCGGCCATCTTCGGACGCTTTTACTCGGATCTATACGAGGGGGAAAGGCTGGGAGCAGCTGCCCAGAGGGAGTACCTGGGGCGTCTGCACCTTCCGCAGGTGTCCAAGGAATGGAACGAGCTCTTAGGGGCCCCGATTACCAGGGAGGAGGTGCTAGATGCTATTGCGAACTTGAAGCTTCACAAGGCGCCTGGCCCGGACGGTTACACCGCTGTGTTTTACAAATCTTACGCTTCCAAGATCTGCGATTTCTTGGTCACCCTTTTTAATGACATGGCCACCTCCGGTTCCTCTACTGGCTCCTTGGCGGAGGCGATGATTACGGTCTTGCCGAAGCCGGGGAAGGATCCAGCGCAATGCGCCTCCTTTCGCCCGATAGCGCTTCTTAATTTGGACGCCAAACTATACTCGGCGATCCTGGCGCGTAGGCTACAAGACCTTATGCCGGCGCTAATCCATCCAGACCAGTCTGGCTTCATCAAGGGGCGCCAGACGCATGATAACACTCGTCGGGTGGTGCATCTAATAGAAAAGGCAGAAAGATTTCGTATTCCGGCGGTCCTAGTGGGCCTGGATGCCGAGAAGGCCTTCGATAGGGTGGACTGGGGGTTTCTGTTCAATACCATGACTGCCTTTGGTTTTTCGGAGGCTTTCATCACTATGGTGAAGGCTAATTTCTGCTGCCCCCGGTCCCGGGTGGCGGTGAATGGTCATATGTCAGCGTTCTTTACTCACACTCGGGGCACTAGACAGGGTTGTCCTCTGTCCCCCCTGCTGTTCGCGCTGAGCATCGAGCCGCTGGCGGTAGCGGTGCGGGAGCACGTCGGGATCCGAGGTCTGCCATTCGCGGGGGAACAGCACAAGATTTCGCTCTTCGCGGACGACGTCTTGTTCTCTATTACTGATCCGGAAAACTCGCTGCAGTACATTAGGGAGGTCTTATTGGAGTTTGAGGCCGTGGCCGGTTTTAAGGTCAACTATAGCAAGTCCTACATCCTGAATCTTACCCTTTCGCAGGTCGAGAGGGATCGGGTACGGCCGCTGACTCCGCTGGCCTGGGCCACAGGTTCGATTGTCTACCTGGGGGTCCATCTGACTCCGACGGTGGGCGGGCTGTTCCAGGCCAATTTCCCATCTTTGTTGGCGAAGTCCCGGACGGAATTGGACAGGTGGAAACCAAAATTTCTGTCATGGCTGGGCAGAATCCATGCCGTGAAGATGGTTCTCCTCCCTAAATTCTTATATTTGTTCCAGGCATTGCCTATCCCCATAGACAGCGATTTCTTTCGGCGGCTCAAGACCCATGTATTGCGTTTCGTTTGGCAAGGGGGTCAGGCACGGGTCTCCTATGCGGTTCTCCGTCGGCCGAGACCTGAGGGTGGAGTTGGGCTCCCTGACCTGCAGTTATATTACAAAGCGGCGCAACTGCGAGTGTTGGTGGAGTGGTCGCAACAAACCTCCGAGAAACATTGGCTCCATATGGACCGATGCGTTGCCGGCAGGTCGATTTGGGACTTAGCCTGGAAACCGAAGAAGGACCGCCCTCTCAACGCATATATAAGCACTCCTACGAGCACAGTGTTGAAGGTGTGGGACTCACTAGCGGCGGACGACCGTTGGACCACGTTCCCTTCGCCATTTACGCCCTTGCATAGCAACCCGGCTTTCCCTCCGGCACTTCGTGAAGGGCCGTTTGCGGTGTGGAGGGAGGGGGGGTGTCGGGCGTTGACCCATTTGTTCCACGGCCTGGACACCCTCACTTTCGCTAACTGTATGAGAGATTATGGGGTCCCCCAGACTGAACAATTCCGGCATGTTCAGCTGCTTCACTGGGCTACGTCACCTGGGGTGGTGGACGCGGCTACGAGACCGCCGACGCCGTTTGAAGCCTTTATATTACGGACGTCCACCATGAAGGGGGCCATTTCCTTCATATACCAGTTGTTGCTTCAATCGACGGTAGCTCCTCGACCTCGTTATATGGGGCAATGGGAAGAAATGCTGGGGCGAGATATCCCGGATGTGGAATGGTCGGCGCTTTGGCGTGACCTGACGACCTTTAACCATTCCTTGCACTTGAGGGAAGCCCACCTCAAGACGGTCATGCAATGGTATATGTGCCCGACTAGGCTTCACCGCATTTTCCCGGCGACCTCGGATAAGTGCTGGAGGGGCTGCGGACTTCTGGGAGACTTCCGCCACATCTGGTGGGACTGTCCGGTGATCCGTCCGTACTGGGAGGAAATCCTCTCACATATAAAGGAAGTGTTGACTTATCCCATTGATGAGTCTATGGCTTGTGTCCTGCTAGGGCTGCGTGACCCTGGCCTTGTTTATCAGACCAGGGCCGATAAAAAGATTTTGTGGCTATGCCTCGGCGCTGCGAAGCTCACGCTGGCTGCGGCCTGGAAAAAGAAGGATGCCCCGGCAGTTACACTATGGCATGCACGACTTTGGAGGTTGCTCAGTTGGGAAAGAGTGGCGGACATCTTCCTTGGCCAGTATAAGAATTTCCGATATCAGTGGGGTCCCCTGGTTGACTTTCTCTCTAAGGGGTTACCCTCGGCGGTATGTCCGGCTTCATTGAGGTCGATGCACCTCTTTCAAGTGTAATATGGATGTGGACTGAGTGTTGAGTGAATGGCGTCACCACCAGGGGGGAGGGTGGGGGTGGGATGGGGCAGTTGGTTGTCATGGTTTATGGGCTGTGGAGGGTCCACGGACTGATTATCTGCACCGCTTGTGTGGAACTTGGAGGATTGGGGCCCAGCATATTGCAGCACTGGTTATCCTGGATGGCCTGGCCTAATGATAGGCTTGTAGGCCGCTTGGTACTGTGGTCCTAGTTGCTATGTTGTCTCGCTCCTGGCCTGGATATGCTTGTAATATAGTTTGGGACACTGCTGATGCGTGCATAATGATTGCCCTGATCTGGAGTAATGTGCGGTCCCTCCGCAGCCCTTTGTTTATTTGTTTATTCTTTTCTGCAAATCAAAAATAAAAATTTTACAAAAAAAAAAAAAGTTAATGTAAGTACCATTTCGAAGAAACTGTTTTCATGTTAGTTGAGACATCCATTAGTCAATTTGGAACCAACATCAATTGGTGACCCGGCCCACAAATCATTATTACCTTTCAACTATGAACCTACTTCAAAACGGCAACTACTTCATTTGTTCAGCGCAGTTTAAAATGTGAAGCATTAATTACCGATTGGCTGAATTGCACTGAAGTCTAATGCTGGGTTAGAAGTCTGCTGGTGCCAAATACCAATAAGGAGTGTCGGGAACCCCATAAATCGCTTCCTGATTCTCTTTCTAGAAATGGCAGTGTGCATTTATTTGCCATTTCTTCAATCGGGAAAAGCAAATGATGTATGCATCTATCTTCACTGTTAAAGAAGCAGTTTTTTTCCTGTTTGAGAAAGAGGTATTTGGGCTTGATTCATTAAAAATGTGAAACTCTGTACAAGTCCAAGCCCACAATGTGTAGATATTAGCATTTTCTGATAGTCCCAGCAATTGGCACACCTTGCGCTAATCGTAGATACATCAAGGGTTGATGTGATCAACTAATTTCTACTGGTATACAGCCTTTACAACGAACTACCATTACAACGCAACTTTTACAACGCAAACCATTACAACGCATAGCGCTGGGGGGCGCTCTAGGATAGGGAATAGGTTTAATGTACTATCCAACACCTTCCCTACTATCCACGGGGACTGGAGTTGGAATAGTAAATTAAACTATTCACTATCCAGCGCCCAAAAGCATTATGCGTTGTAATGGTATGCGTTGTAAAACTTGCGATGTAAAGGTAGGCGTTGTAAAAGTATGCGTTGTAACGTCATACATCCATTTCAACTCCTCTGAGCGGCCTGACACAACCTTTGAGTGCTAGAGTATCCCATCCACACTATACCAATTTTATCTATACCGAGGGAAATTTTGGAAACTTGTAGGTCACCCATAGGCATGCCAGTCTCTCGTGCTTTTTCCTGCCTGTCTCCACAATTGTGTAATGTGTACCCCCTTGTTAAACTCCCTGTTCCTTTTTTTTTTTTTAAACCAACCTCATGGGACCATCTTCCATCCTTCGAACGAGCAGAGATTGCAATTTATACCAAACCTCTCCTCGACCTCTCTTGGCTGGTGTATATAAAGACATCAGAACAGAGGTTCACCCTACAAGTCCTGGATAAAAGGACCGCAACATGGATGCTTTATGGCGCACGCCGTTTGCATACGAGTTTACTTACTCTCATCTGAATAATCTGATAGCCCAGACTTGAGAGCTTCCCCAGCGGATGCACTCCGCTCATCTGTTCTCCCAGTGCACCTCTCTGAACTCACATTTATTTGGAGGGTGGCAACTGGTTTGGAGTCATTTTCACCCTCCATATTCCAATTGCTGCTAAAGAATGTATGCAAGCCTTCCTACCTTCCAATTTCTTGTTCGTCATTGGTTTTATCGGTGTCACTTGTCAGAGCACACAATAGTAATCACTTTTTTCTTCTGTTCACCTCGGGTATAAGAATTGTCCTGTGATTTTTGTGGCAAGAATAATGGAGATTGCACAAGACGATTCAGAGGTTTATACATTGATGACTTCTCTATCATAGTTCATAATTTAACAGAGCACTCAAAAATGAAAACTATAGTGACTCCTCCAGCCCAACATGGGGTATAAAATAAACTTTAAAAAATCTAATATTGCATACCTTAACATGATTTTTGTCCAGCCCATTGCATATCTTTGTAATAGAGAATTACTTAAATACAAAGTATAAAGCTATACTATGGTTCTCTCCCCAACAGATCATGTCCGTGGTAGGCCATGCTCCGTCCTCCCACTCTTCAGTACTGGTCCTTCCAATCAGTTTGAAGTTGTGCTGGCCGCAGCTAAATTAAGCAGCTGTCTTGCTTAGGAGCAGTTGTTGGCTGCACTGCAGATTCCCTAAGCAGTGGCAGGCATGCAGCGGTTTTCAGTTGGGGGGGCCGTTTCAAGGCATATTGTGTTGGCCGGGGATTAAGCCTCAGATTGTGGCAGTGCCTTCTTTCTCCTGGCTGCCTGGTGAGTCGTGTCGTCAGTTCAGCTGATCCTTCCTCATTGGCGTCAAGCTTGTGATGCTATCCACTTCCTGTTGCAGGTCTGGGGAAAGTAGTTGAGTTGCATCAGTGTGCTTCACTGCAGTAGCTTAGTCCAGTCAGCTGCACTTCAATTGGCTCCACAGTTGACGTACTTATTGGGGGTTTCTGCTTGTATACCCCCCCATTGCATTTCATATATTTGTATAGTCATTTGTTTTAGTTCCAATTTTTCGTTTTGAATGTTGTATTGTTTGTAGAAGTATAATGTATAACATTTGCTTTATTATATATATATTTTTAATTTTTATTC
Organism: Lissotriton helveticus; assembly: GCF_964261635.1. NCBI lineage: Eukaryota > Metazoa > Chordata > Amphibia > Caudata > Salamandridae > Lissotriton > Lissotriton helveticus. The sequence continues at coordinate 1,547,492,664 of NC_136068.1, read as the reverse complement.
TCTTTATTGTCATTTTAGGTAACCATACACGCGAGGCAGTAGCCTCAACAGATACAGCAGGCAGTCAACTGGGAGAAGGGGTGGCGGGGGGCAGTATGGGAAGGGTTGAGGACAGAGGGGGTGGGGGGGGAGGAAATCTGATATGTCATGTACATTTGTGTTCTTAGAGTCTCACATCTTGGTATATCTCGTCCAATGTTGCAGTCTTTGACATTCACAGGTTCAATATATATTTATTAAAGTCACTTCTAGTAGGCACCGGTAAAAAAAACATTATATCTGGGCTCACATCAAGACCCCATGTACCCTCCCATGTCTCCCTGCTACACCCGAGTTCCTCTGTTACTGAGTGTTTTCTTTTCAGGCTGCCAGCTGGATGTAGAATCGTCACTTGACCTCAGATATGACGGGAGTGTCTACCATATTTCCCAGGTCCGAGTCACATGTGGCATCAGTGCCCAGTAGGCTATTAATTGTTCATGGCAAAAGGCTGCGTCCTCTAGTAATAATAATAATAATCTTTATTCGGTTTTTAGCAGTGCAAAACCATAAAAGTTATCAACATACAAATTTCATGAGTATTTCTATAAAAACAGTTATTACACGCATTTGTTAAAACATATGACCAAGTTCTGCACAACATTAAGTACGTAATAAAACAGTGGTAACCCTCTGAGTTTCTTATTCTGTTTCAAAGGTTATTCCTATGACTCATAATACACTTCAAGAAGTGGAGTACGTGTTAGCAAATACGTTCAGAATCCAGCATCTGTAATGCTAACATAGCTGGACGACACTGTCTATAACCCCAGCTTTTTAATAAAGGGATTATCCAGATTTTTCTGTGTGGGTGAAAAAATTTACAAAATAAGATTGTGTGAATAGTTGACTGTTGGGACAAATCGTCACAGGGGCAAGGGGTCAAGTTTAAGTTCCAATTGTTTTTTTCGGGAAAAGTCACTAATATATAAAAAATATTCAATCTGAACCTAGTTAGTAGCATCTTATCATATGTTGTCATTTCTAAGATCAAATAGAGCTGGATTTTCGGGGCCGACTGTATCACATTCGCATGAGTCACAGATTTTTTTGTCGACAGCAAGGACAGTCTCAAAGACTCTTGATGACTCAGCGCAATTTGTTTCAGATCTTTTTTAGATATTTCATTTAATTTTTCTGGGGTGAAATAATACTTTTGTAGACCCAGATCAAAAAAGAAATGTCTGATATAGGAGAGCCATGCTATTTTATGTACATGTTCCAATTCCATGGAGTCCTGTAAAATATTTTTGGTCAGCAGGTTTTTGTCCGACAGCCAAACGCGCCTCCAGAGTAGTAGTGGCTGGATCTTAATTAGGTCTTCAATATACGATATTCCCAGTTCCATATGCGAGGCGTAGATGGAAGAACCTTTTGGCGTGGACAGAAGAAATCTCATGAAGATATTTTCTTCCTTTTGCAATGACCCAAAGGCAGTGTGTCCCCAAATCCCTGCCCCATACAGGGCGATGGCTTGACATTTTGCAGCATAGATCTGCAACAGTTCTACTGATGGCCTTTTTCCAAGTCTTTTTGAGAAGTTCATCAGTGCTAGGATTGCTCGTTTGAATAAGTGTCTCCTAGCCTCAACAGCAGCCTTCCAATTTAGTCTATCATCTATCATGATGCCCAAATAGGGGTACTGTGAGGTCTTTTCAATTTTTTGGTTTTTTAAATAGATGGACTTTGTGGCTTTTCGCTGACCCCCCGCTACCATGACAAATGTTTTTTTTACGTTTATATGTAAATCCAGAGCACCCATAAAGTCAGCATACTTGGATAAGGATTTCTGAAGCTCGTTAGGAGTACGTGCTAAAATAACTGCGTCATCCGCGTAGAGCAGTGCGGGGATCAGGCGATGTTTCAGTCTGGGCAAGTCCTGCCCCCCCCCTCAACATGGTCTCCTCCAGACCGTTGGTATACAGGGAGAAGAGGAAGGGGGCTAGGACGCATCCTTGCCTTACTCCTCGCTCTACCCTAAACGGTGCAGTTAATTCCCCTTTTGTTCCAAATCTCACTCTTGCAGAAGCATCGCCATATAGCTCCCTTAGAAAATCCAGGAGGGGAGGATCAACCCCAAGTGTACCCAACAGAGACCAGAGCTTCGCGTGCGACACGCAGTCGAATGCGGAGGACAAATCCACATAGACCATGTAGATTGTCCCTGGCTTTGCATGAATGTATTTTGAAACTAGCATGCTTAGGTTAAGGGCCTGTTCCACTGTTCCACTGTTCCAAAGCCTTCCCTAAATCCAAACTGGAGATCCGAAAGGATGTTTTTATCTTTTGCCCATTGCTGAAGTTTTTCCAGGACAACTCTGCCGACTACTTTGCCCAGAGAATCAAGCAGCGAAATGGGTCGATAGCATTTTGTATCTTGGCGGTCCCCCTTTTTAAAGATAGGGACCATAATGGAGTGTGACCATGACTCCAGAAGTCCAGGTTTCGCTGTTGCTGAGCAGACTCTTGTGAGTATTGGAGTCCAAAGGTCAGGAAGGTGCTTAAATAAGTCCACTGGGACCCCGTCTGGGCCGGGTGCTTTGCCGCTCTTGCTCATCATTAGTGCCAGTTCTACGTCTCGTAGTTCAAAATCTATCAATATTGGAAATGCTACCGGGGGAGGATTCGGATGACATTCTTCTATTGGGGATGTTAGTTCAAAAATTCTTGTGAAATGGTTCACCCAGGTTTCCTCATCGATAGCGACGTCGATCTGCGGAATGTTAGAGTCCGATAGCAAGGGGGACTTAACTATTCGCCAAAAAGACTGGCTATCTTTCGTGAGCGCGCTTTTATGCAGAGCTTTCCACAAGGACAGCTTCAACTCTTTTTTCCTTGTCTTTCTGGCGTTATTATACTCTCGCCGAAGGTGTTGGATCTCTAGGTGGTCTCTACTTGATTTACCAAGTGCCTTTCTTAAATTAGTCTGCGCCTTGGTACAATCATGATTAAACCAACCTGCGGTATTTGATTTGTTTTGTTTGACTACTCTGGTCAACAATGTTTTTACTTGCTCTAAAATCATCTTAAAATTTTCCAGGATTGATTTGGCATCTGCTTGAGGGTCCAGGCATATCATTATACTACTATATGCGTTCTTAATTAGTGTATTGGTGAGCTTATTAGGATCCACTTTTTCCCACTTTATCGTGTATCCATTCATTTTTCCCAATTCAATCCTATTTTGTGACAGGGTATTTGCTATTGTTGTGGTAAGAGATCTTAAATGACTCAGCTGTAGGTTCAACCTTAAAGCAGAATGGTCGCTTAAGACGTTTTCCACAATATTAAAATTCCTACTTAGATCTTTTAGCCCTTCTGTAGTGATTATATAGTCAACTATGGTCTTGTGCCCCCTTCCTCGATAGGTAGGTTCTAGTTGGTTCTCTAGTGGTAAGATTGGGTTTATTATTAGCAGCTCCAGATCTAAGAGGATCTTGTTCATAGCCAACCCCGTTCGTGAATTCATAGCCAACCCCGTCCTCTAGTAAGTGTTCAGCTCGTGGTGTGGCTCTCCCTCCCCAGTGTTTAGCTATCTGTCTCTTGGCGAGAAATAGAAGCATGGCGAACAAATGTCTATATTCCGGTGGTTCCCCTCTTTTTTTTTTATTAATTGGCTTCGCAAAAAAGACTTAAGCAGACAAACCAAAACAACATATTACTATACAGCACAAAAGAAAAAGTAGCTATAGTGTACATACATTTATTTATAAAGTTTTATATAGCGCGAACATGATCCTTAGAGATATCAGAGCGCTTTACAATTGTGGGGAAAGGAAGGTAATGGTTGCATGACATGTGTCAAATAGGAATACAGACATAAACATATATCAAAATAGAACTCCTAGGAAAAGAACGGTTACAAGTACACAGGGTCGTCAAAATATTAAGAAAATAACTGAAATATATTGTGATGGAAAAGCATCCAGCGCTGGGCTTAAAAGTGAAAGTCCCATGCATTAGAGCAGACGATCCAACAACCTATTAAGCTAGGAACTTGTTCATAAGGAATCTTTTTACTTCCCGTTTGAAGGTAACCTTGGAGGAGATTCTATGTGTTTCCGGTGGGAGAGAGTTCCAGATCTTCAAAACAAGTGCTTGGACCACATGTTAAGTCAGCTTGTGGGAGGAAAGATTCCTGAGTATCCTCAACAAGTGGTTAGCTCGGGGGAGGAGTCACGCACTGGTCCAAGATGGCTGCGTGAGTGCTCGGCTCCGGCGGACCTGTCCCCCTGCCCCAACATCCTGACACCTATCCTGTCGCCTGAGCCTGTCGCTGGTCAGCGGAGGTGAAGCGGCGATCGGCAACGCGACTCCGGCCCCGCTGTTCCATCAGGGGTCGGAGATACACCACCCATCATCAGAGGCCTGCTGATTGTCTGGCGCCTGGGGCTCGATTGCTGCAGGAGCTGGCCGCAAGTGCGTCAACACTGGGGCCGGCACCGGAAGGATTGAAATATTCGCTGCGGCGTGGGAGCGGCCGAGAGTGCTGCCGTGTGACCCCGGCGCTTATACGAGGAGTGAATTTCTGGTGGAGGAGCGGCGCTTGTTGTGGGAGCGTGGGCGGACCTCGAGCACTAGCGGTGCTCTGGGACCGTTGGAGAACTGCATTGACCGCCCTGGTAACGCCGCGCTGTTGGAGGGGCCCGCCGGCATTACCCGGGCGGCGGGACCATTGTGCTTGCGACGAGACTCCCCCTCGCCTACTGGCCGGAGGACCCCCTGCAGTGGTGGGGAGTGGCACAGCTGCGTCGTGATGTGTCTTGGGCGTGAGGGGGCAGCCTGCATTGGGGCCCACATTGGATTACCGCTTGGTGTCAGCAACTGAGATCCCCACGTCTTGGACTCGTATTGTCACCTGTTCGCGGGCCTGGTATGGCGTCCGAGGGGCCACAGCCTGGAATGTTGGCCGGATTGCTTTTGTGTGGTGCCTGGGGAGCACAGATGTTGGCCGACGACTTGCTATGTGGAGGTGAGCCCCTGTCACGCCTTCCTGCCGGACCCCATTTGTGTGACCTTCTCCATCGGAAGGCACGTCACGTGGGTGCACGGAAACTTTGTTGTCTGGACGCCGAGGGGAGTCCCGGTCTGCGTGGCTGGTTGGCTGCCCTTGCAGCGTTGGTGGTGGGTCAGTGGCGGGCATCTGGGGCCTCGCCTTGTGCTTTTCGTGATTTTGGACAGGCACCCTTGGTCCTTTTCCCCTGGGGACTGTGTGGCTGGGGTCTGGCGCTGACCGCCCGGATCTGCGGCTCTCCTGCGGTGGGCTCTGTCTGTTCTCCGCCTCGGTGGTCAGGCCACTCCCAGGCGTCTGCGGCCTTTGAAACCGCTTTCGTCCGGTGCCTTGCTCTGCGCTCCAGTCATTGAGTGCGTTGGCTGGTCACCCACTGTGGCCATTTCTTGATTGCCTGTGCAACGCCGCTACGCTTTGGTGAGCAGGAGAGGCCCGGAGGCCCCTGAAGAGGCATTTCTGATGGCGACTAAACCCGACTCGGACAAGGGTTCTAAACATCCAAACCAACAAGCTCGACAGCTACACGATGCCCAGGGGGTCTCCGCCGGAGCCGAGGAAGATTTAGTCATTGGGGGGAGACTCCTCTGGTCCACTGGCTGAGCCGACGTTGCTAGACGTGATGGCGGCGATCGATAGCGTCAAGTCTTCCCTTGGACAGAAGATGGAATTGCTGGACGCGGTCACCATCGAGGTCAATCTCATCCGTGAAGACCTTACGAAGGCAAGTGAGAATGTCAAGTCTCTAGACATCAAGACGGCAAGTTTAACAGATGATGTGGCTTTGCTTCAGTAGGAGGTACGTGACCTCAGGGCTGCCAGTGACCTCACCGTTCGGAAACTGGATGAGTATGAAGGGAGGGCTAGACGGAACAAGGTTCGTATCATTGGCGTTCCCGAGAAGGCCGAAGGCCCGGCCCCCGATTTATTTGTTGAAGACATTATACTCCACCATCTCAAGCCCAAGGGACTGGGCAACTTCTTCACGACTGAACGGGCACACAGGGTACGGGGGGGGGGGGGAGACCCAGGCCTGGAATGCCCCTTCCCCCCCCTCCCCCCCATTGATTGCGAGGGTCCTGAACTTTAGGGACCGAGACGCTATCCTGCAGGCTTCCCGTTCCGGGGGCCCCTTGAAATATGAAAACGCTACTTGGCGTGAAGAAGACACTCAGAGACACAGGTCTAAAATATGCAATGATGTTTCTGGCCCAGTTGAGAGTGGAGGTCGAGGGGAGAGCTTGTTTTTTTGACAATCCGGAGGTGGCATCAGCCCCCGAGTAGGCCAGAGGGACAAGATCGAGATGGTGGTGGCGGCATACAGGGACAGGAATGACGGAGATCGCTGTGTAAATGACTATTTGAGTCTGCCACGTAGTGGGTCTCACCCACGAGTACCTCGCCTGACTTGACCCTGTGTACTAAGAGATGTGGCAGGCGGAGGGTGGGGCTGTTTCTGAAACAGGGTGGGGGGAGGACGGGGCCCTGAACTCCTCCTCTTTTCTACTTTTAGTTAGTCAGTAGCTGGATTAGGGGCGACAGGCACACTGCTAGTTGGGGATGGGCGGAAGCCGTGAGCAAGTGTGCAGGGAGGGGGGTGGGGGTTGGGGGATGGGAGGTTTGAGAGTTCTGGGGTTTGTGGATTTGTTTGTGTTTGTGACATCAGGAGATAATTTGACGGTGCTTTTATGCCAGCTTAATGTCAAATGGTAGGAGGGGATCTGGAAAGTAAACGTGCTGGGCGACAAAATCAAAAGAGGGATGGTCAGCCAGCTCATTCGACGTCACTCCCCGGACGTGGTGCTGTTGCAGGAAACACATCTCATCGGAAATAGGTGTATGGCCCTCTACGAGGGAGGCTACAAACTAGTGGCACATGCGGGGTTCACGTCTGGATTGAGGGGCGGGTCAGCATTTTATTGAAAAATTCCTTTCCCCTGACTATTCAAGCTACTCGGTCTGATCAGCGGGGTAGGTATGTCGGCATCTCGGGGCAATGGGAAGGGAAGGTCGCCACTTTTATTTCCATCTATGTTCCACCAGGTTTGCAGGCAGATACATTCCGAGATTTGTACGCAATTTTCTTAACGTTGCCTTTGGGTATTCTAGCTCTGGGAGGCGATTTTAATGCTGTGGTAGATGGTGAAAAGGAAAGGCAACCAGCCAGAATGCTGAGACCGGCACATAGGTGGCTTCCTGATTATCTGGACAGAACCGGCTTGGTTGACTGTTGGCGGCAGTACAATTTAAGAGGCGTGCATTATACATATGTGTCTGCCGCACACCACAGTATGTCCAGGATAGATTATATTTTGGTCCCGGACGTCCAGGTATGTGCGGTCCGGGAGGTCCAGCACCTTGGGAGAGGCACCTCCGACCATTCTCCGGTATGGTTGCAGCTAGAATTTGACCGGGTCACAGCGGGCAGGATTGCTCCCATCAGCCCATGTCATTTGAGATACCCCGCTGTCGAGAGATATAGTCAAGGCCGTGGATAGGTATTTTCATGACAATTGGGGCACAGTGGATTCGGCCCAGACTCTGGGAGGCGTTTAAAACCGTGGTTAGGGGTGAGGTCCTGACCGTGGTAGTGCAGAAAAAGAGGGAGCGGCAGGCGGACTTGGTGAGGGCGGAGGAGGCGGTACAGACTCTGGACTCGGAAGTATCCCGGGTGGTTACTCCTGAGGGTATCCACCTTTTTTCGGTTACGTCAGGACGAGTTAGGGAGCCTCGCAAGGGAGAGTGCCAGGGTGCAACATGGAGAGACCCAGAGTAGGATATATGAGCTTGGAGACATGGCAGGGAAATTCATTGCGTGGCTCGAGTGGAAGGAGTGGGCGTCACGGCTGGTACCTGAACTGCAGGGAGATGACTCTTTCGTGATCACTGACCCACAGGCCATTGCCAATAGGTTTGCGAACTATTACGGGGAGGTATACAGCTCAGAGAGGGTGTACACAGAGGACGACAATACAGCAATGATCAGGGATATTCAACTGCCTGCGCTCTCAGATGACGACCGTAAATATCTTGACTCCCCGTTCACGAATGATGAGGTAGCGCAGGCTATTAGGGGAGTACGCTTTGGCAAGGCCACGGGACCGAATGGGATCCCGGTTGAGCTCTACAAGTTGCACTCCAACAGACTTGCCCCATTCCTCCGCTCGATGTATAATGAGAATAGAGAAAAGGGGCAGCTTCCATATGACCAACGCATTGCCAACATCGTGGTCATCCATAAGGAGGGTGAACCCAGAGAGTGCTGTTCGTCCCACAGGCCTATTTCGCTGCTGAATGTACAATCCAAGGTTCTTGCGAAGTTGTTGGCTACGACACTGAATAAGGTTATCACCACCGTGGTGCACCCGGATCAGTCAGGTTTTATGCCGCGCCGCAATACTGTCCTTAACTTGCGTCGACTTAATGGGGTCTTGGGCCGTGCCAAAACTATTCAGGAGCCGGCGGCGCTGGTGTCCCTAAATGCCACAATGGCATTTGACAGAGTGGAATGGCCCTACCTTTTTGCTGTCCTGGAGAAACTTGGATTTGGACCAGATTTTATTGACTGGGTGCGCCTTTTGCCCTATTGGCCGTGTAGTGGTGAACAATCGCAAGTCTTCCGATTTTGTTTTAAGCAGGGGGACCAGACAGGGATGCCCCCTGTCTCCACTTTTATTCACGTTGGCCTTGGAGCCATTGGCGGCATGGGTCCGACAGGACCTTTCAATACGTGGGATGTGATTATTATTATTATTAGATTTAAGTTTATAAAGCGCGCAGCTACCCATAGGTTTCCCGGCGCTAAAACCAAATGAGAGAGGGAGAGTCGAAAGGAGGGCAATTACAGGTTAAATAACCAAGTTTTTACCAGTCTGCGAAACTTAAGGTAGCAGGGTTCAGTGCGCAACAAAAGGGGAAGGGAATTCCAAAGTGAGGGTGCCAGCCATGAGAAGGAACGGCCGCCCATTCTGGATTTTTTGATTCTAGGAACCGAGAACAAGTGCTGATTAGATGATCGAAGAGTGCGGGGGGGACAATAGTGCTGAACCAAAGAGTTAAGATAGGGTGGGGCCAGACCAGCATTTATTCTGTGCATGAAGCAGAGAGCCTTAAATTTTGTGCGGCTTTCAATGCGGAGCCAGTGCAGAGTACGTACGGAATTGGAGGTAGAGGATGTATTGGGGAGATTACAGAGCAGTCGCGCCGCCATATTCTGGACTGTCTGTAATTTTCGAATCACCTCTTTGCAGGCTCCCAGGAGAAGAATGTTCCCGTAGTCCAGTCTAGAAGTGATTAAAGCCTGGACTACGGTTTTCTGAGTATCCTGGGGGAGCATCCAGATGATCTTACGCAACCACTTAATGATGGTAATACAAGTGGAGGAAGTTTTAACCACGTGGTTCTTCATAGATAGCTGGTCGTCAAAAATGACGCCGAGGTTGCGTGCTGTTTTAGATGGCATAGGTAGAGTGCCCATTTGTGGGGGCCAGTGTTGTGGTCCCCATAGGGTGGTGTTATGGCCAAACAGAAGAAGCTCTGTTTTCCCCCCGTTCAATTTCAGTTTGTTATCATACATCCAGGCTGCGATGTTACTGAGTCCTGCGCAGAGGGAAGAGGAAGAGGAGTAAGAGCCCGTAGAGAGAGAATAGATGATCTGGGTATCATCGGCGTAGATAGTGAGCCCAGCTTGCTCCGCGATAGTAGCCAAAGGTCTGACATACAGATTAAAAAGCAAGGGGCTCAAGATGGAACCTTGAGGAACACCATACGCCGATTTATAGGTTTGGGAAGCTGATGAGGCAGAGAAGACTTGGAAGGTGCGATCTGAAAGAAAACTGGCAAACCAGTTGAGGGCTGTGCCGGTGATGCCAGATGATCTAAGGGCATTAATAAGGATGGGGTGGGAAACCGTGTCAAATGCGGCACTCAAATCAAGCAAAATGAGTGCCACGGTTTCCCCCCATCCACTCGGCATCGGATGTTTACAGAGACCCCCAACAGAGTAGATTCCGTGGAAAAACCGGACCTAAAACCGGATTGGGATGGATGTAAAATTCCCCTAGATTCAACATGGAAAGAGAGTTGAGAGTTGATATGCTTTTCCAGAATTTTTTAAAAGACCGGGAGAAGTGAAATAGGGCGGAAGTTTGATGGAATGCTAGTGTCAGCGTTAGCCTTTTTTAGCAGAGGCACTATCATTGCATGTTTCCATGCAGAGGGTACTGTAGCTTCTTTAAGGGATGAGTTAAGAAGATCCACAATGAGTTCAAGGGAAGAATTGTCCAGCATTTTTTATATTTGAGGGGGAAGAGGATCCACCGGGGAGCCAGATTTGATTTTACTGATAATATCAGAAAGAGTTTTGATCTGGGAGGAGAAAATTTCACTCTACACTGATGATATCCTTCTTTACCTCACCAACCCGAAGTGGTCCCTAAGCTGTTTCTTGGATGTGTTGGCTATATTCGGACGATACTCGGGCTTTGCCATTAATTGGTCTGTCGGTCCTCTTTGTCCTCACCGGGGACCCACCAGATGTTCTGAGCGCTTGCCCAAGAGAGGTCGCCACGGAGGGTTTCAAGTACCTTGGGAACTGTATCACCTTAGATCCTAAACTCCGTTATACCCGGAACCTGTCTACCCTGCTCAATCGATATAGGAATGATGTGGCGCGATGGTAGGCGCTCCCACTCTCCCTTCTAGGATGGGCGATACTCTTTAAAATGTTGGCCTTGCCTCGCTTCTTGTATGCTCTGCAGAATGCAATGGACCCCGTTCCAGCGGCTTATTTCGGGGAGATAGAATCCCGTCAAAGGCAGTTACTCTGGGATGGTACACCCCGCTTTGCATTTCGTAAACTTACCCTTCCCTGGTATGACGGGGCATAGGTTTGCCAGATCTCAGGAAATACTACTGGGCCTCGCAGCTGGTGGCAGTAAACCATGGGATATATGGCGCCCCGAATGACCCTGGATACGCCATGGACAGCTGGTTAATCCCAGGAGGTGACCACACTAGGGCACTCTATGCTAAACCCCACAGATTCCCCCTCACGGGGCCTACGGCGCATGCCGTCCAGATATGGCATGCAGCTAACGGGCACCTTAAATGGGAAGGGAAGCTTACGCTCGCCACTCCATTATGGAGCTCAGAGAAGTTGGGTAGCTTGTGGAAGTCGAAAGGTTTTGACAAGTGGAACCTAATTGGAATTACGCATGTGCGGGACATTTGGAGGGAAGGCGCGATACTCCCGTTTGCTTCCCTTAAGCTACAATATGACCTGAGTGACGTTGAATATTTCCTTTATTTGCAGGTACGGCATGCATTGCTTACTCACGTCCCTGGGGGTACGCCACTGCCTGAGGGCTCTCCCCTTGAAGACATAGTGTTAGACGGCCATCTCCCTGCGAGGGCTATCTCTTTGATATATAAGAAGCTTGTTAATGATATGGAAAACCCGCTCGTAGATCTAAGACGGCGCTGGCAGGACGATGGGCTGGAGCTTGATGATGAGAACTGGCAGGAGACAATGTCGTCCCCGAAGTTTGTGGCAATTCTGATGCGGCTCCGACTGGTGCAACTAAAGATCCTACATAGATCGTACGTCACGGGTCCCCGATTGATCCATATGGGCCGTTCAGACACCGGGGAATGCAGGAGGGGGTGTGGGGAATGTATATCCTGTGGCACTGTACGAGAGTGAAGGAGTATTGGGGTATGGTCCATAGCACAATCCTAGTCACGGAAATGCAGTTGGAAGCCCGCAGGTGTATTCTGAATATATGGGCACCAACCGATCTTAATTCGCACAGGAAGCAATGGGCAATACTGGCACTCATGATTGCGAAGCGCAATTCACGCAACTATGGGGAGCTCGCCAGCCGCCTGGGGTGGAAAAGTGGAGGGAGGATTTGGACTGGTGTATGTGCAGGGAAAGGGCAGTGTATTCCACCAGGGGCTGCCCGGGAAAGTGGTGTAAGATCTGGGGGTCCTGGAATCACTATAGAGGGGATATCTGTACCCCCCACCCCCACAGGGCCCGAGGAAATTGAAGAGCACATGTCCCCTTGATCCATTCAATGTTATATCCGTACAATATTTTGATGGTATGTAAGGTCTGTTACTGTCCGATATTATTCTGAAATGTGTCCCCTGATGTTTCTTCTTTTTGTTGCTTTTGATTTAATAAAGAGAAATTAAAAAACCCAAAAACAAGTGGTTAGCTCCCTTGCACACATTGCTAATATGGGTCTCCATGTTCAAGCGGTTGTCCAGAGTGATTCCGAGGATTTGGCTGAGTCGATAATGAGGGGGGAACAGTTGAAGGCAGTGAGGTGGTTCATCCAGAGGTCTGGCATCGGAGTGTGATTTGGGGGAGAGATGAGAAGGAATTCTGTTTTGGAGGTGGTTCACAGTTAACCAGTTTTGAGTAGACAGTAGGGTAGTGTTGAGTGAGGTGATGTTATCCGGGGAGGAGATTTTTAAGTAGAGTTGGGTGTCATCCGCGTACATGTGGAAGAGAATGCTCATGGAATTTAGTGCATCAGCTAATGGTTCCAAGAACAAGTTGAAGAGTATGGGAGATAGGGCGGACCCTTGGGGGACACCTATGAGTACTGGAGATGGCTGAGAGAGTGATTCGCCTTCATTCTTTGGGATTTGTGCTGGAGGAAGGAAGAGAACCATTGCAACACCGAACCAGACAGGCCCATCCTGAACTCTAGAATAGATAGGAGGTTGTCGTGATTAACAGTGTCAAACGCAGAGGAAAGGTCAAGGGGGATAAGGAGGCACAATTCATTTTGATCAAGCATTTTTAGAGTGTCATCCATCACGAGTGAGAGCCAATTCATTGCTATGCCCGCTACGAAAGCCAGATTGATGTTGGTCCAGGAGATTGAAACTTTTGATGTGAGCACAGACTTGCGATTGGACGCATTTTTCTAGGAGTTTGGCGAGGGAGGGGATGTTAGTGATAGGGCGGAAGTTGTTAAGGTAAGCTGTCTGCGGTAGTTTTTTAGGTCTCGGAGACCTATTGTCGCCGAGTTCGCTCTCAAGGGAACACAGAGCGGTGCACGAGCCTACCAGGGTCTGTGGACGCGCACACACACAGGCAGGCACGCCCAGACACACACAGACAGACACACACACGCATGCATGCACACACACACACACGCACACACACACACACACACACACACACACACACACACACACACCCTCCCTCCCTCTCTGACCACTCCCTCTCTGCCGCCCCCCTCTACCCCTACTCACCGGACTCTTTCCCTCCTCAGCGGGTCAGTCAGGGCAGCAGGCAGACTCGGTGTCTTCTCCGGCGATCTTCAGCTGATGTGCACGCCCACGCTGCGTCTCGTGCGCGCCCACCACGCTGTTTCGCGCCCGTTGATCCTCAGCTTGTGATTACTACTCCTTCTAACCCGGATTCTAAATTACTATTTCTTGGTTCTCTAACTCCACTCTGTTGATTCGTAACAAACTGATATTCAGCACATTTCACAGTCTCGCTTTTGCTTCTCATAAATACAATACGATTATTTTAAGCAAATGTCTACCCTTCTTTTGGTCCTGTGCCTATTATGCTTCGGACTATAGAGTTTTAGAAAGTGTGGTGGAAGATTCCATGATATCAGCGTGCGGAACCTGGGTGTCATAGACATAGAAAAAGACTGCCCATGTGCCAACCTGTGTGCTGAGTGCAGAGTGTGAGTGCAGAGTAGTGAGTGCAGAGTAGTGAGTGCAGAGTAGTGAGTGCAGAGTGCAGAGTAGTGAGTGCAGAGTGCAGAGTAGTGAAGGCAGAGTAGTGAGTGCAGAGTAGTGAGTGCAGAGTTGTGAGTGCAGAGTAGTGAGTGCAGAGTAGTGAGTGCAGAGTAGTAGAGAGTGCAGAGTTGTGAGTGCAGAGTAGTGAGTGCAGAGTAGTGAGTGCAGAGTAGTAGAGAGTGCAGAGTAGTGAGTGCAGAGTTGTGAGTGCAGAGTAGTGAGTGCAGAGTAGTGAGTGCAGAGTAGTAGTGAGTGCAGAGTAGTGAGTGCAGAGTAGTGTGTAGTGAGTGCAGAGTAGTGAGTAGTGAGTGCAGAGTAGTGAGTAGTGAGTGCAGAGTAGTGAGTAGTGAGTGCAGAGTAGTGAGTAGTGAGTTCAGAGTAGTGAGTGCAGTGTAGTGAGTGCAGAGTAGTGAGTGCAGAGTAGTGAGTGCAGAGTTGTGAGTGCAGAGTAGTGAGTGCAGAGTAGTGAGTGCAGAGTGCAGAGTAGTGAGTGCAGAGTGCAGAGTAGTGAGTGCAGAGTGCCGAGTAGTGAGTGCAGAGTGCCGAGTAGTGAGTGCCGAGTAGTGAGTGCCGAGTAGTGAGTGCCGAGTAGTGAGTGCAGAGTAGTGAGTGCAGAGTAGTGAGTGCAGAGTAGTGAGTAGTGAGTGCAGAGTAGTGAGTACTGAGTGCAGAGTAGTGAGTAGTGAGTAGTGAGTGCAGAGTAGTGAGTGCAGAGTAGTGAGTAGTGAGTGCAGAGTAGTGAGTGCAGAGTAGTGAGTGCAGAGTAGTGAGTAGTGAGCAGTGAGTGCAGAGTAGTGAGTGCAGAGTGCAGAGTAGTGAGTGCAGAGTGCCGAGTAGTGAGTGCAGAGTAGTGAGTAGTGAGTGCAGAGTAGTGAGGGGTGAGTGCAGAGTAGTGAGTAGTGAGTGCAGAGTAGTGAGTGCAGAGTAGTGAGTGCAGAGTAGTGAGTGCAGAGTAGTGAGTAGTGAGTGCAGAGTAGTGAGTAGTGAGTGCAGAGTAGTGAGTAGTGAGTGCAGAGTAGTGAGTGCAGAGTAGTGAGTGCAGAGTAGTGAGTAGTGAGTGCAGAGTAGTGAGTGCAGAGTAGTGAGTGCAGAGTAGTGAGTGCAGAGTAGTGAGTAGTGAGTGCAGAGTAGTGAGTGCAGAGTAGTGAAAGTGAGTGCAGAGTAGTGAGTAGTGAGTGCAGAGTAGTGAGTAGTGAGTGCAGAATAGTGAGTGCAGAGTTGTGAGTGCAGAGTAGTGAGTGCAGAGTAGTAGAGAGTGCAGAGTAGTGAGTGCAGATTAGTGAGTGCAGAGTGCCGAGTAGTGAGTGCCGAGTAGTGAGTGCAGAGTAGTGAGTGCAGAGTAGTGAGTGCAGAGTAGTGAGTAGTGTGTAGTGAGTGCAGAGTAGTGAGTAGTGAGTGCAGAGTAGTGAGTAGTGAGTGCAGAGTAGTGAGTAGTGAGTGCAAAGTAGTGAGTGCAGTGTAGTGAGTGCAGAGTAGTGAGTGCAGAGTAGTGAGTGCAGAGTTGTGAGTGCAGAGTAGTGAGTGCAGAGTAGTGAGTGCAGAGTAGTGAGTGCAGAGTGCCGAGTAGTGAGTGCAGAGTGCCGAGTAGTGAGTGCCGAGTAGTGAGTGCCGAGTAGTGAGTGCCGAGTAGTGAGTGCAGAGTAGTGAGTGCAGAGTAGTGAGTGCAGAGTAGTGAGTGCAGAGTAGTGAGTAGTGAGTGCAGAGTAGTGAGTACTGAGTGCAGAGTAGTGAGTAGTGAGTAGTGAGTGCAGAGTAGTGAGTGCAGAGTAGTGAGTAGTGAGTGCAGAGTAGTGAGTGCAGAGTAGTGAGTGCAGAGTAGTGAGCAGTGAGTGCAGAGGAGTGAGTGCAGAGTGCAGAGTAGTGAGTGCAGAGTGCCGAGTAGTGAGTGCAGAGTAGTGAGTAGTGAGTGCAGAGTAGTGAGGAGTGAGTGCAGAGTAGTGAGTAGTGAGTAGTGAGTGCAGAGTAGTGAGTGCAGAGTAGTGAGTGCAGAGTAGTGAGTGCAGAGTAGTGAGTAGTGAGTGCAGAGTAGTGAGTAGTGAGTGCAGAGTAGTGAGTGCAGAATAGTGAGTGCAGAGTAGTGAGTGCAGAGTAGTGAGTAGTGAGTAGTGAGTGCAGAGTAGTGAGTGCAGAGTAGTGAGTGCAGAGTAGTGAGTGCAGAGTAGTGAGTAGTGAGTGCAGAGTAGTGAAAGTGAGTGCAGAGTAGTGAGTAGTGAGTGTAGAGTAGTGAGTGCAGAATAGTGAGTGCAGAGTAGTGAGTGCAAAGTAGTGAGTAGTGAGTGCAGAGTAGTGAGTAGTGAGTGCAAAGTAGTGAGTGCAGAGTAGTGAGTAGTGAGTGCAGAGCAGTGAGTGCAGAGCAGTGAGTGCAGAGTAGTGAGTAGTGAGTGCAGAGTAGTGAGTGCAGAGTAGTGAGTAGTGAGTGCAGAGTAGTGAGTAGTGAGTGCAGAGTAGTGAGTAGTGAGTGCAGAGTAGTGAGTGCAGAGTAGTGAGTAGTGAGGGCAGAGTAGTGAGTGCAAAGTAGTGAGTGCAGAGTAGTGAGTGCGGAGTAGTGAGTGCAGAGTAGTGAGTGCAGAATAGTGAGTGCAGAGTAGTGAGTAGTGAGTGCAGAGTAGTGAGTAGTGAGTGCAGAGTAGTGAGTAGTCAGTAGTGAGTGCAGAGTAGTGAGTGCAGAGTAGTGAGTGCAGAGTAGTGAGTAGTGAGTGCAGAGTAGTGAGTGCAGAGTAGTGAGTGCAGAGTAGTGAGTAGTGAGTGCAGAGTAGTGAGTGCAAAGTAGTGAGTAGCGAGTGCAGAGTAGTGAGTAGTGAGTGCAGAGTAGTGAGTGCAGAGTAGTGAGTGCAGAGTAGTGAGTTGTGAGTGCAGAGTAGTGAGTGCAGAGTAGTGAGTAGTGAGTGCAGAGTAGTGAGTAGTGAGTGCAAAGTAGTGAGTAGTGAGTGCAGAGTAGTGAGTGCAGAGTAGTGAGTAGTGAGGGCAGAGTAGTGAGTGCAAAGTAGTGAGTGCAGAGTAGTGAGTGCGGAGTAGTGAGTGCAGAGTAGTGAGTGCAGAATAGTGAGTGCAGAGTAGTGAGTGCAGAGTAGTGAGTAGTGAGTGCAGAGTAGTGAGTAGTGAGTAGTGAGTGCAGAGTAGTGAGTAGTCAGTAGTGAGTGCAGAGTAGTGAGTGCAGAGTAGTGAGTGCAGAGTAGTGAGTGCAGAGTAGTGAGTAGTGAGTGCAGAGTAGTGAGTAGTGAGTGCAGAGTAGTGAGTGCAGAGTAGTGAGTGCAGAGTAGTGAGTAGTGAGTGCAGAGTAGTGAGTGCAGAGTAGTGAGTAGTGAGTGCAGAGTAGTGAGTAGTGAGTGAGTGCAGAGTAGTGAGTAGTGAGTGCAGAGTAGTGAGTGAGTGCAGAGTAGTGAGTAGTGAGTGCAGAGTAGTGAGTAGTGAGTGCAGAGTAGTGAGTAGTGAGTGCAGAGTAGAGTGCAGAGTAGTGAGTGCAGAGTAGTGAGTGCAGAGTAGTGAGTAGTGAGTGCAGAGTAGTGAGTGCAGAGTAGTGAGTGCAGAGCAGTGAGTGCAGAGTAGTGAGTAGTGAGTGCAGAGTAGTGAGTGCAGAGTAGTGAGTGCAGAGTAGTGAGTAGTGAGGGCAGAGTAGTGAGTAGTGAGTAGTGAGTGCAGAGTAGTGAGTGCAGAGTAGTGAGTGCAGAGTAGTGAGTGCAGAGTAGGGAGTGCAGAGTAGTGAGTGCAGAGTAGTGAGTGCAGAGTAGTGAGTGCAGAGTAGTGAGTAGTGAGTGCAGAGTAGTGATTGCAGAGTAGTGAGTACAGAGTGCAGAGTAGTGAGTGCAGAGTAGTGAGTGCTGAGTAGTGAGTAGTGAGTGCAGAGTAGTGAGTGCAGAGTAGTGAGTAGTGAGTGCAGAGTATTGAGTGCAGAGTAGGGAGTGCAGAGTAGTGAGTAGTGAGTGCAGAGTAGTGAGTGCAGAGTAGTGAGTAGTGAGTGCAGAGTAGTGAGTAGTGAGTGCAGAGTAGTGAGTGCAGAGTAGTAAGTTCAGAGTAGTGAGTAGTGAGTGCAGAGTAGTGAGTGCAGAGTAGTGAGTGCAGAGTAGTGAGTGCAGAGTAGTGAGTGCAGAGTAGTGAGTAGTGAGTGCAGAGTAGTGAGTGCAGAGTAGTGAGTGCAGAGTAGTGAGTGCAGAGTGGTGAGTGCAGAGTAGTGAGTGCAGAGTGGTGAGTGCAGAGTGGTGAGTGCAGAGTAGTGAGTGCAGGGTAGTGAGTGCCGAGTAGTGAGTGCAGATTAGTGAGTGCAGAGTAGTGAGTAGTGAGTGCAGAGTAGTGAGTGCAGAGTAGTGAGTAGTGAGTAGTGAGTAGTGAGTGCAGAGTACTGAATAGTGAGTGCAGAATAGTGAGTGCAGAGTAGCGAGTGCAGAGTAGTGAGTAGTGAGTAGTGAGTGCAGAGTAGTGAGTAGTGAGTGCAGAGTAGTGAGTGCAGAGCAGTGAGTGCAGAGCAGTGAGTGCAGAGCAGTGAGTGCAGAGTAGTGAGTGCAGAGTAGTGAGTGCAGAGTAGTGAGTAGTGCGTAGTGAGTAGTGAGTGCAGAGTAGTGAGTACTGAGTGCAGAGTAGTGAGTAGTGAGTGCATAGTAGTGAGTAGTGAGTGCAGAGTAGTGAGTGCAGAGTAGTGAGTGCAGAGTAGTGAGTAGTGAGTGCAGAGTAGTGAGTAGTGAGTGCAGAGTAGTGAGTGCAGAGTAGTGAGTAGTGAGTGTAGAGTAGTGAGTGCAGAGTAGTGAGTAGTGAGTGCAGAGTAGTGAGTAGTGAGTGCAGAGTAGTGAGTGCAGAGTAGTGAGTAGTGAGTGCTGAGTAGTGAGTGCAGAGTAGTGAGTGCAGAGTAGTGAGTGCAGAGTAGTGAATGCAGAGTAGTGAGTAGTGAGTGCAGAGTAGTGAGTGCAGAGTAGTGAGTGCAGAGTAGTGAGTAGTGAGTGCAGAGTAGTGAGTAGTGTGTAGTGAGTGCAGAGTAGTGAGTAGTGAGTGCAGAGTAGTGAGTAGTGAGTGCAGAGCAGTGAGTGCAGAGCAGTGATGTGCAGAGTAGTGAGTGCAGAGTAGTGAGTGCAGAGTAGTGAATAGTGAGTGCAGAGTAGTGAGTAGTGAGTGCAGAGTAGTGAGTGCAGAGTAGTGATTGCAGAGTAGTTAGTAGTGAGTGTAGAGTAGTGAGTAGTGAGTGCAGAGTAGTGAGTAGTGAGTGCAGAGTAGTGAGTGCAGAGTAGTGAGTAGTGAGAGCAGATTAGTGAGTGCAGAGTAGTGAGTGCAGAGTAGTGAGTAGTGAGTGCAGAGTAGTGAGTGCAGAGTAGTGACTGCAGAGTAGTGAGTGCAGAGTAGTGAGTGCAGAGTAGTGAGTGCAGAGTAGGGAGTGCAGAGTAGTGAGTAGTGAGTGCAGAGTAGTGAGTAGTGAGTGCAGAGTATTGAGTGCAGAGTAGTGAGTGCAGAGTAGAGAGTGCAGAGTAGGGAGTGCAGAGTAGGGAGTGCAGAGTAGGGAGTGCAGAGTAGGGAGTGCAGAGTATTGAGTGCAGAGTGGTGAGTGCAGAGTGGTGAGTGCAGAGTAGTGAGTAGTGAGTGCAGAGTAGTGAGTAGTGAGTGCAGAGTAGTGAGTGCAGAGTAGTGAGTAGTGAGTGGAGAGTAGTGAGTGCAGAGTAGTGAGTGCAGAGTATTGAGTAGTGAGTGCAGAGTAGTGAGTGCAGAGTAGTGAGTGCAGAGTAGTGAGTGCAGAGTAGTGAGTGCAGAGTAGTGAGTAGTTAGTGCAGAGTAGTGAGTGCAGAGTAGTGAGTGCAGAGTAGTGAGTAGTGAGTGCAGAGTAGTGAGTGCAGAGTAGTGAGTAGTGAGTGCAGAGTAGTGAGTGCAGAGTAGTGAGTGCAGAGTAGTGAGTGCAGAGTAGGGAGTGCAGAGTAGTGAGTAGTGAGTGCAGAGTAGTGAGTAGTGAGTGCAGATTAGTGAGTGCAGAGTAGGGAGTGCAGAGTAGGGAGTGCAGAGTGGTGAGTGCAGAGTGGTGAATGCAGAGTGGGGGGTGCAAAGTAGTGAGTGCAGAGTAGTGAGTGCAGAGTAGTGAGTGCAGAGTAGTGAGTAGTGAGTGCAGAGTAGTGAGTGCAGAGTAGTGAGTGCAGAGTAGTGAGTGCAGAGTAGTGAGTAGTTAGTGCAGAGTAGTGAGTGCAGAGTAGTGAGTGCAGAGTAGTGAGTAGTGAGTGCAGAGTAGTGAGTGCAGAGTAGTGAGTGCAGAGTAGTGAGTAGTGTGTAGTGAGTGCAGAGAAGTGAGTAGTGAGTGCAGAGTAGTGAGTGCAGAGTAGTGAGTGCAGAGTAGTGAGTGCAGAGTAGTGAGTGCAGAGTAGGGAGTGCAGAGTAGTGAGTAGTGAGTGCAGAGTAGTGAGTAGTGAGTGCAGATTAGTGAGTGCAGAGTAGGGAGTGCAGAGTAGGGAGTGCAGAGTGGAGAGTGGTGAATGCAGAGTGGTGAGTGCAAAGTAGTGAGTGCAGAGTAGTGAGTGCAGAGTAGTGAGTGCAGAGTAGTGAGTATTGAGTGCAGATTAGTGAGTGCAGAGTAGTGAGTGCAGAGTAGTGAGTGCAGAGTAGTGAGTGCAGAGTAGTGAGTAGTGAGTGCAGATTAGTGAGTGCAGAGTAGGGAGTGCAGAGTGGTGAGTGCAGAGTAGTGAGGTCAGAGTAGTGAGTGCAGAGGAGTGAGTGCAGAGTAGTGAGTGCAGAGTAGTGAGTGCAGAGTAGTGAGTGCAGAGTAGTGAGTGCAGAGTAGTGAGTGCAGGGTGGTGTGTGCTGTTGAGTGCAGAGTGGTGTGTGCTGTTGAGTGCAGAGTGGTGTGTGCTGTTGAGTGTAGAGTGCTGTGTATTGACATTGTAAATGACAATGCCATTTATTTATGATTTAAAGAAAAAAAAAGAAATGTCATGAGCAATGCCAATAGCTCTACCTTTAATGATGCCGAGACCATTGCATTGTAAATGCTTGTTTTAATATGGGTGTTACCTGAGCTGCTTTTAGGCAGTCCGGGATCGTGCCTTGTGACAAAGACGCATTGACAATCTTTGTCCAGATGGGAGAGATGGCATCCTTGATTTCTTTGAAGATGGAAGGTGGAAACGGGTCGCTGAAGTGATTAGAAGGGTTGATACTCTGAAGAACTTTTTTAATGTCTCTTTCAGTGAGGGGGTTAAATGTGACCCAGGAGGCGTTGTTCTTGATGCCCAGGCTCCTCGGTTCGATCTTGTCAACTACATATACAATCAAATACATATACGTGTCAAATCAGTGATATATCAAATGTCAGCATACATAATACAGATCCATGCAGTAGATTTACAGTGAGGTATCGAGCCAACTAAACATGAAAATATCTAACCTTTTTGAGGCAGTCGCTCCATCCAAATGACAAGTTATCCATTGGGACCAATCTAGGAACACCACTCTCCAGACCGCATGTAGCCTTCTCTTGTCAGAAGCCAGCTTGAGGGTGTGCATGCGCAGCTCGCAGTGTGAATGCACAGCACCTGATGTGCCTTTTCCTGTCAAAGGAGTAATCCAGATTAAACAAGTGCTAACTCTTACCACTAGGTAGCTCTGGTATAAGCTCCAGAACTTTTTGGGTCCACTCTGAGGAGGGAGTAGCTCTCTAGACCATTGTGTGACAGTGGGAGGAAGGCCACGGGCCCATGGCGTAGCAACCCCTCCCTTAGCAATCAATAGACCTATATCTACCAGTCTACGTATATCTTTCCGTACTTGCTTAGAGTAACCCAGAAGGGCCAACATAGGGTCAGGTGCCAAGTGTTCCCCTGTTATATTACTCAAATTTTGAAATATTAGCGTCCAGTATTTAGCAATATTGGAGCACAACCAGGCCAAATGTATGAATCCTGCTTGATCCTCACTACACCTCCCGCATTATCTCTGAGGCCATATCTATGCAAACGAGCAGAGGTATAGTACACCCTGTTCAGGAATTTAAAATGAATGAGCCTATGACAACCATTCAGTGATACCTTCCTCGTGGCCTCGCAGCAATAACGCCATTTGACTTCATCTAATATAACCTCCAGGTCGGTTTGCCACTCCAGTCTGGCCTTAATATACGTTATGGTGTGCCCGAGTGATGTGGTGGTGTCCTAGAGTGATATGGTGGTGTCCCTGATTGATGTGGTGGTGTCTGTGAGTGATGTGGTGGTGTCTCCGAGTGATATGGTGGTTTCCTAGAGTGATATGGTGGTGTCCCTGAGTGGTGTGGTGGTGTTGTGTGGCGTGCAGTGTGAGGCGTGCAGCAATGTGAGTAATGCAGCAGTGTGCAGCAGTGTGAGGCGTTTAGCAGTGTGTGGCATGCAGCAGTGTGAGGCGTGCAGCAGTGTGTGGCGTGCGGCAGGGTGTGTCGTGCGGCAGTGAGGCGTGCGGCAGTGTGAGGCGTACGGCAGTGTGAGGCGTGCGGCAGTGTGAGGCGTGCGGCAGTGTGAGGCGTGCGGCAGTGTGAGGCGTGCGGCAGTGTGAGGCGTGCGGCAGTGTGCAGCATGCAGCAGTGTGAGTAATGCAGCAGCGTGCAGCAATGTGCAGCGTGCAGCAGTGTGAGGCATGCAGCAGTGTGAGGCGTGCAGCAGTGTGAGGCGTGCAGCAGTGTGAGGCATGCAGCAGTGTGAGGCGTGCAGCAGTGTGTGGCTTGCAGCAGTGTGTGGTGTGCAGTAGTGTGAGTAATGCAGCAGTGTGAGTAATGCAGCAGTGTGCAGCAGTGTGTGGCGTGCAGCAGTGTGTGGCGTGCAGCAGTGTGTAGTGTGCAGCAGTGTGTGGAGTGCAGCATGCAGCAGTGTGCAGAATGCAGCAGTGTGCAGCATGCAGCAGTGTGAAGCATGCAGCAGTGTGAGTAATGCAGCAGCGTGCAACGTGCAGCAGTGTGAGGCATCAGTGTGGCGTGCAGCAGTGTGAGGCGTGCAGCAGTGTGAGGAGTGCAGCAGTGTGAGGCATGCAGCAGTGTGAGGCGTGCAGCAGTGTGCAGCATGGAGCAGTGTGCAGCGTGCAGCAGTGTGCAGTGTGCAGCAGTGTGCAGCATGCAGCAGTGTGCAGCATGCAGCAGTGTGAGTAATGCAGCAGTGTGAGGGGTGCAGCAGTGTGAGGCGTGCAGCAGTGGGGGGCGTGCAGCAGTGTGTGGCGTGCAGCCGTGTCATGCAGCAGTGTGAGTAATGCAGCAGTCTGCAGCAGTGTTAGGCGTGCAGCAGTGTGAGGTGTGCAGCAGTGTGAGTAATGCAGCAGTGAGCGGCGTGCAGCAGTGTGAGGAGTGCAGCAGTGTGAGGAGTGCAGCAGTGTGAGGCGTGCAGCAGTGTGAGGCGTGCAGCAGTGTGAGGCATGCAGCAGTGTGAGGCATGCAGCAGTGTGTCATGCAGCAGTGTGAGGCGTGCGGCAGTGTGTGGCGTGCGGCAGTGTGTGGCGTGCGGCAGCGTGAGGCAGTGTGAGGCGTGCAGCAGTGTGAAGCATGCAGCAATGTGAGTAATGCAGCATTGTGAGTTGTGCAGCAGTGTGAGGCGTGCAGCAGTGTGAGGCGTGCAGCAGTGTGTGGCGTGCAGCAGTGTGCAGCATGCAGCAGTGTGAGTAATGCAGTAGTGTGAGTAATGCAGCAGTGTGCAGAAGTGTGAGGTGTGCAGCAGTGTGGCGTGCAGCAGTGGGGCGTGCAGCAGTGTGTGGCGTGCAGCAGTGTGTGGCGTGCAGCAGTGTGTGGCGTGCAGCAGTGTGTGGTGGCAGCAGTGTGTGGCGTGCAGCAGTGTGAGGCGTGCAGCAGTGTGAGGCGTGCAGCATTGTGAGGCGTGCAGCAGTGTGAGGCTTGCAGCAATGTGAGTAATGCAGCAGTGTGAGGAGTGCAGCAGTGTGAGGCGTTTAGCAGTGTGTGGCGTGCAGCAGTGTGTGGCGTGCAGCAGTGTGTGGCGTACAGCAGTGTGTGGCATGCAGCAGTGTGTGGCGTGCAGCAGTGTGTGGCGTGCAGCAGTGTGAGGCGTGCAGTTCTTCTCTTAGAGAGTGCTGTTTCAGGGAAAATATACCTGTGGGTGTACTTTGTACTCTACAGCACATGCTAAATAAATAAAGACAAGCGATTTCCTGTTTACTGGAGTGGGACTACAGACACACGTCACCAAGAAACTCATCAGACATGTTTAGGGCAACACTGCCAGGAACAACATGAAGCATTAAAACGGAACAAGTCTGTAGCAGGAAACATGTTTACTGCGTCAAACACTCACTCTACAATGTTGTTATATAAACAAAATGCCGGGGACCACATAATCGTTCGAAACCAATAATAAACATCAAACTTAGACCCCGCTTAGACCTGGCTCACTTAAAACCGGTTAAGTAAAGTGTAATGATAATAATTTTTGGGCGAGTGCAAAGCGGGAGGGGGCGGGGGGCCTGAATCCTTTTTACAGTGCTTTGTGTATATTCTAAATGTCACTAAGCAAAACACTAAAACAAAAAAAGAAACATAAACAATGTGTAGAGGCCCTCAAGTTAACCTACTAAATATTTACTAACCGTACAAAAGGCTAAAGTTTTCCATTTTAAATTGTGGTTTTGGGTGGCCAAAAGCAGACCGAAAGTCTGTGATATTGTGATGTTTTGGAGTGAAAATCGACACTTTAGAAAAAAAACAAGGGGAGGCTAATGAAGCGCTAACAAGCAGAGAAGGACAGATTGAAATATATTCGTAGGCAGCATATGTGGGATGCAAAACAAGCACAGCAGGCTGGTGAAGTTGTGTTTACACCGATTCAGAAAAGGGGGTGGTGATGAACTGAGTGTCTGAATTAAGCAGACCACTCTTACCCAGTCCACAGATCAGGGCTTGATCCATCACCGTTATTTAGCTCACTGCCCCATCCCAGCTCAGAACCTGGCTATATGCAAATTAGTCTGTCCCTGGCCCAGTGCATCATGGGAACAGGGCAGACCAAACTACCAAGCCAATTCTTCACCAGAAAGGAGACAAGCTTCCGGGGACCGGTTTCTGGCATTTCAGCCGTCGTCGGCCCGGCTTGCTTGAATCCTGATGGAGCAGTGAGCAAGGGACTCATGTCTGACTATACCCTGCCACACCTATAGTGGCCAAAAACGATTCAGAAAAGGGGGTGGTGATGAACAGAGTGTCTGAATTAAGCAGACCACTCTTACCCAGTCCACAGATCAGGGCTTGATCCATCACCGTTATTTAGCTCACTGCCCCATCCCAGCTCATATAGCCAAGTTCTGAGCTGGGATGGTGCAGTGAGCTAAAAAACGGGGATGGATCAAGCCCTGATCTTTGGACTGGGTAAGAGTGGTCTGCTTAATTCAGGCACTCTGTTCATCACCACCCCCTTTTCTGAATCATTTTGTCCACCATAAGCGTGGAAGGGTATACTCAGATGTGAGTCCCTTGCTCATTGCACCATCAGGATTCAAGCAAGCCGGGCCGACGACGCCTGAAATGGCAGAAACCGGTCCCCGGAAGCTTGTTTCCTTCCCAGTACAAGAATTGGCCTGGTAGTTTGGTTTGCCCTGTTCCCATCATGCACTGGGACAGGAACAGACTAATTTGCATATAGCCAAGTTCTGAGCTGGGATGGTGCAGTGAGCTAAAAAACGGTGATGGATCAAGCCCTGATCTTTGGACTGGGTAAGAGTGGTCTGCTTAATTCAGGCACTCTGTTCATCACCACCCCCTTTTCTGAATCGTGTTTACACCGAGGCACGCCAACAACTATTTAAAAAAAAAAAATTGATGTACAGCTCGCACATGATATTAATTACAATTAACCAAATTTATTGAGACTGGTATGCACTCTTCATCACTGTTCTGAAGGGGGGCTCAAAGGGGGGGGTCATCTTGATTGAGGAAGTAATTGCATGGAATAAGTAGATGGATGGATGCGTGCAGAGTGGAGAAGCCAGGGTCAAGGGCACAGCAATGGTAAAGTGTCGAGGGGGGAGCATTAGCCACAAGCGCAGGATGGCATACCAAGGCAAATACCGTTAAGGAGGCCCCTGTCCCTGCGCAGCTTCCAGCAGACAAACTCAGGCGTGGGAGCGCTCCAAGACCGCAGCAGCCCTGGGAGAAAGCGCCAGACTCCTCACTGCAAAGTGTGCAAAGAGGCTTCCCGCATAAAGTGTGGTTGAGCACCGCAACGGGCGTGAACTTGGTGCAGGGTGGGCACGTGGTGTGATGAGCGTGCCCTTGGCACGGATTGACAAGTAAGAATGTGCACAAAAGCGTGGACTGAGACCTTTGTACAAGGTGTCACACCAGTGTGTAAAAGTGCTGGTTGTGGTTGTGCTGTCTTTGTGCAATATGTAGGAGGCGATCATTGTGCAGGGTGCAGGTCCTGTCTGCGTGCTCTTGACCTTTCGTCCGTCTGAGGCCAGGGGGGCCAGGGGCAGTGCGGGGTCGGACGTGGTGGTTGCGGCCGCTCGAAGTGGACAGAATAGGGGGTGTTGGGGTAGTCTGTGCGAGTTGGGCATCGCAAAGAGCGAGTGCGGGGTGATGGCTATTTGGGTGGTAAGGATAGAGGACTGGCATTGCTCATTAAGGTTGCTGCGGGTCGGAAGGAATGGGGGGGGGGTGCGGGCCCAGTGGTTGGTGATTTGGGAGTGTGCCTTGGGACGGTGGGGGCTTGCATTGGGGATTTGACGCACCCTCCTCAGTGGGAATTTGAAAAGGTTTGGACTGGTAAAGCGGGGCCCTAGCGTGCCAATGGCTGTTGCGTTTTGAATTTAGGGGGTCTCATTCATGTCCCGTTGGTTGATCTGGCTGCGGGGGCAGGATTGCAGGAGATGTGTGGGGAAAGGTGCATATTTGGAAGGTTGGGGGGAGGGTTGCATGGCAGGGGAGTAGGCGCAAGGGAGATGGGTAGAGGGGAGACCTGTAAAGGGGATTGGGCGCTCGTGAAAGGGGGGCGGCTTTCGAATGGTTGTAGGCTCGTGGAGGGTTGCGGATGCGTGGGTGGAGCACAGGGTGGTAAAAGAGGGAGGGGTGCAGGGGGGTTGCCTGTGAGGTGAAGTGCGCCCCGGATTGCTGGGTTCAATAAAGTGAAGGAAGGCGGGGGTGTCTCGTGCCGCACACAGGCAAGGACCGGGGCCCAGGTGATAAGATCTGTCGGGCATCGCGAAAGGTGCAATGGTGCTCTGCCCCCGGCTTCCCCCCCCCCCCCCCCCCCGGATGCCACCGGAGGGGCCTCGCAGTGGATGGTGACAAAGGTTTTCGTAAAAGAGTGACTGGTTCAGCGGCGTCTTGCGTGATGGAGCAAGGCTACCAGGGTGCTTGTCGCAGCATAAATAGCGGCAGAGGGGATGAGGGCGATCACAGGGAGGGTGGGTGCGAAGTTTTGGATGGGTGGGTACAGGGGAAGGCTGGGACGCGGGGAAGGGCGCTCGGGGAGGGGGGCTGGTTTCGAGTTGTTGGTGGGCCAGTTGAGGGTTGCAGATGCGTGGATGGGGGGCACGGGAACACAGGGTGTGTCCTGGCAGATCAGTGGGGGGGGGCAGGGGGGTGGGGTGGGGAGGGCTGATGCAGGTAGCTGCTGATGCGGTTGGGTGGTAGCGGTGTGCAGGAGCAGTGGCTGCGGGAGGGGACCGGTGCATGATTTGGGTGGGCGTCATGCAGGGGCCTTTCATCCTGCTGGGGCCGTTTGGGATGGGGGTTTTAGTTCTGCGGGCGCTGGGGAGACATAGCGGGGGTCGGGCACTGTTTGGAAAAGGGATTGCAGTGGAGGATGCGGGGATGGGTCCAGGGGTGCCGCACAGTGAAGTGCCCTCTGGAGAGGCACGGAGGGAGGGTGGCCAGGTGACCTGGAGTGGAGCTTGGGGACTGTCATGTATGGCAACAGAGGCCGCTTGGGAAACCCGCTCGGAATTGCACAGCGGGCTTGTGGATAACCTCCTTTGTGCGAGACAGGCTGGGGTTGGAAGCGATGGGCGGCACCTGCGCAGCATGTCTAGTTCTAGGACGGCTATTAGGCATGGCCGACGAGAAGGTCAGCTGGGGGATTCCACGGCCGCCCAGCTTCATTGCGTGGGATTGCCTTTTCTGTGTTGCACGGTACACAACTAGATGCGCTGCAATATGCCAGAGTGCGGGCGGGGTTTGTGAGTGGTAAGATTTATTTATTTATGCATGTTTGTGTAGCGCGGACTTTACCCGAAGGTGTCGGAGCACTTCGCAATAGGAACAGTAAGGATTCATGAGTAGAAATTACAAGTGTACAAATTACAAAAGCAAAACGTTGAGTTACATGAGGCAAAAGTGACAATTGTGAGCAAAATAAAGGAGGTAGCAAACGGTACATTACAGGAGGAAAAAGTTACAGGACACAAAAGTGAACAAAGAAGGGGAATTCACCAAGCAGTGTCAGGATTGCATTAAGTGACAAGCAAATCAAAATAACGTTCATAAAATAAAAGGTGTTAGATGCAGATTTGTTAAATGCAGTGATTGGTGAGATGCGAGGACAATGAATAAAAGGTGGTATTCAGCAAGATGAAAAGCCCTAGCCCATTATTTAGTTCAAAGTAGCACTTACATTATGCAGAAAAAAACAAGGCCTCAAGTGAGTGCATTAAAGCAAAAAGCTCTCGGCATTGCTGTGGCGGGGGTGGGGGAGCGCATTCCTTTGAAGTCTATCAGAGCGGCCGCAGTCGCTTTGATGTTCTTGTCTTGTCTTGCTTTGTGGGAGGGGTAGGGGGAGTGAATTACTGTGCACGCGCCTGGCTCACACGAACTGTACGCGATCCGCTGCTAGGTAGATTTTTCGGACTGCTTACTATAATCTCGCCTATTCATTCCTTACGGGATAGAATAGGCGAGACCTAAAAAAGGACCCACTTCTGGAGGTTCTAACATTTCTTCCCCAAGCATGTCACGAAGCACATGCCTCCCTGTAAAAATGGAACATCGCAAGTGGGGTTATATTTCCGGGGGTTCCTCTTTAACGTACCCCAGGAGGTGAACTGCTGGTGTCTGTGTTAAAGGGTGCCCAGTGATTTGTTGAAGGGTGGGATATACTGCTCTTCAATACTATGCAATTTTGGGGCATTCCCAAGCAAGGTGTAAAAATTAGGCCTGAGGCACCGAATAGCGCACACAATTGGTCCCATCTCTCAAACTCATGTGGTGAAACTGTATAGGTGTGCAGTATATCAGAAAAATGTCCAGAGCACCACCACAATCTTAAGTAAAATGTCCATCACTTTAACAGGTCCGTTCAAGTAGAATCAACCTCGATGAGCAAAAGGTAGACACAGAAAAGCTGATTATTCTATTTGTTTATTGGATATACAAACACAAAGACAGCCGACACATGTTTCGTCGCACTAGACTACTTTTTCAAGGCTGTGAGAGCGAAATAAAATATACATATATTACATTTCCTAACTATTATATCACAGTAGTAAGTCACAACATTACCTTGCAAACTGCAGAATGGATGTTATTTCTAGGAATAAGGAAACAAGTATCCACAGAAGTATATGTAATACACCCTAGCGAGTTAAGAGATATTCATAGATAGTGGATATACATAAAAAGCAAGAAACACTTGCATTTAATTCCCCAAAAATCGGAAAGTGTAATAAAAAAAGGGGGGTTTCCAAAAGTAAGTCAAAAGAAAATGATAAATTTAGAAAAAAGAGGAAAGGAAAAAAGTGAGAGAGCAAATGAAAAACAGAAACCCGAAAGTCAACGTGCACTAGCAAGCTTTTAGTCCAGAAAGTATATATGTGGATCAAGTGAAAACGAGATACAAAAAAGAGAGAGGATAAGTGAAAAAAGAATTACTGTGAGTTAATAAGGGGAAGCTGCCATCAATGTAGGACAGACGGTTCATCCAAATGAAAATTACAAGATTAACCAAATTATGGCTCCCGGAGCCCCGAGGACTAACGAAAAGAGGATTTGAAATATTAATCACAATATAAAAATAAAGATTCAGAACTCTGCATAGTAACAGATAAGCTGTCACCGATGTCCAGAACTAAATAAGAAAAATTAGTGAAAAAGCAGACACCCCCAAGCGAATTTTTATAGTCCATGAGTACTAACCGAAATCACAATTAGTATTTTATTGGTAATCGTTTCTGAATAGCAAATAAACCCGAGCACGCAGTACAGTCGTGTGCAATGCAAACCAGAGACAGAGTAAACCGAATGGAGAGTCCCCACATTTTACAGCACCCATGTGTCAGTTGAGACAAAACACTAATAGTGGACCCAAAGAAAACTAGTACAGATTTCCACAAAGTCAAAATAATTAAAATTAAACCTCTGAGTGCTGTGCAGCATGCCACTATGTTAAGTGTATAATTTTCTATCCAAAACAGTATTAAATACGAACAGCATACCTCAGTCACAGTTGTCGAAGCACAAATTCGATAAGTATAGAAATTGCTGGGACCTTGATATGTCCAAAGCACATATGAGGTGAAAGTTTCCACCCGATCAAAAGACCAATGAGGAGGGAGACCTAAAATCATGAAAAAGAATATGTAAAAATCATAAGCTCTAAATATAGTATCATCATCCTTCTCTTCTCACCTCATTATGACGAGCGCCAATAGTCCTGGGTTGCGCGTAACATAGTAGTCAACCACCATAGTGGCGTGTATTTTAATTGTAATGAGAGAAATCCCCTTATGGGATAATAAACCTAGACAAAGTGCAAACGACTATTCAGTATGCCCACTTGCGTAGCCTAAAGAATGGTACCGTCGTATGGACGCCATATTTAAATGGAGTCTAAATATAAAAAGACCATGGCGTTTGAAGGTCAAACTTCCATGAATATAACAATTGTTTCTGAAATAAAATAATTACTAAGATCAGGAATTATGGTAGCCATTTAGTCGGAAAAGTTTAAAAAACAACCAATAAATCGCGATGCAAGATTAGGAATACATGTAGAGGCGTAAGTATGAGGTACATATAAATTAAAACACTAGAACCCCAGAAATATCGGGACATCTCCATAAAGAACATAATGTTGTATACTGGCACCAAAGAAACGTCCGATCACGTTCACAAAGGTTTTTTTTTCTTTTCTTCAAAAACCATTATTGAACAAAATTAAACTTCAAGGTTACAATACTGCAATTCATAATTACATTATATGCGAGAAAAGAAATCCACTCACATAGGGAAGAACCACATTAAATAATATACAGCAAAGGATATATCAGGACCATAAAGTACGTTGGGCAACGCAGGAGAAAGGTTGCTGAGGCAGCGCTGGGGGAGAAAGTGGAAGCGTCTGGAGAGGGTCTGGCATGTGTAGAAGAGGAACTAGGGGATCAAACGAATACATGAACGGGGAAATCGCACATCACTGGTCAGCACAGGCCGCCGCGGGCAGTGAGACAGCAGGGAGCATGGGAGAGGTCACAGTGAGCGGGGGATTTTGGCACGAAAGGTAGGTAACCAGGGGGCCCCAAATGTCAATTGGGCCGGAGGTGGCCGGGATTCAGGTCCCAGAATTCCGTTAAGAGTGTCTTACAGCGAGAAGCGTCCTCGAGCCAGGCGCTAACTGTAGCATTCTCATATTACAGTTCTAATGGAATTATTATTGTATGTTCATGCTTCAACATTCTGTATGTGTCTCAAGAGCAGTTATATCCAGACATCGATTGAAGGTGGTTGTTTAAGCTGTCTCTGACCAATAAACTACTTATAATCTACTCCTCTGCCTGACTGGATTACTACATAATTTGGCGACGATCGGGATACTTAAGAAGATAGGAAAAAGAAGAATCCACAATTTTTTTTTCTTCGAGGAGTGAGTTTGGGGAGACAGCGTTCACCTTTCAAGAGAAAGGAAAAAGAAAGAAGAAGGTATTTATTTTATATCGTGTGACACTATGATTGCACCAGCGGCTGTTTTCATATTTTAGTGCCCTGATTGCACCAGCGGGAGCGAAATTTCTCTTCTCTTCTTTTCGTGTTTTCAGTTTTTTTTATAATGTGCCTAATTGTTTGAAGACGCAAAGAAGTTTCCGATGTATTGGGATTTTGGAATGTGTCCGGTTTGACAGACTTTGAGGTTTCCACCGTTTTTCGCACTATTGTGAGTGTTTATTCTCTCTATTCTTTCAACGCATTTTTTAAAAAAAGAAAAAAGAGAAACTAACCTAATCTGTTGGAACGCACTCCCTGTGTTCGGCGCCTTGGACATTCTGCTCCAGCACGTAAGGTCGTAGCGTCACCACGCACCGGCGCATCTGCAATTCCTGGAACTGCGTGTGCAACGAATTACGTCTTCACGTTCATGACGTATCCGGCGGCCATTTTTGGTTTCCAAGACGAGCGTTTCCACAGCAACTAATGCCATTTTCTTCGGCAATTGCAGAAAACCTGTTTGTTCACTGTTAATTTCCACGCAATATTTGTGTTGACTTGTGACTAACAACAGATAACAGTGTTTCCACAACATCCTGCATCCTGACATCTATCAAAAATTGATGTTATTTACACCATAGACTACGGTGCCAACTTTTATTGTTTTAGATTGTTGTTTTCACCTGTATTTCACGGTTTCATTTACATGGTCTATTGTGAATACTCCTTTTCATGTCAATTACTCATATTTTAACATCTCTGTAAACTTTGCTTTTAGGTGTTTTAGGGTTATAAGAATGTCGAATAATATTATTTCGCCTGTACATTTTTTGCCAATAGCTGGCGATCCCAAGATGGAGTGGGATCTATGGTATCCTACGTTTTTAGCTTATGTAGATGTAGTAGAAGAAGATGGATGTTCGCCAAAAAGGAAACTAGCATTATTAAAGAACTGTTTAGGTGGTGCAGGACTTAAAGAATTGGAAAATTTACCTCCTGTTGAAAACATAGGTGCTGGAGACTTGAATATTTTTGAAATTGTTGTAAAACAACTAAGTATTAGATTTGGTAGGAAAATTAATACAGTCATGGAAAGATTTAGATTTTATACCAGAGTACAAAAAGAGGATGAGTCTATCGAAAATTACGTAGCTGCATTACGCACTTTAGCTTGTTGAAAAGTCAGCCCATATCGCACCCGATGCCCAGGCTGCTGGTGCAGGGCGACTCTTCGTTCTCACCTCGAGTAGTTACCAAATAAAGAGACGGGCACTGGAAGTAGGAAGACAAGGAAAAAGGTTTATTACTCATGAGGAGAGCCTGTCCTTTGGGACACTCGCATAGTGTCTTCGGGAGGTGCTCTAACAAGTTTCTCTGAGGCTTCGTCTTTTATACACTGGTTTTAGACATGTGAACGTCCTTTATTACAACAGGGACATTGTAGAGCATGAGAACGACATCACCGGCACCCCCCCAGTTCCGGCCCCTTCCAACACATGACAACAGTAGGGGCCCTTTCCCCTCATATGATTGGGAGGGGGCTATCACGCAGCTGAGTGTTCCGCCGATTCCATTGGAATGTGTGTGCCTGATCGAGTCTCAGGGGGTGGGGTGGCCATGATCAATAGTGATTTCAAAAAGGGGGTGGTGATGGACAGGGTATCTGAGTTAATCAGAACACTCCTACCCAGTCAACAGATCAGGGCTTGATCCATCACCGTTTTTTAGCTCACTGCACCATCCCAGTTCAGAACCTGGCTATATGCAAATTAGTCTGTCCCTGGCCCAGTGCATCATGGGAACAGGGCAGACCAAACTACCAAGCCAATTCTTCACTGGAAAGGAAACAAGCTTCCGGGGACCGGTTTCTGGCATTACAGCCGTCTTCGGCCCGGCTTGCTTGAATCCTGATGGTGCAGTGAGCAAGGGACTCATGTCTGAGCATACCCTTCCACACTCATGGTGGCCAAAATAATTTCAAAAAGGGGGTGGTGATGGACAGGGTATCTGAGTTAATCAGAACACTCCTACCCAGTCAACAGATCAGGGCTTGATCATCACCGTTTTTTAGCTCACTGCACCATCCCAGTTCAGAACCTGGCTATATGCAAATTAGTCTGTCCCTGGCCCAGTGCATCATGGGAACAGGGCAGACCAAACTACCAAGCCAATTCTTCACTGGAAAGGAAACAAGCTTCCGGGGACCGGTTTCTGGCATTACAGCCGTCTTCGGCCCGGCTTGCTTGAATCCTGATGGTGCAGTGAGCAAGGGACTCATGTCTGAGCATACCCTTCCACACTCATGGTGGCCAAAATAATTTCAAAAAGGGGGTGGTGATGGACAGGGTATCTGAGTTAATCAGAACACTCCTACCCAGTCAACAGATCAGGGCTTGATCCATCACCGTTTTTTAGCTCACTGCACCATCCCAGTTCAGAACCTGGCTATATGCAAATTAGTCTGTCCCTGGCCCAGTGCATCATGGGAACAGGGCAGACCAAACTACCAAGCCAATTCTTCACTGGAAAGGAAACAAGCTTCCGGGGACCGGTTTCTGGCATTACAGCCGTCTTCGGCCCGGCTTGCTTGAATCCTGATGGTGCAGTGAGCAAGGGACTCATGTCTGAGCATACCCTTCCACACTCATGGTGGCCAAAATAATTTCAAAAAGGGGGTGGTGATGGACAGGGTATCTGAGTTAATCAGAACACTCCTACCCAGTCAACAGATCAGGGCTTGATCCATCACCGTTTTTTAGCTCACTGCACCATCCCAGTTCAGAACCTGGCTATATGCAAATTAGTCTGTCCCTGGCCCAGTGCATCATGGGAACAGGGCAGACCAAACTACCAAGCCAATTCTTCACTGGAAAGGAAACAAGCTTCCGGGGACCGGTTTCTGGCATTACAGCCGTCTTCGGCCCGGCTTGCTTGAATCCTGATGGTGCAGTGAGCAAGGGACTCATGTCTGAGCATACCCTTCCACACTCATGGTGGCCAAAATAATTTCAAAAAGGGGGTGGTGATGGACAGGGTATCTGAGTTAATCAGAACACTCCTACCCAGTCAACAGATCAGGGCTTGATCCATCACCGTTTTTTAGCTCACTGCACCATCCCAGTTCAGAACCTGGCTATATGCAAATTAGTCTGTCCCTGGCCCAGTGCATCATGGGAACAGGGCAGACCAAACTACCAAGCCAATTCTTCACTGGAAAGGAAACAAGCTTCCGGGGACCGGTTTCTGGCATTACAGCCGTCTTCGGCCCGGCTTGCTTGAATCCTGATGGTGCAGTGAGCAAGGGACTCATGTCTGAGCATACCCTTCCACACTCATGGTGGCCAAAATAATTTCAAAAAGGGGGTGGTGATGGACAGGGTATCTGAGTTAATCAGAACACTCCTACCCAGTCAACAGATCAGGGCTTGATCCATCACCGTTTTTTAGCTCACTGCACCATCCCAGTTCATGATCAATAGTGGCTTCTTTCAGGAGAGGCGAGTGCATACAGTAATGGGCAATAAACTGTATCCTCAGGCTAAGGGATGACCAGCAGTCAGTGCTGACGTTCAGGCTCAGAGGAAGAGGTCATCAAAGGAGGGGTATTCATGGAGGGACAGGAGGTGTCTGGTCAGGCGCGGGGTGAGATTCCTAGGGACAGAGTCATGCGGGAGGGGTGGGCTCATGACTCGCGCATGTGGGAGAGGGACAGCCAGGGTGCATGGGGGAAGCTTGCAGGGTCAGGGAAGGGGCGCTGGCGATCGACCGCAAACTGAGAGACCATGGTGCCTAAAGTGGCTGCCATGTACGTGTGTGCATGGGTCTATGCTAGTGGGACAGCACAGTCAGAGTTTTAACGATATCCATTCTGTTTACACCAAGGGGTACTGTGAACATAAATGAACGCCGCTTATGTACATACACATTGCTATTTTTAACAGTCGCCGCTTTTTACATAAGCACGTTCAATTTCTACACAGTCGATGTGATAGGCAGAATACAATACATGTTAATTTACATCTGTTGGGCTCTTTATACAAGCCTAGAAATCGGCATAATATTTAGTCGGTGTAGAATCAAGAAAAATGTTCCAACGCATAAAAATCAAGTTCACATTTTCTCTCTAGTGACATCATATACAGAAAGAACGCTCTGATACCTTTTGGCTTGTCAGTACTATAGTGGATTTTTAGAAAAACTAACCACATGAGTGACCGATGAAACATTTCTTAAAAGGCAATACAAAATGGTTGAGGGAGGTATTCAATTCGATACAAGTAATTTTAGTCAAGGGGCGAATAGAAAGTTCTGGAAAGGGGGAGGGTCTTCGTCGCAATATCTTTTAACAGAGTCCGTCTTCTTTTGTTGGCGATGCTGAGCACCGGCGGTGGAGCTATAGGTCCAGCTCGGATTCGTCCTTACACGTTGCAGAGTGCGATCAGTCCTCTGCTGTTAGATCACAGTCCTGTTTCCTAACTCATTTTCTTAGGGGTGCCTTATGCTGGGCACCTGCGTGTCTTTCTTTTTCCGTGACAAAATCCCAGTCCATAGTCAAAGTTTATATGAAAGAGTTTGTTGAACAATCGAGGGAGGAGAGGGCGGAGTGGGGCCAGATCTTCGAACACACCAAGGGACCAAGGGAGCAAAGGACAATGAGCAGGCAGGCCCATCAGTCGGAAAAAAGGGACGGGGACTTCAGGCACGAGTGGGTCAGCAAGTCGAGGGCTTCAGGGCAGCCCCTTCTTTCTTCATCAGCTGAACTTGTAAGTTGTGCCTCGTCCCGCCTCTCGTTGCTCTGCGGCTCCACCTTTGGTCGTCACACGTGCTTCATGATCGGTGGCCAGGCTGTGCGTCACGTCCAGCTCCTCTCCTTTGGTGATTGTATCTTTGAATGGGTGAAAAACAAGTTTTTAGACAAACTGGTCGGGAGAACAGATATACATCTCAATTCCTTCCCTATTCCTGAGTAGGTGGGGGATAGGTTCATCGGTCACAGTCAGAGGTCGTTATTTATGGAGTCTGTAGAAGGGCATTGCATATTGAATTCATAGACTTGTTTGGCGTTCATTCGCGACATATGATAAGAGAAATTGAACTTTTGTACACAATGTATTACGTTACAAAAAATCGAGTCCTTATGGAGAGACTCGTTCTTCCCTTTAACCCAAGTATCGACAATATCACATCTCCTTTCGGGGTCGGCTAATTCTTGCAAGCAGGGGCGTTATCATAGGGTTGATCGGGGGCGCGTGGGTGCTTTTGGACAGGGAGCTGGGGTCGATCGGGGGAAGTGGGGTACTCTGGACATCCGCACTTAGGTGCAAGGGGGTGGGGCAATCGGGGCATTGGGGATCGCATTTTCTAACGAACTGAGAGACAGAAGACCATTGACGTTATAGTTCCCTTATAAAAGGCCAGATTAGGGGACATCCGTCGTCTTACCCGTCCTTTCCTTCATTACCAACTCGGGTTCTATTGTTTGCAGAAGGGAGAGGTAGTAATATGGCAAGTCTCAATCGTTTTGGTTTTGGTCAATTTTGCTGAACACCTTCGCGTTCGAGGAAACCCAATTATGTTTGTGTCGGAGGGACACAACGCCACCATACAAGAAAAAGAGGAAACGGGGGGGGCTTCTGGAGAGAGAGAGAGAGAGAGAGCGAGAGAGAGAGAGAGAGAGAGAGAGAGAGGGAGAGAGAGAGAGAGAGAGAAAGAGAGAGAGAGAGAGAGAGAGAGAGAGAGAGAGAGAGAGAGAGAGAGAGAGAGAGAGAGACGTGTACAATAATGGTCCATTCAGTGCGCACACAACTTAGAACGGCAGGGGTTAAGTAATGCGTAAACACAAGCGGAGGGACGACGTAGATCCATACATCACGTACACACAAACTCAGACGGAGGAGACAGTACAGGTATTACATAAAAAGATCCAAGACAAAACATAAACCAGTTATTGGCCACAATTATCCTTTTCTGTGAGCTGAGCATCTTTATCATCCTAAGCTCTTTTTACCTTTTTCTTATCTTTTATTCGTTGGCTGCCTCTTGCTGGTGGCTTTGATTGTACACACTTACGCCTTTGGCAACTGGTCATGAACTAACCGGGTCGGGCTAATGCTCACGGAGGTTTATTCGAGTCATTTTTAGCAAGTGCGTTTCCAGGCTGTGACAACAGTTGGTGTCAATTGGAGAGCAATGGGGCAGCTTTTAGTTATATGCCTATGAGGATGCGGAAAAGGAGGTAGTAGGTTTTCAAATATTGGCAATATCCCAGTCCTCTCGGCGGAGGATACTTGTGTAACCCCTACCTCGAAATACCCTAAACTTTTCCCTACTTAGTTAAACGTAAGAATGCTTAATCATGTGTGTACATTATTCTTTTTTGTTTTATTCGGGGTTTGTCGTGGTTAGGTACTATAATCAGACCCCTTTTCCCG
The DNA here is from genome assembly GCF_964261635.1 of Lissotriton helveticus. Classification (NCBI taxonomy): domain Eukaryota; kingdom Metazoa; phylum Chordata; class Amphibia; order Caudata; family Salamandridae; genus Lissotriton; species Lissotriton helveticus. The sequence continues at coordinate 1,547,454,584 of NC_136068.1, read as the reverse complement.
TCTCTTCGTCTGTTGGATCACCGTTTTCGTCGGCATTCCGAGGTGACCTGCAGAGAGAGAGAGAAAAGGAGGGAAGGGAGAGCAAGCTATATTGATACGCACTCGCGCGCATAAACCCAGAAAGGTTTTTACTTACTGCGTACTCGGCCTATTTCCACAGGATGCAGTCACTGCCAACTGGGGCGTTTAAGCCCAGGTGGACCGTTAGTGTGATTTTTCTTAAACAGGTAGCATATAAAGTATGGGCTAAATACCTGGATCTTCAGCGGTTGCTTTTGGCTGTATAAAAAGGAAAAATACACAACTAAAATTCGACCCTTCATATTTGCAATATTTCTACGTGCTATACCTTTTCAACCCTTTATCTAATCGAGCTTAGTCATTCCACCTACATTTCAGTTATATCGAAAAATAGGGATTATTCATTCAAGACCTTATCAATTTACACGGACAACTATAGTTGCTTTCTCAAAAAATCTTTAATAAGAATGTCGGTGCATAAATACGGGCCTACAACCCCGTGGACCGGCCACGGAGCAGGCTGGAGCGGAGTCGGTGGTCGTTTATTTCACAATAAAGTACGAAAAGCGCAATAAAATCATGTCGAGGCTTCAGTGTGAGCAAGTGTCATAAGTGTTGGGCTTCCAACTTTCAATAATCATGATGTGCAAAACTTTAAACAACAATTCATTGTCCGAATGTTCAATCAATACCCATTTGATGTCAATTCACCGTCTGAACACATAATCAGTACCCATCCAATATCACTTCATTGTCCGAACCTATAACCAGTACCCATCTCATATCAATTCATTGTTCGAGCTGACAGTATGCATCCTATATCAATCCATTGTTCGAATTCACAATCAGTACACATCCTATATCAATCTAAATGTTTAAAAACTTCATACATATCCTACGACACCAAGGCTGAGCAATCGGGGTACAATAAAGAGTTGAGGGTTTCATTTGCATCGGCGCCATTTTGGGTGCAGTCAGGCAGAACCAGGCATAGTCTTAATCTCTACTAACGCGTGGTTGACCTAGAGCTTCCTTTGGCAGTCCCAAAGTTCCGTTAAAGGGCAAAAGAAAGGATCGGTGGTTTGAACCATCAGTCAAAAAGAGGGGGAGGGCAACAATGTTCCTACCGGGTCATACTGTGCTTTCACCGGAACTGATCCGAACTGTGGTCTATAGGACTCTAGTCATTCAAACTGAGGCTGGCGCCAGTATGGGAGCGCCGACGTCCTGCGGCTACATTTCCATCGTTCCGTGGGCAATCATGGCAGTCACTCCCCATCGGGGGTATTTGCGGGAGTCGGGGACTCCCGTGGCTCCTCTAGAATCTTCAAGGTTGTGGAGAACTATGACGGTGGAGTCAACAAGTGACCGGGCCATTCCTTCATGCTGGGCCCGCTCTTGCCAGGTCGATCGCCATTTTGAGAGTTCGGCAGCTACCGGCGATCGCGGGGTCAAATGAGCGGACGGGCTCCCACCTGCCGGGCGAGGCGTTGCAGCATCGCCACAGTGGAAGAACCCTTTTCCGGGCGCCTGGAGCGCTGAGGGTGCAGTTGGGAAGCCTCCACCTGGGGAGGCGGGAGAGGCCTGTTCGCACCGTCTCTCCCTCCCAGTGCACCCCACGGCGTCTCGCTTGACATTTGTTATGGCCGGACCAGGCGATGAGGACGGGGGGGTCGGAGGCATGTGCAAGACATCCCCCCCCAGAGTTGTCGCAGCAATTATAGAGGAAAGAAGTGGTGTCTGGCGCGTTGTCGCTGCTATTACGAAGGAGAAAAGAAAAATGTTCCGTCCGTCTTTGGGCCGGGCTTCCGGTGGATGTCGGCCGGACGCCCCTTGCTCTGGCCCCATGAACGGGTTCCTTGGCTCATCGGCTGCAGCCGGATCCCGTCGGCCCCAGCCCCCGGCCGTTGGTGGCCGGGCCGGGAGAGAGTGTGGCGGGACTACCTGCAACTCTCAAGGGCCACCGCGGCCGGACTGGGAGAGAGAGAGGGGAGGGTCGAGGACATAGACATTCCCCCCCCTGCAACTCTCCGGCGTTGTCAAGGCAATCCCCTGGCCGGGTCCCGCTGGCCTCGGCCTCTCCTCCGGCTGCGCCCTACGTGAGGATCTCCTGGCCGACTGTTGGCAGCAGGACCCGCCTTATATGGGTTGCTTCCGGCTGGGCGTAGCCGCAACCCTGCTCCACTTTGGAAGTTTCCAGAGTGGGGGCGGATGCTCTGCTGACTTGCATTTTCCCCAGTTTACCGTTCTTATTTCTAACGTTTCTTGTTTCTTGTTTCTAGGGCATTAATAGGTTTTATCATTACGTATTGTTATTGTTTCTTTGTTCGTTATTTAATAAAAGTTCATGTTCATCAGTGGCCTACTGATTTCGTTTTCCTTATTCTGTTCTTTCCAGGTTGTTTCATGCTAAAATTTTCTGTTAACAGGTTACAGTGATCACTTCGTTATTAGCGTATATGTCCTTTTCACTAGGGGTGCTCTCTGGTCGGGCCAGATGGTCTTCCTCTAGTAAATGGTCCGGGTGAAACTGGCGTATCAGTCAGTGGGGAGTAGATAGGCATGGCAGATTACAACGGGGGGACAAAGGTCCGCATTACCTACCCTTCACTACTTGCAAAGACTAGAGTATGGCGACTTCTGTGCTTGTTTGCAAAATAGAGAATACCTCCAAAAAGAACCAATTCCCAAACAGTCAATGTTCGGGCAAACAATCAATCAATGAGGAACGAAATAGGTACGACGTGTTAAAGGTTTGCGTTACCTACCCTTCACTATCGGCAAAGGGAGAGAGAATATTCCTATTCTTCCCCGTTTGCAGGCAGAGAAGATTCCTAAGAGAACCAACTTCGAACAATTCAATGCTCGATTCAATCAATCAATCAATGGGGAGAAAAATAGGCACGACGTGTTAAAGTTTTGCGTTGCCTACCCTTCACTATCTGCAAAGACTAAACAGAGTATGGCGATTCTGTGTTTGTTTGCAAATAGAGAATCTCCCAGAAGCAATCAATAGGCAATACTAGTATTTTCAAACAATCAATCAATCAATCAATCAATTTCGCAATTTGTCGTGTGTCACGACCTTACCCGGACCGGACCATTTGGGCAGTTCTTCGCCTTCCTTTTTCCAGCGCCCGATCGTTCTCTTTCTCCATGTTTTTACCGCAGCATTCCTGTGGGATTCCAGTCAGGACAATAGGTCACTCGAGAGAGGTCCGTTCGGAATCGGTGAAGTTCATTCAATCAGCAGCCGGACGAGGGCCCTCTCAAGGCAAGTATACTCCAATCATTTAGATGTTCACCCCATCATCTGGACCTCTCTTACCGGACCTTATGTCGCTGATGGGCCCCGCGTTTGGGACGCCAATTGTTGAAAAGTCAGCCCATATCGCACCCGATGCCCAGGCTGCTGGTGCAGGGCGACTCTTCGTTCTCACCTCGAGTAGTTACCAAATAAAGAGACGGGCACTGGAAGTAGGAAGACAAGGAAAAAGGTTTATTACTCATGAGGAGAGCCTGTCCTTTGGGACACTCGCATAGTGTCTTCGGGAGGTGCTCTAACAAGTTTCTCTGAGGCTTCGTCTTTTATACACTGGTTTTAGACATGTGAACGTCCTTTATTACAACAGGGACATTGTAGAGCATGAGAACGACATCACCGGCACCCCCCCAGTTCCGGCCCCTTCCAACACATGACAACAGTAGGGGCCCTTTCCCCTCATATGATTGGGAGGGGGCTATCACACAGCTGAGTGTTCCGCCGATTCCATTGGAATGTGTGTGCCTGATCGAGTCTCAGGGGGTGGGGTGGCCATGATCAATAGTGGCTTCTTTCAGGAGAGGCGAGTGCATACAGTAATGGGCAATAAACTGTATCCTCAGGCTAAGGGATGACCAGCAGTCAGTGCTGACGTTCAGGCTCAGAGGAAGAGGTCATCAAAGGAGGGGTATTCATGGAGGGACAGGAGGTGTCTGGTCAGGCGCGGGGTGCGATTCCTAGGGACAGAGTCATGCGGGAGGGGTGGGCTCATGACTCGCGCATGTGGGAGAGGGGCAGCCAGGGTGCATGGGGGAAGCTTGCAGGGTCAGGGAAGGGGCGCTGGCGATCGACCACAAACTGAGAGACCATGGTGCCTAAAGTGGCTGCCATGTACGTGTGTGCATGGGTCTATGCTAGTGGGACAACACAGTCAGAGTTTTAACGATATCCATTCTGTTTACACCAAGGGGTACTGTGAACATAAATGAACGCCGCTTATGTACATACACATTGCTATTTTTAACAAGCTGGTTCCTGTTCTTTTGAGACAATAAATTTCGAACAAGTGTTAAGGGACCAGATTATGATGCGTACCAAAAGTAAAAAGATTCAAGAACGTCTTTGGATGGGCACCGAGTCTTCTCTCAGTGCAGTGTTAAACATAGCCAAAGGCATTGAACAATCTGAATTATTTGTGACTGAAATTAGAGGTCAGGAAGTTAAGAGTAAGGTGGTAGTAATTCCTGAAGTTTCTTTGGTAAAGAATTATTCCAATTATAAGAAATCTCCTTTTCCTCCTGTTAAGAAAGAGATTTTTAGTAAGGAAAATAAAACTTTCGTGAGAAAATCAGACCCTCCAGCTTTTCGCGATTTCGCGATTCACGGAAAAATCGCGAAATCAGGGGACTAGCGCGATGGCCGCGATATTTACATTCATGGCCGCGATATTTACAAAAAAAAGTCAAAGTTTCTACCGGGAGACAGCAAAACAAATAAATCCCCGTTTATTGGCTGTGCGTGCACACGTCATTCCGTGCCGCCGTCCAATATCTGCTTCCTCCTGTCCAAGCTGTGAGAGGCGATCAAGAAGACCAATACGTGCACAGCTTTCATCCGCCGCTTTTTTTCTCTGAACAAGCCTGCAGAAAATCGGAGCCTTGCTCAGCAGCAATTAATGAGAAAAAGAACCACCCGTTAGGTTGCCAGATATTTTCTTCAGGCGTCCACAGCCACTTGGATGTTTTTGAAGCGTTAGCATGACATCACGGTTTCATCATTCGTCAACCAGACTGCCAAATCTTGTCCTCTTGGTGATTCATGAAAAATACACCTTGAAACCCCTGGTGTTGCTGTTTCAAAGAGTTGAAAATATGCGCTTACCCACCAGACAAATTAGATGTGACTTTACCCACAGCAGGACATTCCCAACCAACCGATAGCGGACTTTAAGTTTTATATTTTGCAGCCCCTCTTTTGGTGGGAGAGCCTTTGTTGCGAGTGGACCCCTGCCTTCATTACTAACGTATATGAGGTGTGGTGTCACTGTGTTCAGAGGTCTTTTCTAAGATTTAGTTCAATCTTCACTATTCCCCAAACAAAATACCGCGCTTTATTCTCTTGTCTATAACTTCCTGATGCATCGGTTTATGTCATAGAAATCTTCTAAATAAAATATCACTTTTATCCTTTTAACTTATCTGCCCATTTTGGATCGGTTTCCCCCTGAGTAAATATTGATTGAATATATTCCTTTTTTTAAATTAACTTTACTACAAATGTATATCCTTTAAATCATGATGCAATGGCGTTTTTATTTTTACACCTTTGTGAGAAATACTACGTTTTATGGCTTAAACATTATTGTACTACTGCACACTTGGAGCTTTCGTTTATAATTAATTGTTAATGCTACCTGGAATTCTTAATCCCCCAGCTCAATTTTCATGTACCGCTATTTATTATTTAGGATATTTAATGGGAAAGTATGTCTTCCACAAGGATATTTCGAGGAATGAGCTGCTGCGCGGTTGTTGTGTTTAGAGGGGTATTTTATTTTGAAAGCTTCAATGCAGTCTTATTAAATTAGAATTCATCTTACTAAAGATCCGATGATGAACAGTAATATTAAGCAATTACACAAAGGGGTGAATCTGTGAATATGCTAATGGTTTTCATTAAAATCGGATTTCATTTATTATAGATAAATACTTGTAAAACCTTTGGCCTTTAGCAACAATGTTTAGAAAATTGTGCTGTAAAACGAATTGTCTGGCTACATTTAACAATGGTTGAGGGCACCCATTCCTCTACTGCAGCCCAGAATGAGATTGAGCTGTCTAGAGGCACTCACCTGTGCTGTGGGGCCTGGTATCTAAACATTTTCAAGAGTTGCTCGTAGCACCGATCTCAGATATGTGAAGAGGAGACTGAGCTCACCTGAGCTGTGGCTATCACTCACTCTGGCTCTGAGGCAAACACTCCTCTTGGCTCACAGGTGTAGCACATTCTGTTTGGGCCCAGAAGGTAGAGGTGCCCCGGCAGGTGTGCTTACATGGGTATGCTAGAACACCCCAGGGAGAAATAGGGCCCCTCTCACGAGATGCAAATAGGACACTTTATATATGCCTATTTCACAGTGGAGTACTCAGGTAAATCTGTTTAAATTGATTTTAGGCTGAAAAGGAATGATTACGAGTAAAATAAAGTGCCCCAATAATGCCGCTAAATTTCTATTTTTGTGCCGCTAAATTTCCATTTTTGTGCCGCTAAATTTGCAAATCTATGCCGCAAAATCCTGGGGGGTCTGGAAAATCTCAAATTATATGTTACAGATGTGGAGCAAATGATCATGTAGGAAACTATAGAGGTTGTCCTGCTTGGAACAAAGTATGTATAAAATGTAAAAGGTCGGGTCATTTCAACAAAATGTGTAAGTCATCACAAAAAGTTAATTTATTGTCATATGAGGAGTGTGAAAATTTAGAACAGCCTTCTGAAATCAACACTTTGTTATGTGTTGGAGATACTGAATGCAAAGGTTTTCCTACTGATATCATTTCTATTAATGGAAAAGAAATATCTATGCTCATTGATTCCTGTGCCTGGTACACTATTATTGGTAAAAATATTTTTAACAAATATTGGGGCACAACGAAGTTGTTACCACCTGATATTCATCCTGGTGGATATTCAGGAAAAAAATTGACCTGGAAGGGTACATGTGGGCCGATATGAAATTTAAGGACAGGGTGACTAGAGGCAAAGTATACATTGCCACTAAGGGGGCATCAATTCTTTGTTGGCCTCATCAACATGATATAGGGATTAAACTTGACCCTAATGCTTCACCTCCTGTGTATGTTGTTAAACCTGAAAATGATTTTATAGTTCAAATGAAGAACAAATTTCCATCTATTTTTACTGATGATTTGGGAGTTTTTGTCAATATTAAACACCGCATTATTCTAAAAGAATCAGCGATCCCTATTCGACATAAGGTCAGAAATGTGCCTTTGGCTTACCGTGACAAATTAAAGGTGATTTTGTCTGATCTTGTTGCTAAAAACATTATTGAACCTACCGAATCATCACCGTGGGTTTCGCCAGTAGTTTTATCCCTTAAGAGCAACGGCGAACTCCGCTTATGTGTAGATCTTCGTAGTTTAAACAAGGAGATCTGGATCGATAGACACCCCTTACCCCATATTCATGAACTTATATCCACGCTGTCTGGTGCTTGCGTATTTTCAACACTAGATCTGGCTAGTGCTTATCATCAGGTAGTCTTACATGAGGAGTCAAAATTTTTAACCACTTTTATTACACCCGAGGGTTTGTTCCAGTTTTGTCGAATGCCTTTTGGCCTAGCTAGCGCAGCGTCTGTATTTCAAAGACTCATGAAAGAAGTCTTGGAAGGTTGTGAAGGAGCAATTGCCTTTCAGGACGACATTTTAATTCATGGTAAAAGCTTTGAGGACCATGACAAAAACCTAGAAAAAGTTTTGGAATGTGTACAAAAAAAGGGTTTGACGTTAAAATTGTCCAAATGCAAGTTTAGACAGAGCAAGCTTGAATATCTTGGCCATGAGATTTCTTCTCAAGGAATCAAACCTAAGTTTAATCACATTCAGAGCATATCAAAAGCACCAGCACCATCGAGTAAGGAACAATTAGCGTCATTTTTGGGTCTCACTGAGTTTTATAGTAAATTCGTTCAAGATTATGATTCAAAAGTACATCCTTTAAGAAGTCTGTTAAAAAAAGATGTAAAATTTGTATGGAATATTGAGCAGCAATCTGCATTTGATTTATTGAAACAAGACGTCATTAATGCTCCTTTTTTAAGACCATTTGAATTGGGTAAAGAATGCATAGTATGTGTGGATGCAAGCAATGTCGGTCTGGGCTCTGTATTAATGCAGAAGGACAAGGGCGATGAATATGTGGTATCCTATGCTTCTCGGACTTTGCGGGGAGCTGAATACAATTATTCTACCATAGAGAAAGAATTATTGGCGTGTACCTGGGCATCTGAACATTTTAGACAATTTATTTGGGGAACAAAGTTTCGGTTGAGGGCTGATCATAAGCCTTTGATTAACATGTTCGCAGCTGGTGGTGGTAGAACCTTAACTGCGCGCTTAGCACGATTAGCTGCGAAACTTCAAGAATTCCAATGCATGGTGGAGTATGTTCCTGGTCGTTTGAATGTTCATGCCGACTGCATGTCCAGGTTGCCTTTAATCAATTCTATTGGTATTGATTGTCTAAGAGATGATTCTGATGTTGTTTTTAACATTGATGATGTTAACGGTTGTGGTATTGGAGAGTTATCGGATGGTATCTCTGAGATTGTTTGGAGAGAAGCAATGAGCAATGATACCAATTTATCTTGTGTAGCTAATTATTTACAACATGGTTGGCCTCAAGAAAGAAATTTATCAGGTGACATTTTGTCTTTTTTTTAAATGAAATATGAACTTATGTTCGATCAGGGTTTCATAGTCAGAGGTGACAAGATTGTCCCACCGGTGGGGTTGAGAGATAAGATCACTTCCATGGCTCATGAAGGTCATATGGGAATGTCTAGCACAAAAATACGTATTCGTGAGTTTTATTGGTGGCCTAGCGTGGATACAATGGTTGATAAATGGGTCAGTTCATGTGTTCCTTGTGCTAAAAGTGACAAAACTGCTAAACCTTTGACTGTGGGTGTGTCTCCTATTGAATTTGTCACATGTCCTTGGAAAAAGTTAGGGATTGATATTATTGGTCCTTTTAATTTGTCTACTCACAAGGAGGTATTTGCATTAGTTTTGATTGATTACTTTTCGAAATGGCCAGAGCTTAAGATTGTTGACAAAATTGGTTCTACTCAAGTAATTCAATTTTTAGATGAAGTTTTCTGTAGGGAAGGCATTCCGGCTGAAATTGTGTCAGACAATGGTCCGCAATTTATCAGTAAGAAATTTGTGTCTTTTCTAGAAAGATGTGGGATAGTGCACAAAAGGGTGTCAAATTACAACCCCCAGGCTAATGGTCAGACAGAGCGCTTTAACAGGGTTGTTAAAGAATCCATCCAATTAGCTGTTAAAAGTAATTTGGATTGGAGGAAGTCTTTGCGTGCCACGTTGTTATCATATAGAACTTCCCCTAATTCTGTTACAGGTTTGTCTCCATTTGAAATGCTTAGAGGTAGGAAGCCTGGTTCAAAGCTTCTTCCTTGGTGGATGAAAGTTAAATTTCCCTCTGAGTCTTTATTTGATTCTTCCTTAGTTAGGGAAAGGGTTTTGAAATACCAAGAAAAGATGAAAAACAATTATTTGTCATTGAACAACCGTTGTAGCAAGATCAAGGTTGGAGATTTTGTGCGGATTAAGTTTGGTAGAGTTATTGGTAAGAAATGGAATAAATGGTCTGATCCTTGTAGGATGATAGAGTTGTTTTCCAAAGAGTTGAGGGGGGTAAAGTGTGGAATTTTAGAAGGATTTCTTTATGTAAAGGCTTGAATATGGACGTAGACCTACACGCAAAATCTTCTACAACTAATTTTGATTCTATGGGGGACCATTCTGAAGACAAATTAAAAAGGTGTGACATGAAAGATGATACGTCTTACTCAGCCATGGTTGATACCTTTGGGTGTGAAAGTCAAGATTTGGATGGTTCCATGCCTGTGGTTAATAATCGCACTCCAGTTGTTGACATAAGAGTTTTTGACAATGAGAATGTTGATAACATTGTTGGACAGAATACTGATGTTTCTGATTTTGTTTTAAGGAAAAGTTCACGTATCAAACATGTTCCTGTAAAGTTGCAAGATTATTTTCATTTTTTTTTTTTTTGTGGTCTATAATTATTATTATTTTTTTTTTTTAAAGGGGGAAGGTGTGCAGCATTCTCATATTACAGATCTAATGGAATTATTATTGTATGTTCATGCTTCAACATTCTGTATGTGTCTCAAGAGCAGTTATATCCAGACATCGATTGAAGGTGGTTGTTTAAGCTGTCTCTGACCAATAAACTACTTATAATCTACTCCTCTGCCTGACTGGATTACTACATTAACCTTGGCACAGATCTTTCACCCAAGCACATGGAGACCCTGCGCCGCGCAAGAACAAGAAGCATCGCTGTCAGCCAACGTGTAGCGGCTGGGCAAAGTTTCACAAAGCCTAGGAGACCAATCAGAGGGTCCGGCTGGACTGACGACAAGGTAATCTCAGAGACAGCAGCGCACACCTTGCGCCAGTATGCTGAAACCTTGGGGCAGAGCCAGGCGAGATGAGAGAAGTCTGCTGTAGGGACAGAGCAACGCATACAACTATCACTGGGGTTGAGGCCCATTTTGTGCAGCTGGGCTGGGGTGCGGTATAACCTATACAAATACTTAAAGTGAATGAGGCGCAGGCGGTAGTTGGGAGACAAGCGTTTGGTCTGATTGCAGCAGTAGAAACAGTCTTCCTGAGAGAAGTCAACACCCAAATCCTCACTCCACGCCACGCGTGCTCAGTCAGTAGAGATGGGGGAGTCCGCAAGTGCCAGGGCGTAAATCATGGTGATCAGCCGACGGGGGGAAGGGGATGTGTAGAGGAAATTGAGGGCGGCCATCGAGGGGAGAGGCTGTGGAAATGTGGGATGAAGCTCCCTGCAGAGAGCTCTGAGTTGATAATAGAGCAGAGTGTCCATGGGGCCGGCATCAGGAGCTAGGGTAAAGGGTAAAGGGTACCGCTTTGTTCGCCATAAGTTTGCAGGGTATGCTCAGACGTGAGTCCCTTGCTGACTTTGCCACTGGATTCAAGCAAGCCTGGCTGAAGACGGCTGTAATGCCAGAAACCGGACCTAGGAAGCTTGTTTCCGGTCCAGGGAAGGCATGGCTTGGCAGTTTGGGCTGGACTGTTCCCATGAGGCACAGGGTCAGACTGATTTGCATATGGCCATGACTGGGGTGGCAGAGTGGGCTAAAGAACGGTGATGGGTTAAACCCAGATCTGTTGACTGGGTGTGAGTGTTTGATTGGTTCAGATGCTCCGTCCATCACCCCCCCTTTTGTACCGGAGGGTAAAGAAGGTGTCACTGTGGTAGAGGTCGGATACCGGGGAGAGCCCCAGGCGGGTTGCGTGCTTGACCATTCCGGCGGTCTGTAGAGGGAGGGAATGCCGGGTGATGCGCGATGGGCATGGCGTTTGCAGATATCATGCTGGAGCCGGATTATAGCCAGAGTCCGTCCCAGGCCCACCGCAAAGTTTCAACCGTAGCGACCTCGCCGCGAAGGGGCATCGCCATACCAAATAAAGCAGTTAGAAGCAGCCAGTGGTCACGAGGTCAGCCTCCACCGCGACGTGCGGCTGAAAAGAAGTTGGGTGAAGCCAAAAGTGGAGGAAGCTGGCCTGGGCACTGAGGCATTTAATTTATTTATTTATTTTAAAAGTTTTACATAGTACTGGCTAGACCCAGCGGTATCAGAGCGCTTTACATGAGAAGATAATATAAAGCAAACATGGCATACAAGTAGATAAAAAGATAATGAAGCAAGATGTGAACTATACAAATCAAAATAGATATACAGGTGCAAGAGCTATAACTTCAAGTAATTAGATAGATGATTTTCGGGAAATGGACAAATATTACTGGACAAATATAACAAATCAGGGGCTCCAAGACCACCGCGAGATACTGGAAAGGTGAGTATTTTGTATGCAATTCGGGGCTGCCGACCGACCTAGATCAGAGTGGTTATTAGTGAGCGCAGTCTGCGAAAGAAATGCGCCGTGAGAGGAATGGGGATATACACGAATGAATACAAAAACTTCGGGAGCACTACAATCTTGGCGATGGCTATGCAGACCGCCAGGGAAAGTGGCAATCGTTGCCAGAGTTGAATCTGAGTCTCGAGCCTGTCCACGGCACGGCCGAAGTTAGCCTTCCAGAGTTCGCCCACGTCTCTACTAAGCCACACGCCCAGATATCTAGTTGGACCCGACGCCCATTTGAAGAAAAAAATCAGCAGAGAAAGGGACCGTTGCATCCGTAAGAGGGAAAAGAACCGATTTACCCCAGTTAACCTGGATGCCAGAGTAGCCCCCAAACCGTATCACCTCGCGGACCATAGGGCTGACGTTCTCTTGAGGGTTGCGGACATAGAATGTGACGTCGGCCGCATACATGGAAACGACAACACGTTTACAAAGGTCCCAATACTGGTAATGGCTAATATGAGAATGAGTCCATAGATCTATATATTATAAACTAGTACCACAAGGGATCAAATAAGAATTTAAAAAGGAGTAAAAGACCAACCATGAGTGCTTGAAAAGCAAGGTGCCACAGAAAAGGTAAAAGATCAGAATATAAAGAGCCAGGAAAGGGCATAAAGTCTGTGATAATCTAAGCACCCTAGTACATTAATTATTCATCAAGACAGTATCTCAATCTTCTAGAATTATAATCAAAATACCAAAAAGGAAAAAGAAATTATATAGTTGATACAGAAAAAGAAAAAATCCTAATAAAGCCATAAAACATTCATGTCAACGAATTACAGTTGCTAAAGGAGTTAGCAGATTAGTACAAATGAAGTCAAACAGAGCATGCCCATAAATGAATGTCTTGACTGATATCCTCTAGACATGGTTCAAAAAGTACACATCGATATATTATCAGAAACTACCCCTCCTTTTACCTATGTCCAGGAAATTGGTCCATAGATGGTAGTGTATATATAAAGGTTCAAAATAGACATATACAAGATCGTAGAGAGACATTACGGATTTGGTACAGTTAATCCCTCAAATACACATGTAGTTCCCTGTCTGTATTTAAACCAAGTTCAACCACGTCAATGAGAGCCATGGCTCAGCGGACCTACCCTCGGTGAAATTCCATGGCATTGCCATAGCTTATGACCATTCCCAGAGGAGGTATCATAGTCAAGCTACTACGCCAACTAGAAACTAAATGGATTACACATTTTAGAGCAGTAGAACTTGGTTTAAATACAGCCAGGAACTACATGTATTTTTGAGGGATTAACTGTACAAGATCTGTAATATCTCTCTACGATCTCATAATGTGTCTATTTTCTACCTGTATATGTCCACTACCTTCTATGGACCAATTTCCTGGACATAGAAATCAAAGGGGGTGGGTTTTGATAATTTATTGGATGCGTACTGTTTGAACCATGTCTAGAGGATACCAGTCAAGACCTTCCTTTATGGACATGCTCCGTTTGACTTTGTTTGTACTAATCTGCTAACTCCTTTAGCAACTGTAATTCGTGGACATGAATGTTGTATTGCTTTATTCAGATTTTGTCTTTTTCTGTATCCACTGTATCAATTCTTTTTTGTTTTTGGTATTTTGATTATAACTTTAGAAGATTGAGATAATGTCTTGATATATAATTCATGTACTAGGGTTCTTAGATTATCATTGTATTGATGCCCTTTCCTGGCTCTTTACATTCTGATCTTTTAACTTTTCTGTAGCACCTTGCTTTTCAAGTACTCATGGTTGGTCTTTTGCTCCTTTTTAAATATGTACTTGTTCCCCTGTGGTACTAGTGTATGATGTATCACATCTATGGACTCGTTCTCATATTAATTGGCCATTACCAGTATCGGGACCTTTGTAACCGTAATGGGATGTTTCTTTGGTGGCAGTATACAACATTATTTACTTTATGGAGATGTACTGATATCTCTGGGGTTTTAGGGCCATATTATCAAGAAATGGCGATACATTATCGCTGCTTTTATCGGCAGGAAACTGCCGCTAAAGCGGCGATAATAGGCTTGATAATATGCCCTTGTGAATTCCCATAGAAGCCCAGGTTCTGGTGTTAATCTGGGCTTCTATGGGAATTCACAAGGGCATATTATCAAGCCTATTATCGCCGCTTTAGCGGCAGTTTCTGCCGATAAAAGCGGCGATAATGTATTGCACTTTCTTGATAATATGGCCCTTTGTGTTTTCATTTTTATGTACCTTATACTTACGCCTCTACACGTATTCTTGACCTTGCATGAGGGTTACTTCGATTAATTGGTTGGTTTTTAAACTTTTCCGACTAAATGGCTAACGTAATTCCCGATCTTGATAATTGTTTCATTTCAGAAACAATTGTTATATTCATGGGCGTTTGACCTTCAAATGCCACGGTCTTTCATATTTAGACGCCATTTAAATATGGCATCCATACGACTGTACCGTTTTTAGGCTATGCAAACGGGGCGTACTGAATAGTCGTTTGCACTTCGTCTAGGTTTATTATCCCATACGGGGATTTCTCTCACTAGATATTAAGAACCACGCCACCATGGTGTTCGACTACTATGTAACGCGCAACCCAGGACTTTTAGTGCTCGTCATATTGAGGTGAGTTCATACTATAGATGAGAAGGATGGTGATACTATATTTAGAGCTAATGAGTTTTATATATTCTTTTTTGTTGTTTTATGTCTCCCTGCTCATTGGGCTTTTGATCAGGTGGAAACTTAAAGCTCATATTTGCTTTGGACGTATCAAGGTCCCGGCAATTTCTATACTTATCGTATTCGTGCTTTGACTTTATTTGCTTTGACAACTGTGACTGAGGTATGCTTTTCATATTTAATACTATGATTTGGATAGAACATTATACACTTGACATAGTGGCATGCTGCACAGCACTCAGAGGTTTAATTTGACTTATTTTGACTTTGTGGAAATCTGTACTTGTTTTCTTTGGGTCCACTATTAGTGTTTTGTCTCAACTAACATATGGGTGCTGTAAAATGTGGGGACATTCCATTCAGTTTACTCTGTCTCTGGTTTGCATTGCACACAATGGTGCTCTGTGCTAGGGTTTATTTGCTATTTAGGAACGATTACCAATAAAATACGAATTGTGATTTTGGTTAGTACTCATGGACTATAAAGATTCGTTTGAGGGTGTCTGCTTTTTCACTCATTTTTGCATATTTAGTTCTGGAGACCGGTGACAGCTTATCTGTTATTATGCAGAGTTCTGAATCTTTATTTTTGTATTGTGATTAATATTTCAGATCCTCTTTTCCTTAGTCCTTAGGGCCCCGGGGACCATAATTTGGTTACTCTTGTACTTTTCATTTGGATGAACCGTTTGTCCTACATTGAAGGTAACTTCCCTTTAGCAACTTGCAGTAATTCTTTTTTTCACTTATTCTCTCTCTTTTTTGTATCTCGCTTTCACTTGATCCACATATATACTTTATGTACTAAAAGGTTACTAGTGCATGTGGACTTTCGGGTTTCTGTTTTTCATTTGCTCTCTCTTATTTTTCCTGTATCGTTTTTTTTTACTTACTTTTGGGAACCCCTCTTTTTTATATTACACTTTCCGCTTTTTGAGGAATTAAGTGCAAGTGTTTCTTGCTTTTTATGTATATCTTCTTACTATCTATGAATATCTCTTCACTCGCTAGGTTGTATTACATATACTACTAGGGTGTATTACATATACTTCTGTGGATACTTGTTTCCTGATTCCTAAAAACAACATCTAGTATGCACTTTGCAAGTTAATGTTGTGACTTACTATCGTGACATGATAGTTAGGAATTGTAATATATGTATGTTTCATTTCGCTCTCACAGCCTAGAAAAAGTCGTCTAGTGCGACTAAACGTGTCGGCTGTCTTTGTGTTTGTATACGGAATAAACAAATGAAATCATCATCTTTTCTGTGTCTACCTTTTGTTCCTCTAAGTTGATTCTACGTGAACGGACATTTTAAAGTGATTGCCCGTTTACTTCTAATTGTGGTGGTGCTCTCGCCATTTTTCAGATATTCTGTGTATTTGGGGTTTACCCCTTGTACTTGACGCTAGTTGGATGGATTTGGGTTTCCGTCTTCATTGAGCACACCTGTCTCCATATCTGTTACTAATACTTTACTGAAATTGTGCATGTGCCAGCATTGTTCTAGACCAGCGTTTCCCAAAGTGTGGTCCGCGGACCCCCAGGGGTCCGTGACACATTCCCAGGGGGTCCGCAGGACTTGAGTGCCTAACTCGGTATAAAAAAACTAAACACTCAAGAGCCCTCGCAGCACATAAGGAGGTGTGAATATACTTGGCGCCGGGGCGCCAAGACTACCATTCAATCTGCCCCTCAGGCTTCCCACACAGGAGAGGTGTGAATGTCCTTGGCGCTGGGGCAG
The DNA here is from genome assembly GCF_964261635.1 of Lissotriton helveticus. NCBI lineage: Eukaryota > Metazoa > Chordata > Amphibia > Caudata > Salamandridae > Lissotriton > Lissotriton helveticus. The sequence continues at coordinate 1,547,438,115 of NC_136068.1, read as the reverse complement.
CAAGGCTGCAATGAAATCGGGCCAATCACCATTCCGCTGTAGGTGCAAGCTGAAGGGTGATTGCCCTTATATTGTGCTATTCAATCTGCCCTTCACCCGACCTCAAGCTCGCACAGCAGTGCGTGTGGTTCCTGTTCAGTTTGTGACCAGGCCCCGGGCATTTTGCTATCTGTCCCCATGTGCCCTGAAAGCAGCTGCATGGCGAGATTGAAGAGCGCTGGAGCACGTTGAACGGGCAGGAGGGCTCTTCTTCTTGAACATGCTGCATGTAAGTATTTCATTTGTGTGTTCGTGTTTGTGTGTAGATTTGTTTGTTTTGTAATTGCATTTAAGAAAGCAGTCCATACTCAGGACTATATTTATTTCTTTATTTTCCAGTTGACCTTTACAAAAAGTGTTCCACTCGAGTTCTTTGCAGTGGGTTTTCCAGTCTTATCAGAAGGCGCAATACTTAAGCCTGTTGCTTTGACCACAGCCTCTGGCTCACCAACATTACATGCTAGCCCCCACCATTGAAGTTTAGGAAGGAAACGTTTTTACACAGGGCACTGTTACGATTTGTTTTTGCTGACTTACAACTTTGAAAAACAGTAGGATTGTGTGATTATTACCACAGTTTTCATTTGGATGATCACCTACCTCTTTGAAATAGCATTTCCACTGTAGCAGTAAGGTTTGCTTTAGTCTCTCGACTTCTTCCTGTTGCCCCCCCACAAATCCCCTAACATAGGTTGTGCCCTTTGTTACATGCAAAACCCTTCTAACATTAATTATGGGCTGTGAGCCCAGTACAGAAGTGCAGTGCTTGGACCAAGATGCCCGCACAGCGTGCATCTGCTGGATGTAAAATAAAAGAGAGAATTGATGAATTGGACAATCCAGCGTGCTAACATTGCAGTGGGCACTCTGACTAGTGGTACCTGCCATACACCATGAGTGGAGACAAAGGCAAGCTTGTATTTTTAAACAAGCATTTGCAATGCAATAGGTCTCGCATTAGGAAAGTGAGCTATTGGTATTGTAAATGACATTTTTTTTTAATGTGTGTTGGCTTTGAAAATATATAAATTAATAGCATTGTTATTTACAAAGCCAATAGCTTACACCTTCCTAATGCGAGTCCTATTGGCTATGGCAATGCATGTTGGTAGTAAGCAAGGACAGTGCTGTTGTGGTGCTGAGTGATGCTGTTGTGGTGCTGAGTGATGATGTGGTTGGGCTGAGTGATGTGGTGGTGTCCCAGAGTGATGTGGTGGTGCCTGTGAGTGATGTGGTGGTGCCTGTGAGTGATGTGGTGGTGCCCCTGAGTGATGTGGTGGTGCCCCTGAGTGATGTGGTGGTGCCCCTGAGTGATGTGGTGGTGCCCCTGAGTGATGTGGTGGTGCCCCTGAGTGATGTGGTGGTGCCCCTGAGTGATGCATGCAGCAGTGTGAGTAATGCAGCAGTGTGCGGCGGGCAGCAGTGTGCGGCGGGCAGCAGTGTGCGGCGGGCAGCAGTGTGAGGCGGGCAGCAGTGTGAGGCGAGCAGTAGTGTGAGGCGGGCAGCAGTGTGAGGCGGGCAGCAGTGTAAGGCGGGCAGCAGTGTGAGGCAGGCAGCAGTGTGAGGTGGGCAGCAGTGTGAGGCTGAGTAGGTGTGAGGGTGTGAGGGTGAGAAGGTGTGAGGGTGAGAAGGTGTGAGGGTGAGAAGGTGTGAGGGTGAGAAGGTGTGAGGGTGAGAAGGTGTGAGGGTGAGAAGGTGTGAGGGTGAGAAGGTGTGTGAGGGTGAGAAGGTGTGAGGGTGAGAGGGTGTGTGAGGGTGAGTGTGAGGGTGAGTGAGTGGGGGTGTGAGAGTGAGGGGGTTGTGAGGGGGGGTGAGAGTGAGGGGGTGAGCATGAGAGGGTTGTGAGGGTGAGAGGGTTCTAAAATAAAACCAAACATTGAAAAGTTAGTAGCCGAGATGCAGCACCATCCTTCCCATTAAAATGTTTTGATTTTTGCATGTTTTTCAATATAAAATAATAAAAGCTTTATTAATGCACGTATTTGTTTGGTGTGTACTTGTTTGTGTATTTTTTGCGAATTACTGCTTTAAGTTTTTGAAATTGAAATTGTACAAATTGCTTGGGGGTCCCCGGCTTCCAGTAGTGATTCAGTGGGGGTCCTCAGGAGTCAAAAGTTTGGGAACCACTGTTCTAGACCATTGTCATTCTACTGTATATTAATTAAGTGTGCAGTATATTCTGTGTGGAAATTTAAAATGTATGAGGCATAGCCTATAGTTGGGCGAGAGAGCCACGGTGGGTCGGCAACAGTATGCCCATTGTTCCATCGTTATGGGTGCGATGGTATCCACTACATACTGGGCGTGAGTCTTTGAGGTGCACACTGGTATTGTGATATGGATAAGCTTCAGAACACCACTAGCATTACAGCTCACAAGAAGAGTTTCCCTAAGGCCTTGGGTGAAGTCATTTTTGTCATAAATGCAGATGCTGCATACCCATTTGAAATATTTTACTCATGGGTTGAGTTTGATCCTGTAGATCCAAACACTAGGCACTTTCATACCTCTAAAGCTGCCCTTATACCGGCAGAATATGAACCTTACCATAACAATTCAAGCATTTTTCTCCCTATCACCTGAAGAACTCTGGGGGAAAATATGCTCGCAAGTAACCTTTAAAACAGACTCCGGCATTGTATAGAAACCAAGAGGGATGGGACAAAGTCCAGGGTCACAATATATTAAAACTAGAAGGTAAATGTGATGCAAGTGTCATCCTAGATCATCCACAGAATCCCGGCGTAATAGTGCTTTGTCATACAAGCATAAACACTTCCCTTCTCCCAGGGTTGAAATCAGGCAACTCTTATAGAATAGTTTTTGAGTATAAAAATGTAAGTGCATTCACATGCGGCGCAGAACACTCTCACTACTGGACTGATGACCCATCTAGTTAGGGGGAAAAATATAAAACGACATTAGAAATATCCAGTTTTTTAGTCACATTATTGTTCCTGAATCACAGTATGTAACTGTTTTCTTGGGATTGCCTTGGGGGGATAAAAATTGCTCTGGCCTTTTTGTGTCAAGAAAAATGGAGATTTTACAAGATTTAGAGGTGGTATATATTGATGAATTTCATATCATAGTTGATTTAACAGTGCACTTAGGGGGAAAAGTATAGTGACTCTTCTGTCCCAACATGGAGTATAAAATAAACTTTAAAAAATCTAATACTGCATACCTTAACATGATTTTTCTTGGATATGAATTATCCAGTGAGGGTGAAGAACTGTCAGCTGTCTTCCTGCAGAAGTGTGCTACTTTACAACCTCCAAACACATTAAGAAATTTGTATGCCCTAATGGTTTTTTTTTTACATTGGAAGATCTATATTGCCAAATTATTTCGAGCTTGCTAAGCCCTTATTTGAAATAATAACTCTAGTGTACTCGGAAACAAGCTGGATAAAAACTCATATTTCAATTTTAACTGGACTACAAGCAGACATGTTAGAGACAAAATAGGTACAGACGCAGGACAACAAGATGGGCCTAGTGATTAGAATTGCTCCGAGCACTTCTGGCTACAGCCACATAGTTTACAATGAGAGACAGATGGCCCCCATAATATGCAGATCACATTTATATTCTACTGCAGAGGAACAGTTTACTCCTACTAGGAAAATTTTCTCAGCTGCACACATAAGCATTTTGTAGGGGCGTCCTCTGGCACAGGAAAAGCAATTGGTTTTAGTTTCCCCTATACCTATGCTCGTGGTGGCTATTAAAGCTAGTATTTAAAAACAATGTCAAGCGCACACAACCTGCATATATGTTCAACAGTTAAGTTTGGTATTCATTTAATGGAAAGGATAGGATCAAACTCCAATGTCTTTGATTCGTAAGGGGTTTATTCATTCAATTTCAGTATTTGTTTCACAAGAAAAACCAGCCGACACGTGTTTCGTCAACACCGGGGTAAACCCGTGACTCTTCAGGGCTGTAGGGTGTAATGATGTAAGCTGTGTCGTCCGACCGGTGATAGTTCCAACCCGGTCCTGATCTGGTGTGAGCGAGGGAGGACACGTAGAGGAGGTGCTCTGAGCGTCTCAGTAGTCAAGGTATTAGGAAGGTCCGACGCCGGATGAGCGATCGGGGGGCAAAGGGAAGCAAATCTGCTAACCCTAGCCTTTGAGCTTGTGGTCGTAGTATCGAGGGAGGAAGATGTCCGCGCGTCTGCGAGTAAAATCGAAAGCTAGTATTCCCAATGTGTGAGCTCTACACCTTCGTTAGAGCAGCGGACTGCGATTGGGAAAAAACAACTGACAATTCAACACTTTGTACTCAAGACTTTCTACAGTATACGCAAAAGATTTCAAAAACTCCAAACATCTTACCCATAGATGAGTACAAGTGTGTGATCTACAAGAATGACTCTGCGCAGCCCATGACTACACTAAACAAAAATATTCTGTGCAGGGAATTTTGGAAGACTGCAACTTCAAGGTGCTGTGTGCGTACACCACACGTTGTAGGTGACTCCACTGCACAAATAGCTAAAACACATGCTTTTATTTGCTCTTCAGAAGGCTGATCTATCAGTCTGCACACTAATTGTCAGATTCAGCATTCCACATACAGGATTACAATTTGGACTTGCTACATTTGTGCCTAAATAGACTGAGAGATTCAAAAGTTACATTGATAAAAGCAAAGCAACTTTGGGGGAAAGGCAGCTGTTCTACAGGACAAGTTTCCATTGGTCCAAATACAACACACCTTAGCCCATAAAAGTGAAGAAATTCACGTTAAAGGCAACATAATAGATGATTTAGCTGCAGACAGCGGTACGCACCTTTAAAGTGGTGGCTCTGACTGATCTCAGACCAACATTGGTGCAGGCAATGGTGGTAAAATAACTTTGAAAGGCAAAAACGCTCCTGACTGTTCCCCTTCTAAACATTTTTATAGCATCACCAAAGAAAATGTTCTTTTAATGTTTATATCTGGGATTGGGGATAGAAATATACTTTAATTGGTATGTTAGATTAGATTTGATCAGGGCAGCTTATGAATGGTTAGCTTTGGCTCATGTTGATATTGGTGCTACTTTATCAGTGCAATAATAACATTATTGGTGGCCTTACTTAAGAATGTAAAAAGTATGTTCAGTACTGTAACATTTGACAGCAAATGAGGCATTTGACTGCAGTAAGACCAGCACCTACCCCCACAAGATATTTGATAAACCATTTGGTGTCTTGTTCCTTGATCAGGTTGGCCCACTTCCAATCAATATACATATATATTGGCTGCTGTCAGTGCCTGCTCTAGATTCCTTTGGGTGTGACCAAAGACTGCTACTACGGGGAAACTGTGCATTCCACAGAATGAGATGGGCAGAGTTGGTGAGAAATCAGCAGTTAGATAGAGAATCCACCAGAAAGAGGTCTGATGGATACTCCTAACTGAAGATTCTTCACCTTGTGAATAGATACTAGGCATTACCTCCCATGGTGGTGGTCCGTGGAATGGCTCGGACCAAAAAGTACAGCCGGACCGAACAGTCTAAAATGCCTATCCCAAGGGACCTGACTGTTAAGGCAACAGTGTGGAATGGCTCGGACCAAAAAGTACAGCCGACCGAACAGTCTAAAATGCCTATCCCAAGGGACCTGACTGTTAAGGCAACAATGCTTCGTTAACTTGTGCACGGATACCCATATGGCAGCCTGGCAGATGTCCAGTACAGACACTTTACGTGCCAGTGCAGTAGTTGCAGCCTTGGCTCTGGTGAAACGAGCACTTAATCTTTCAGGTGTCAGTTTCTTACCTAGTGCATAGCAGATTTCAATGCAGCGGGCAACCCACGAGAGATGGTTCTCATCTGCACTGGCTTGCTCTACTTCGCTCCGGAGGAACCTATTAAGAGTTGATCGTCCACCCAATGGTCCTTGGTATGATCAGTAACGGAGGGCTTTCTTGGGATCTAAACGATGACTCTCCTCTCTTTGGGGAAGAGGCGGGGCACAGAAAGTCAGAACTGTGCTAGCCTGCCCAACATGGCAGGGTGTTACCACTTTCAGAAGAAATGCAGCTGGAGTGCTCCACACCAGCTAGCCTGGAAGAAGTTTTGTGTAAGGTAAATGGACTTCCTGCAGCTCACTCATGCGACCAGCTGAAGTTATCACCACCAGAAAGACCACTTTCAGGGTAAAGAGATTTTTGAAGGTTAGCATTTCAGCATTTTGGAAACTCGCGCACGCCAAACACGGGAGGCATCGAATACTTAAGCTGCCTCGTGGCACACATTCCTTGTTCATTGGAGCCACGGGTAAGCATTGCTGGGGTGAGAGAGCAGCTTTGACAATGAGCATTTTCAGTAATAAGGTAGTGTTTTTCCATTAAAATCGTTATTTCTCATTGCATGAACACTTTGTCTCCCACAGTGTTTGACTACAGGCGCTCCTCCTCTCCTGTGAAATAGCTCATAGTTTGGCTACAAAAGTGTATGTTAACTCGGTTTTACATTTGTCCTTGTACTTCTATTCCATATAGTCTCTCTCTAGGCATCACATTATGTTTCTCCCACATATAGACAAAAGATATACAACGAGATCACTATACATGGTTTTAAATACCAGGAATACGGATCACTATAGAGTGTGTGTTGAATGTCTTGTACGTCATAATAAATGAATTACGAGTAGTCGTGCACTAGTGAGAAAATATATATCACTAAGTAGACCTTCCACGTGAGTGGTGAAGTGGTCTTGTAATTATAAAGATCACTTTGATAACCTAGTTTTATTCTATCGTTCCAGATTGACAAACAAGATTATACCAATTAGGTATTGTATAAGTGCATGTTTTTAATATTCACACGAGACTGTGTCATTGATTAGGCAGATCACATTGTTGTTTCTCTTGAAGAGTGGTGCAGGCCTCATCTGTTTTGGTCCTGTAGAGAAGCCAAGGGGATAGCTTCAAAAGATGTAGACCAGGGAGGTAGTAGCTCAGAGCATACATCCTCCACTCCCCATTTTTACTAATACCAGCTATAGGGAGTATAACATTTTAGTTTCCACACAGCCAGGTATTTTTTTATCTCACTACATTCACTCTGACCCTTCCACTCTCACATCACACACAGTATCAGCTCATTAATAAGTGCAGGAAGAACCCGATGATGATCTTTTGGTGGGTGAGGGTTATTTTAACAAGAAATTGTGTTTTCCTATACATCTTTAGGAAAATGAACAGTTTTCAATAAACACAATACCAGCATTTGTAAATACCAACAATATAGAACTGGTCTAGGAAGGAAGCTATTATTCTGCAAGTACAGTGTGGACTTTTAGTTTTTTCATAAGTTCCACACTAAGCCACAAACTTGTTCTAGTGCCCAACATCCACCAATTTTGTAGATGGTCTCCTGGGTGCCAGATTAGCATCAATGATTTCAGGAAGAAGGTCCGAGACTAGCTGCCATCGCTCAACCTCCTTGCATGGAGTTGCAAAGTGAGAAGGCACAGATGCAGGATCCTGCCCTGTTAATGCAACAGTAAATCCTCTAGAAGTGGCAGGTTGATTTGAGGACAGATGGTCATGCCCAGAATTTCTGGATACCACACCCTCTTGTTCTAATCCAGAGCCACTAGGATAACTTGGACCAAATGGTATTCATCTTCAGACCTCTAGCCGGAAAGGTATACAGAAGTCCCAAGATCCACTCTAGGTGAAACGAGTCAGAGAGAGAGCCTTCTTGGGATAATTAGTGCGCAAAAATGCTGACATTGAGTGTTCTCAGCAGTGACAAAACGATTGAACCAGGGTTCTCCCCACTGCTGTAAAACGCTCTGCACCATGTTCAGGTGTAACTACTATTTGTGATTCTTTAAGCTTGGCAACTCAGTTTATCCATCCTGGCACTTGGAGAATCTACCAGGTGCTTCACAACATGATAAATTATCTGGCAAATCAGCCACTTCCAGCGGCACGAAGCATCTTTCCACAGGATCCAAGACACCACAATGCCCTGCTTGTGGTAGTACTACAGGGTAGTAGTGTTGCCTGTGTAAACCTGTACTAACCTCTCCTTGATGATTGGTAGGAAGGCCATCTCTTTTTTTGTTGTCTCAAATATTTTTATTGATATTTTCATAAGAGAAACGCATTGCATGGAAAAACATTTAGATTGACTTCATTTTGTGCGTTGTTAAACATTGGGAATTACAGTCATTTCTCTGAATTGACATCTATCTGTTACATAGTACAATCGCTACTATAAACAATATCACCCTGGTTCGCATGTCCTTTCCTATGAAGATACATATCCTTCCTGTTGAGTATCGGTGTATTAACTACTGGTTACGGTGCCAAACTCTCAACTGGGGTGTTGATCGTCGTGAGGTCCAGGATATGCAAGTCAGACCAGGTATCGGGGCTACTGTGCTGCCTGCCTGTGGGTGTGGCTAATGTCTGCAGATTAAGGCCTGTCCTACAGTTACCACCTGTCTAGCTGTCCTAGATTGTATGTGGTTATGTTGACGTGCATCGTTGCACAGTTGTAGCAGTGGGAGAAATAGTGTACGTGCTTTCGGTCTGGGCCTGTGGTTGTGGATCTGCCGGGACTTGCGATGTATTGTCTGAGTCGTCACGCGTCGGTTGTTGTTTGAACTGGTGTAACAGTAAAGTCCACTCCATGTATATGGGGTGTTTGGTGTCCCTTTGACCTTCTCCTCCGTAAGTGTTTCCTCCTCTGCTGCTGCCCATTTGTGCACTGCTCCTATCCATGCTGCTATCAGGGGTCCCGTGGGAGTTTGCCAGTGCATTGCTATTCCTCTTTTGGCTAGTATTATTGCCAGCGATGCAAAGCGGATTAATACTTTGTGCTGTTTCCACCTTCGGAAGATTTCGAGTGTGCAGGCCTCCCATGTGTCCATGTTAGTTAGACCTGTGAGGTCCCGGAGTGTCTCGTGGATAGTTTGCCAGTATGACTGTATCCTAGGGCAGTTCCAAAACATGTGATAAAAGTCCACGTCCGGCGATTGACATCTAGGGCACAGGAACTGTGTGGCTGGGTAAAACCGCTGGAGACGTGCTGGCGTTTGATACGCTTTATGTAAGATATAAAATTGTATATTTTTGAAACTCGCGTTTCGGGATACCTTCTTGGGGTAATCGAGTGGTATTAGAGAGCTGTCTCCCATTCTTTGTCGTGTAGTTGGCGCCCCAGTTCTTCCTCCCATGTTACTTGCAGTGCGTCTAGGGGTTTGTTTAAAAGCTCTCGAATGGCTTTATATAGCCAAGTGACCAGGTGTCGACCCAGCCCCATGTGCAGGATTGTGTGGATGACCGGACGAGTAGCCGTTTCTCCTTCCGACAAATCATGATATGGACAATAGCTCTCTCTGAGTTGCGTGTGGAGTAAAAATTGGCCAGGGGGAAGTTCAAAGTCTTTCATTATTTGGCGATAAGGTCTTAACTGCCTGTCCTCGAATATGGACTATCTCGGTGAGAGAGTGTTCTGTCCATATGCGAAGCATGCCAGTTGTGTGGTAGTAGCAGTGGAGAATACAACGGTGCCCCTGCAGACATACGTTGGATCCTCTGCATACATTTACGAGCCACAAACACCTGTATTGGGTATGTGTGCCGTGGCATAGTGCCTGGCAGTAGCAAGTGGCAGAGTTCTGAAACTTGAATAGGGCCCGTTGCTGTGTGTGTCTCCCCCACTTGTCTGCCTGCTGTCCAGTAGGACAGCCACTGCAGTTGCGCCGCCAGAAACAATGATTCGAAGGAGGGTGCGCCCAGTCCTCACTGGGTAGTGGGTAATTATAATTTCACTATTGCTATTCTATGTCTGCCCCTTCCCCAGATTAGTGAGCAAGTCTAGGTCCCGAAAGAATGCTCGGGTGGGATTACCGGTAGATTTGTAAAGTGATACAATAGCCAGGGGACTATAATCCTCTTGGCTAAGGCCACACGTCCTATCGTGGCCAATGGGAGGTTCTTCGAAAAACCCACCACCGAAAATATCACTGCTAGAGCTCTGCGGTGATTGCCCTCAAACATGTCGGATGGGGAGTGGTACAGGCAAACCCTGAGATATCGGGGGGCATCTGCGCTCCATACTAAGCTCTGCTCGCCGATTCTAACATCCCGGGGGGTAAGGTTTGGGTGCAGTGGATAAACCGTGGATTTATCCCAGTTCACTCTAAGACCGGATGCCTCTGCAAAATCGTCAAGTGTTGTCCATATGGATTTCAGATCTGCGGTGATGTCCCGTACGTATATTAAAAGGTCATTCGCGTACATAGAGACGATGTGTTTGACATATGCTATAGTGATGCCCCAATTTTCCCCCTCTTGGCATAATCGTATGTCTAATGGCTCTACGGCTAGAGCAAAGAGCAGGGGCAAGAGTGACAAGCCTGTCTCATGCCTCTCTCCACCCCAAATGAGGATATGTACAGTCCCATGCGGACACACCAGGTAAGTTTGGTGTATAGGAGTCGCGTGTATGCTAGGAGGTCAGGACCTATCCCTATCTGTTGTAGGACAGAGAACAGATATGGCCACATGAGAGTTTCAAAGGCCTTCTCAAGGTCTAGGAAGAGACGGGCTGCTCTGGGAAATGCGGTGCTCGCTATATCCTGTATATGGACTAGTCGGCGTAGGTTTTGGGACGTGTTTCTTCCCGGGACAAATCCCCATTGGTCTAATTGGACCATGGGTTGCAGAATTTGTGTGTAGCGAACCGCCAATATCTTTCCTAAAATCTTACAATCAGCTGATAGCGCGATGGGGCAGAATGATGCCAGCTGTCGCGTGTCACGGTATGGTTTCGGGAAGGTTACAATGACTAATTCCCGAGAGCTCTCCCTTTTCTAGCGCGGCCGCAGACATCTCCATAAGGTGGGGGTCCAACAGGGGGGAAAAGGTTGTGTAATATTCCAGGGGGAAGCCATCCAACCCCGGCAGCTTGTTACGTGCTAGGGTGTGGATCGCTGGTGTAATGTCCATGGATTGTATCTCTGTGTCTAGTGCGGTTTGCTCTGCCTCATCAATTTGTGGGATCGTCAGTGGGTCAAGGAATTGGTCTACTGCCTCCTGCTCGGTCTGTGCTGTTTTCGGTATACTTCAGTATAGTACTGGTGGAACGTCTCTAGTATTTCTGTTTGGGAACGTACCAGATTACCAGAAGGATCGAGCACTTCGGTAATGGGTTTTACCTCAGTGTCCTGTCTAGCTAGCCAGACTAGTAGGGTTCCTGTTTTATCTCTCATCCTTTTGTACCTTGGTTGCGTATGTCTTGAAGTTATATCTGCGCAGGTCTGAGATAGCGGCTAAATGACCTGTCTTCGCTTCTGCCACCTGAGCTACTTGCGTCTTCGTGTTTTATTAGGGTAGCGAGCTTCATTTCGGCCTGTGTTAGTGCCCGTTCCAGTGTCCTTTTTACACCCACTATTTGTTTTATGCACTCACCCCGGGCTACTTTGAATACGTCCCACTCTACTAATTTGGATGTTGCTGTTCCGGCGTTATTAGAGAAGAATTCCTGTATGCTCTGTCCCTGTTCATGTTTGAAAACCTGGTTTGTCAAGCAATCTCGTGGTAGTCTCCAGGTGGGGACTGGGGGGTGTAGGGGTCACCAGCATAGTCCTAGTATATGGGCATCATGGTCGAAGAGGACCCGGCCTAGGTAATCCGTGTTCTGAATTTTAAGTATTAGCAGCGCTGTGCACAGAAACCTATCCAGTCTTACCCGTAGATTGTGTGGGATGGAGTGGAACGAATGCAGTCTGGTTTACGGGTGGTGAGCTCTCCACGCACCTATGAGTGCCCAATGTGTAACCCAGGTTTGAAACCGTTCGGTTTGCTTGTGGGCAGGAGAATGTGCTGGTGGAGGGTGGGATCAGTCTTGGGCGAGATTCAGTGCGCAGTTCTAGTCGCCCCCTAAGATCCACGGTGTAGATGTGAATTGGGCCAGAACTCATGTTAGACGGTCCTAGAACGTGTCTTGCTCAGTATTTGGGGTGTATATACTACCCAAAAGTATTGACTGCCCGTCTAGGAGTCCTTCTAGGAAAGCATACCTCCCCTCTTTATCCACCACTCTCCGAAGTTCTTGAATTAGGGTTCCTGGTCTGATCCAAATCAGCGCCCCACGTGCATAGGCAAAATAAGACGTGGCACTTATGGTCACGCGCCATCTGGCCCGAAGTTTGTCAATTTCGGGTGTAGTTAAGTGGTCTCTTGTGAGAGAGCGATCTGTGCGTTCTGGTGTTTGTTGTAGGAGTATACAGCGTAACGTTTGCTCGGTGTATGGAGGCCCTTAACATTTAGTGTTAAGATGTTGACGTCTGTGTTCTGGTAGCAATTTCTGATTGTCTATGAGGACTGGTGCAGCCTGCACAGGCCGTACAAGGGTGCCCGATGTTTCCCCAGTAGGGAAGTGATCGTATATTAAGCTCGATATTGCCCGTCTGTTTGGTGTTGTTAACCATTTGTGTAAGAGTCTTGGAGAGGAAGGGAGTAAACTCAATGGTGGGAATATGTCCCAACTTTGGGGACCCTCAGCACGCGGCGGTATGTCCAAACTAGACATACTGTGTTAGCGTTATGTTGATTTACCCTAGAAGAAGGGGTACCAATGATAAACCTTTCTAGGTAGCCTTAGTTGTTCAGTGTAGTGTCTGTGGTGCCCGCGATTCCCAGCGCCACTGCACGGCGGAGCCCCGTCGACATGGTGTCATATTCTATTCTGAGTCTACCCCAAGCGGCTGAGGGATGTATATGTGTGTCCTTAATTACCACCTGGTCCGAGATGGGGTGTATATGAAGTATTGTGAGTCTTACCACCTAACAGCGTGTATGTTAAATGAAAGTGTCCGCAGTCTGTGGAGTCACCTCTGGTGACGTGACCGAGCCATCTCGGGACGTGTTGGTATCGTCTAGGTCATCTCCGGAGGTGAAGATATGAGGGCCCCTCTCGCCGTCAGAGCTCCGCGCTGTGGGCCCTATTTCTGCTGCCGCCTGGAAGGCTTTCCGACGTTCTGCAATAATTTGTTCAAGGTTTGGAGAGCCTCTCGCCGGTGCCTCTGTGTGGTCCTGGGTCGCTCTGTTCAATTGTTGGTGTTTGCCTTTAGGGGCCTCTCTTGTTGTGTAGGGCAGCTCGGGGTTTCCCTGTTTGCGGATGTTGTCCCGCCTAGTCATATGCATCCTTGGGGTCGTAAAAAAGATGGAGCGTCCCTCGTGCATTATTTTTAGCTGTGCTGGGAAGAGCAGGGAATATTGGATCGTTTTTTTCTGAAATATGTGCTTGATTTCCATGAATGATGCTCGTTGTCGTTGCACCGCACGGGAGTAATCCGGAAATAGCATAACTGTCTTGTCTTCAACCTGTATGGGTCCCTTTTGCAAGGCCGCTCTCAGCACTGCATCTCTATCTTGAAAATGCAGGAGTTTTAGTAGTAATGGTCTAGGTGGGTTTCCTGGTGGTGGCTTCCGTGCTGGCACTCTCTCGACCAAAAAATACGGGATTTGTTCTGAGATCAGTGTGAACAATTGGAGCCACGATTCCACATACTTGACGGAATCGTGATCCTCCACCCCCTCTGGCAGATTGATTACCCGAATGTTGCATTGGCGGGAGTGGCCTTCTAAATCATCCGAGGGAAAACAACACAATTAAGGAGGAAATTGGAAAAAACATGTGGGTTGGGGGAGGGAGAGAGGGGAAATATACACAAGGAGTTAATGTTGTATTTAAGAATAAATTGTACATACAAACGTATATTACAAGCATGTCTGGACATTTCCTTTATATGTAGTTGTTACTTTTTGTAAAAAGTTTGAGCACATTGTGGTGCTTCATGAAATCGCCCATGGGGATTTGGAGCACATCGAAGTGCTACGTGAAGTGACTTGTGCACGAGAAATAACATATTTGGAACGGTTCCAGTGATGTAAACATAGTAAACCGGCAATAGTGAGTCACAGTCAGTGGAAAGGTGTTCGATCGGCACGTTGATCGAGGAAGAATAATTGTACTGTACAGACGAGTGTCTACGTGAGCAACCCGTGATTTCTGCAGTATTTTTTAAGGATACCGGTGGTGTTCATATGAGGAAGATACTCGTGCGTGAAATGATGACGGAGAAACATGTGCTAACTAAAGCTGTGCACGGAGAGTCCTTGCTAGGAACACTAATTAAGCTTACCTCAGGCCGAGTATGGGAGGCCTGGGTCATATTGTGACCAAAACGACAGCCTGTGGGCAGAAAAGGGAAGGTAGCGTGAATAAAAATATGCCCAGGAAACTGAGCAGGCTGTGAAAGTTAATGTGCCCTGGGGATTTAACGGATTGATGTCTTACCGCGGTCAATTGCCGGCAGCTGGAAGGGACACCTGGAAAAGGAAAAGGGAGCCGGTTAGGCTTGAGCCGGGGGATAGTTCATGGGGAGAATGGCAACAGCGGCGCAATCGCTTACCTAGGTTGGTGGAATGGGGTGATCCTCGATGGGGTCCAGTGTTCAGTGCAAGGCGATGCTCCCCCAACCCACGTTTTTTCCAATTTCCTCCTTAATTGTGTTGTTTTCCCTCACACTGTTGGGCTTGATTTTATGATATGATGTTAGAATTGTATATAAGGCATGAATTACAATGTCCTGAAACTGATCCTACCATTTTAATAAGGATCGAAACGCCGTCGACACCTTGCACTATATGCTTGTCACGAGGCAGGGATAAAGGACTTAGACAGCTGCTCCTTGCTTCAGGTGATTTTTATTATTTTGTTTCAGTCTATTACGGGTTCAGCACAGTCTTTTGGGGAATAAGGTACACAGTGTCTTTGGATGGGGTCCGGAGCGTCTTCACCCACTGGGACTCCCATTGAAGGGTATCGGCTGGCCTGTTTGATTCATGGCGAGCGGTTCTCTCCGTCGTCTCCGTTCCAGGCAGCGGGGATGTGGACAAAAGAAAAGAAAGCCTTAAGTTTCAGGCACAGTTTCTTTAAGTGTTTGGAAGGGAGGTGAGGGATCACCCAGGTCCTACGATGTGTGAGGGGGGGAAACCAACACCGGGAGAAGCGAGAGAACCGGCTACCCTGAGGCCCTGAGGATTCCCCGGCTTCCCCACCCAGGCAGGGGCGATCCTCCCTCTTCCCGGGACCCAGGAGACGTTGATGCACCTTTTGGAGCCACGTTCCTCCGTGGAAGTGGCGGGGCGAAGCGTGGGGTTGGCCTCCTGGCTCTAGAGGTCTCGTTGAGGTTCCCTCCGGGATCTGGGCACTTGGCTCGAGTCCTGTGGTCCCGGCGTCTGGGACAGCAACTCCGGATACTTCCTGCTTCTCCGCTTCGCCATCCTCATTGGTCGTCGGGATTTTGACCTCGCTCATCATCGGAGGCCCCGCCTCCGAGGCTGGGTCTACGGCTCCTTCCTGGTCGAAGTTAAACGGCCAGTAACCGGACGGCGACTCGAGGTCGGCACCTGGGATTTCCGCATCGTAAGGCTGAGGAGAGAAAAAAGGGGGGATCATGGGGGAAGAGAATGGAGGAAGCTGGTCCGGGACGTCGGACTTCTGACAATGCTAGACTATACTATATACAAAGTCACAATAGTGTACTCATGAATTATCAGTCTGCCAAATGTGATTTGTATGCAGACTTTTTCTTCTTGCCTAAATCGACACCCCCTCTGTATGTCACAATTGTCTTTCTGTGGTAGTTGGACACAGGCCGTGTCCCACTTGATACTACATGGATTATTGACTATACAAATATACTTGTTATTAAACACTGTCCGGCTGGACAGACAATATAGAACCGATTCTTGCTCTATATTTATTACCTCACGTTATCTATACTGTCTAGGGACCAGGGTCTTTTCAAACAGTCTAAGCACCCAAGGTCCCAGACCAACTGCTCTTTTGGGTTTTCCTAGTTCTTTATAACTGCTAGTACTTTATCCAGTTTATCGGACGTTGACGCTGGTGTCGCGGCGTCCTCTTCTGTTCTGGAACTTTTCATTGAAGAGGAGGATTTTCTTTTGTGAGCTGGTGTTTGCGGATTCCCGGTGACTCGCTGTCGTCCCATTCTTGAGATCACCAAGGGCGCTGTGGTAGATGGCATCTTGGCTAGCTATGAGCTCTACCGCGTTGGTGCGTTGTTGGCAATGTAATAGTCTTCTGTTCGGGTCCCCCTGGTACTGAGGCGCACTGATCTTCTCCCCTGTGGGTCTCCCTCAGGCTCCCTGTTGCGCGCTGTGGGTGTCGCCATTCTTCTCATTTACTGCACCTCGATTCCTGGTGCTGATCGCCGTGCCTACTTCTATGAGACGGCAGATATTGATTTGTGGGAGTGTGGATAGGTCTTCTGCGATCTTCTGATAATCCCTTTAGGGGTCACTTCTGTGTAAGCAGGGGGGAGAGGGATACTACTCCTTTCTTTTTTGTACTCTATTGGTCGGGGGACTATCGGGTGCTTGCTGCGCCGTTATTTGGAGTGTGACTTGGGTTATGTAATTGTTGGGGGGTGCTGTCTTCTGGCTTGAGGGTTCCGGTCCTCTCACGCCAACAGAGTGTCTTCTGACCGCCTGCGGTATCCGCCCCTTCCCCACTGCGACAGGCCCTCCTGTTGCCTCTGTTAAGCCGTGTGTCGCGGTCCCCTCCCCCGCCGTTGGCGAGCTCCTCTTCTATCTCTCCTTTGCTGTGGGTGACCGACTGCAGCAGTGTGCCTGTATTGGGGGAGGACATAGAATAGCTGGTGGTGGGGTCTGAGTTTGTGGTGCGGGTCTTGGCCCTTTATTGGCTTATGACCTGTCCCTCTGTGGTCGCGCTATATTTCTGGGCCTGCTGCAGATGTCTGCCAGGAGGTTCCCCTCCTCGCAGCGCTTCCTCTGAGCCGGCCGTTAGATGGTGCCACCTGCGCTCTATGCCTCTGGAGGCCCCCTCCTGGCGGTCACGCGCCAGCCATGTGCCCGTCCCCTTATTGCTATCTTCGATTCTGGAGCTCAGCTGGATCATTTACGACGCCCTCTCCTCTGGCTCTGGAGGGGCCACGGAGCCTCCTCTGCCACTTAGGGTGCCGCCATGTTGGTGAAGGGAACCTTGGTGGCGGCGAGCCGCTTGGCAGGTATTCTGGGCGTCTGTTTATTGTTGTGGCATGTTAGTGCCGCCGCTTCTGCTCCGCTCTCGACTCCAACGTCAGAGCGGGCCCCCCGACTCGGCTCCCGAAGCCTGTTGCCTCCGGAGCAGAGATCTGGAGGCCGGGTGCCGCCATCTTGGCTCCGTCTGTACGCACGCCCGCTCTATTCCTGGATCAATTCTGCGGGTCTGCTTAGTCGATTATGCCTGGGGATAAGTGCTGGGGCTCCCCGTCGTCTTCTAGCCGGCTCTGCCACGATAAACGGGAACCACCGGCACCTGGAAATGGTAGTAATCTAGGCTGCCTGCCGGAGCTCTACGCAGACACAACCGCCGTTGTGGCTGCCAAAGCCACGCCCCGGTAGGAAGGCCATCTTATGACTAGCGGATTGCCTCCAACTCTAACAATTGATGTGGAGGTGGGTATTTGCTAGAGACCAGAGTCCTCTGATCTCCACTACTCCCAGATTGCCTCGCTAGACCAGTAGTGATGCAACCATCACCACAGTCAGCTCTGGGTGGAGTAAGAGGAGGAGCCTGCCAATGGCTCAATCACAGTCTAACAGCCACCAATGCAGATCTTCTGCAGCCTCCTCTAGATGGAATATGAAAAGTTCCCCTGGTGTTATCTATGTCCACTGGGATTTCAAGTCCCGCTGCAGAGACTGCATGTGCGATCTGATGTGGTTAACTAGCAGGATGCAGGAGGCCAATAGTCTCAGCAGCCACAATGCCATCCTCACTGAAGTCCAGGACACATGCTGAAATACTGAGATCAAAGCTTGAATATCCAGGACTGTTCGCTCTGTGAGGAGGGCACGAAACTTCACCATAACCAAGATAGGTCCAATGAATGGGAGAGTCTGCAAAGGAATCAGGTTAGACTTCGGCGCACTGATATTAAACCTCAACAATGCTAGGGGGTTCGCCATAGCCAGGTGCTAGACTATGGTTAAAGCCACCTTTAACAGCCAGTAGTCAAGGTATGGAAAGATTGGTTACACCCATTCTCTGAAGGTGCTCTGTGAACACCGCCAACACTTTCAAAACTCCTAACACCCAGTAATCGCATACTTCTTATAATGAAAACAGCACCTAATATGTGGGTGACCCCATCATAACATACAGTAACAGGCCAAAGATGTGACAATGTGAAGTCAATATTGTGTCAATGTGGTCTTCACATTATCACAATTCTTGCCTATTTCTGTCCCACTCAACAGGCCTACAATGGGTCCTTCTATTAAAGGGTGCCTGACATAAAATAAACGTATCCTTTAAGTCTTTAGTTGCTGAAACCCACAATAGAAATAGCATATACAGAAAAGCAATGTACCTCCACTACGTAGCGTGATCTCATTATTCCAGAACTTCCACAATCGTTCCTTACAAAACATTCTAACCTACTTAAAGAAACAGCTGCTCTATTCTATACTAATCAACGCTACACACTCCACTCACACGTAGTGTACCATTTTCATCAGGAGAATTGTGGAACCATTAGATGATAGGACTTTTGCTATCTGCCTTAATTCAGGAGCTTTCGGTCACATAAACCAGAAGAATTGTGATTTTTTTTGTTCCCATGCTTTGCAACTGGCAGGGGATTTGGAATAATAATACATATTGGAGTTCATGAAGTCTCGAGTTTTCAGAAATGTCTGGGTTGGTATATTTTCCTGAGTGCCTATGACCCTGCACCCAAATACTACAGTCATCCGTCATGAAATCTCCCCCTATTAACAGAGATATCCTGTAGCCGAACGTGTGGATCCATACTCAAACCCATTGAAAATGCACCGAAGTATAATAACCCCACACTCAGAACACCTGGGGAACACAGATTTGGTATACATATATATATATATATATATATATATATATATATATATATATATATATATATATATATATATATATATATATATATATATATATATATATATATATATATATATATATATATATATATAAAGAGGCATGTAAGAAAATCCTACTGGTAGACAGAAAAGAATTGCTAGTGGATAGAGGAGAGGAAGTAGATGTCAACGCTCCATTACGTTTCATTACAACGTTTAGCAGCCAAGCTTGGGAGGTGCGGCGTTGTTTGAAAAAGTTCTGGAGTGTGTTACAAACTGACAATACCCTAAAGAAATGGATAGGCGATAATCCCAAAATCACCTATCGCAAATGTAAAGCTCTAGGTGATCTGTTGTGTAGCAGTGAGGTGCAGGACAAACAGGACAAGACTCCAATTAAAGGGTTCTATACCTGCAGAGCTTGTAAAGCCTGCAGGCATAGTAACAATATGAAACAAATTGAGCTGTCGACACATCAAAAACCATTTGTGATAGACAAACATCTATCATGCAAATCGGATTATTGTGTATATGCCCTGATCTGCCCCTGCCCAAAAATCTATATAGGCAGCACTATACATGAAATCAAGAAGAGGGTCCTGGAGCACAGACGAGTTATCGTTAATGAGGACAAACAATATCCGATAGCTCGGCATTTCAAGGAGAAGCATAATAAAAATGTTGATCTCCTTAAATTCTGTGCATTAGAACGAATTGTAAAGGATGAAAGAGGGGGGAATCGCCTGAAAGAACTTAGACGCAGGGAATCAAAAATGATCATTAAATATCAAACAATGTTTCCTGTAGGACTGAATAAGGATGAAGAGCTTGCGGTCCATCTAGGATAAATGTGTTAACTGCTGTATGAACCAAAGTAGCCTGTATTGATTTTATTTGTTGAGTATGAATAATTTAAAAAAAACTATGAACGTATATGTATATTTTATCATAGGAGACGGAGACACCAGCCTCTGTAAAATGGACACTATTGAGGAAGCCAGTATTGCCATATACAACAGCCCACTGGGGCAGAATTTTACAAAATATTTCTTATTCTGTTGCTAAGTATATATGGTTGCTTAAGTAGCCCACTGGGGCAGAATTGACAAATTTATATAATAGTAATACTTTTGACCACCAACTGATTAATTGGAAATAGGCTAATTTTTCTAAAGATTGAATTCTAAATGTAAAGTATATTAATTTACATTGGTCATATTATTTGCTTAAATTAATTTCATACAATGAATTGTAATCATATTTAACCAATATGAGACTGATACAATTAATGCTTTGGAATAGGAAATGTAATACTACAAAATGGCGCCCATGTTTCCTTATCTACTGATGTGGTGCAGTAGTCCTATGTTTATGTCGATTTTCTGTGATGTCCACACTTAGGTTTTTTTCATATATACTTTATTGTAACACAAAATAATGACCCGTGACCAAAAAGCTGGGCTCCGAAACGCGTCGGGCAGGACTGCTGATTTATGATTTAATAAATCCAATTCAAAAACGGAGTTTGGGCTCGGTTCTTTCGCTCTTTGTTCGCAAAGAAATCTACGAAGGAAGTTGGTGATATATATATATATATATATAATATATATATATATACTATATATATATATATATATATATATATATATATATATATATATATATATATATATATATATATATATATATATATACATACACACACACACAACAAGGAGCATAGAGGGAAAAACAAACACCAGGGTCGCCCTCCACTCATATAGTCATCAAAACAACATGACCCGGTTCTTTAAGGCAATTGCTTTGAAATTCAAACGTGTGCAACATGTTACAATTTTCTTTATAAACAATTTTCTCCCCTATTCTTTATATATTTGGGGTAGAGTGTCACACGTTTTCCTGCCTTTTCATAAAAGGTCTCCATCCCAATTATGACAGTCTATCTGAATGCAAGAAAACGAGGTAACTGACGTATATATACATTTCTAATACATTCAGTTCACAACACTCACAATGTGAAAAAGTGTGTAGGCAAAATGACCACTCACGGGCGAACCACCATCGGGATACCTGGTAGGTACTCACCAGATAAGCCCATTTTTATCATCATCGGTGGTAATTTTGTCCAAAATAAATGTGTCCAAAACAAACTATAAGTGCAGTGATGTGGTAAAGAATCTCAAAGAAGTGAGTTGAAATTGATAGGTACACACGTCTCACAATCACTTTATTCTTTACTTCGTGCAACCTATCAAGCTAAAAAGCAAAGGCTGGCTGCTATACATGCATACCATTACCATAAGCCAACATTTTCATTGCCCAGAACACTTTTAGGCAAATTCTTCAGGGCCTAAAGTTTCTCGCCACTGCATTAAAGTTGGACACACCATTCATGAGCATCCTGTGTTACCAACATATATTGGTTTATTCGCTTTGAAATGGACGAGTTCACACTGTAAATCCCCCTAGAAAATAACAACTAATATCCTTGATGGTATCGTGGGATTTTATACAGCATTTGTATTTAGTTGAAAATATTTCTTATGTTCACCTAAGGTGGAATTACAAAATAATAAATAAAAGACATCATAGTAGAAGATGAATTGTGTAAATAGTAGCGTGGCAGTTCCAAATAATTTCTAAAACCAATATAATAAATTAATTGGGAGTTGCACATTTGGCTGAATACAGGGTGAAAATAGACATAAAGGCATGATTATGCGGCAATATTTTACCGCCAAATATATGCGTTATAGGATTTGAGTAATATGTAAGAGGTCGCGCTATCTGAAGAATTGGGTGGTTTCCCAATCCCAAATGGCCGCTTCATTCACGCGTGAGCGTTAGTTGACACGTGGTACTCTGCGCGGTTTCACATGAACGCGGTACGAGTTCACGGCAACAGGTGGAGACGACACGCTCCGCGAGGCTCCGACTGGTAAGGAGATGGGGGGAGCGGGTTTTAAATGGTCGTGACGCTGCAGGAAGGTCCGCGTTACTGGGTAAATGGAAATAGTACATTATTACGGATTACAAGAGTTGAGAAATCGATGTATGAATAGCTCTGTTCGTACATAGTTGTCACTAGAAACTTATGTGGTGCGTAATGTTTTTATTCCTGTCCCATAATGGGGATTCTTGGGTGTAGATTCATATATATAACGACTGAGAGCTGAATCTGAGAGGAAGACTCACATGAGGGGCTTTTCTTCATTTTAATCGTACCTTACAGCCGGTAGGAGACGCCAGGGCTGATTAAGGGTAAATATGACGTACACAATAAAATAAATGGAACAGTGATTGTTTGACATGGTGTGCATTGATATGGGTAATTCTAATTTTATATTTTAACCCTTTGCTGACAGTCTACATGAATGGTGTGTCCAACTTTAATGCAGTGGCGAGAAACTTTTGGCCCTAAAGAATTTGCCTAAAAGTGTTCTGGGCAATGAAACATGGTGGCTTATGGTAATGGTATGCATGTATAGCAGCCAGCCTTTGCTTTTTAGCTTGATAGGTTGCACGAAGTAAAGAATAAAGTGATTGTGAGACGTGTGTACCTATCAATTTTAACTCACTTCTTTGAGATTCTTTACCACATCACTGCACTTATAGTTTGTTTTGGACACGTTTATTTTTAACAAAATTACCGCCGATGATGATAAAAATGGGCTTATCTGGTGAGTACCTACCAGGTATCCCAATGGTGGTTCGCCCGTGAGGGATCATTTTGCCTACACACTTTTTCACATTGTGAGTGTTGTCAACTGAATGTATTGGAAATTTATATATACATCAGTTACCTCGTTTTTTTGCATTCAGAAAGACTGTCATAATTGGGATGGAGGCCTTTTATTAAAAGGCAGGAAAAGTGCGACACTCTACCCCAAATATATAAAGAATAGGGGAGAAAATTGTTTATACAGAAAATTGTAACATGTTGCACACGTTTGAATTTCAAAGCAATTGCCTTAAAGAACGGGGTCATGTTGTTTTGATGAACACAGATTTGGGTCAAGCTTTGGGAGGGTGATGTTCCTGTGTGAGGAAGACTGTAGGAACCTACCATGTTTTCATTTTTTAGAGAAAAAAAGTGTTGAAAATCAGACAAACGTTTTAACGTGTGGTCCCAGCCAGCCAATTAAGGTCAGGGCACCCAGCAATATAAAATGTATGATGTGTAGGTATTAAAAATATATATTGAAAATATATGGTTGCAGTTAGTTTCCAAAAAGCCCAGAGGTGATATCTGTGACCTAAAGAAATCTACCCTAAACTGTAAAGGAAGGTCTCATTTCCACCAATAGATTCTGGGGTGGTATATAATTAGAAAATATATTGCTTTTTATAATTTCGTATAGTCCTGTTTTAGATGTCTGTCATCAAGCCAAAAGTGCGCCATAAACATGATTCTGCCACAATTTTGTGGTCTGTGCTAAAATTACATAATTGATTGTGCAGACTACATTAACAAAGAAAGCCCCCATATATTTGTGATTCCCAAACTCCATACATTCAAGGTAACATTTTCTTGACTAGCATTCTACGATTTAGGTTTGTCTATTTGAGAAATTAACAAAATAATGAGCAAATGAGTTAAAACTGACAATATCTCTACATTATCTATATATATAAAAACGAATGTATGTCTGTCTGTCTGTTTGTCCTTTATGCATTACTACACCATTCATCCGATCGCCATGAAACTTTGGGAAGTTGTTGAGTACACTCCCGCGAAGGTTTCTGGCATAACATTTTTTTAAATATCTGCCCCCCAGGGCCCTCATAATCTTTCGAATACGGATGTATGCACCAGACGGAAAAACAACAAATTGTGTATCCACAAGCACTCGAATAAATAAATAGAATTAAAACAGCATTCATCCGATCACCATGAAACTTTGGGAAGTTGTTGAGTACACTCCCGCGAAGGTTTCGGGCATATTTTTTAAAAAATACCGGCCCCCCAGGGCCCTCATAATCTTTCGAATACTGATGTACGCACCAGACAGAAAAACAAAAAATCGTGTATCCACAAGCACGCGAATAAATAAATAGAATTAAAACGACACTTTGAAATGTTTTCCATATTAAAATGAATAATTTTCAATAAAAATTACACAATGTAAATTGAATGTTATCATAACGAGTTTCCTTGAATTTCCTTTCTTCGGAGATCGCAGCAACGCGCCACGGGTAGGCTAGTTCTTTATATCTTGAGGCTACAATGAGCCGTTTATGTAACATTTGCACCAATACATAGTCCTATACGTGTTGGAAAAAAATATAGTTTGTATGGGTAAACAAAGAGACCAAAGAGGAACCTACTGCTGATTTTTTGAAAAATATCCAACACAAAGGAGCACAAACACACCAGCAATGAAAGAATATACTATAAACAATTAAAAAACATAGACGAAAGGAGCTAATACTCAGCCAAACAGGTTGGTTTGATTCCCGTAGATGGAAAGCAACTTGATGTTTCCAAAAGACTAAAGTATTCTTTCAAGAGAAGCAGGAGGCTAGCCCCTTCTGGTTTCATGACGCAGGATCACAAATTTCATATACACTCGTTGCAGGAATTTCACACAATATAAAGAAGGAAAAACCTGAGCAGCATTTATTCTCCAAAACTGCAGCCTTTATGGATTCACATGTAATTATATCACACAAAATCTAGTACAAGATTACCAGCTTTAACTTGTATGCTTATTAATACGATGACCTGCTTTTCCCAGTATTTGATTTCTTTTCATGCATATTTTCTTTTTTGTCCTCCGACCTTTTGCTTTGACTTCACGGGGTGGTAAAACATGCCTCCCATTCGAGAAAACCAATATTACATGTAGGTAACATCTTCAGTGTCGAGATCTCATATATAAAACACACATCCAAGAAAAATGTAAAAGCAGGGTAACTAATGTGGCAGGTAAGTAACATTGTTCACTGTTGCAATATTGGGAAATGTTTTTTTAAAGTACTGGGATGTCTGTATTGATCCACTTTGTAAGATATTCCCAGTAACTAATCAAAGTCGGCACAGGATCCGGGGCTGGAAAACTTGGAGTATGGCAGCATTGTGTCCCGAGGGCTAGGCTGTCGCCAGTCAATTGGAAGCTCATCTTCTGCATCACACACATAATCTTCCTCTTCAATTTTCACCTAGAGAGAGAGGAAGGAAAATAACAAAACGCCTTGTTTACAGCAATTAACAGACTGCAGGGTATAAATTAGGGAGATAGTTTCCTGGATGAGCAAAGATCTATGGGCATCAACACTTCAATGTGGTTCCATATAGGCAACTGTGGCCCCCTCTCAATCAACTCTCATGCTGCCTATCTTTATATCCAAATGCCAGAGCCCTTGCATCATCCAGTCTGGAGTTCTGAACTCAAGAAGAGAACAGCGCTAAAAAGGAGACTACAGGAATGATTGGAATACATGTTTTATAGCCTTTAGTTTCCCATGATATCTTCTTCCTCTGAATAAGTCTAGTCATTTAACAATTTGTGTCTGTTGCAGGTATAAAGCCTGTGACACATACCTGAGCCAGGAGAGGTTCTGCTGGAATGGCAGGTTGGGCCTTCTTGTTCCCATGCTCTTTATCTTCTCTGTGCTTCTTCCGTTTCTTGACTGGTGTTGTTTCACTTAAAGAAGGACTCTCAAAAGATCGGTAATCCAGGCCAGATAAAGATCCGGATAAGCGCCTCTGTGAAGAAGAGTGTCCGTCTCTTTCAGGGGGTTCATTCTCTGTGTTTCCAGGTCCTGAGATTTCACCATCAAACATAGGTTCGTCCTGTAAAAGAGGGCACATAAAATAGCATGTCTGACGTAGAGCTGAACAGATTTGTATGCCAAATATTCAAAGGAATCAAACTTAGTTAGATAGCTCGTTCAAGCTATAAATAATCCCATATGAAAAATTACCAAATTTCCCAATTCGATCTACTGATATCATCAAAACATTGTCTCTTCTTCATCAGTAAAATATATGAAAGGGTGAGTATTGAATGTGAATTACAAGCCTAATTGCCACCTAAATAAGATTTTAAACTGGCATCATCCGAGGATGAAGGGAAGAACAAAATGGGAAAACAGGTCAGAAGCCTCCATTCAGCTCCACCAGGGGGTACTGCTAGAAGTCTCACAAGAAAAGAGTCACACATTATTAGGTCCTATTGCAGGAGACACATTAGTTATGGTAGTGGGGGAGGAGGCTTGAGTTTTCCTTACAAAGCTAATATTATGTTCTCATGATAAATATAATGATCAACTTATGCCCTACTGTCCCAAACGTTATGAAGAGAAATATATACCAGCAACTACAGGGTCACCTGGAACATTACCATTACACTTGTTTCTTGGCCTGACTGTGATGCAATGAAAAAAGCTGATCAATATATTTAATTAGGCAGACAGGGGGAGGGGGGCATTATCTGCCATATCAATAGGTCTTTCATGGATGTATGATAGAGTGTATCATGAACTACATCTGTACCACTCAGAAAATGGGAGAGTAAGTCTCATGAACTGGTTTTACTCTTTCCTTCCAGATTGCAAGCAACATGTTGGGGTTAATAAATGATGGCTGACGATAGAACAATGGACTAGATTGCAACCCTTTGCAAAATGCATGTATCTCTCCATCAACTGAAAAGATTCTCAATTGGAGACCTACTGAGAAAGAATCCCAGACTCGGTGGTGCAAAGCTGGCTGCAGCAAAGCAAATCAAGAAATTAGATAATTTTGCTGCTGGGACTAAACAAAGGAGGATAGTGAGAGAGTTGGAGTTAAAGCTTGCATACAGACCTACAGCTCCAGCATACCAAATGAACGTTCTAATTGTTACTGGTTTTCAAAGTATTATTTATTAAAGTTTTTAACATAGAAACAATACATGGCAAGTCAAAGTTCACTGTGTGAAGGGGGCATAATAAGAGAATTGGGGAAATTATGAGGGTTTGAGCCATGGGACTTGATTGGCATCTCCAAAATAGGCGATGTCCTGGAAAATGGGGACTTAATGCCCTTCTCCTCACTGAGGCAGGAATATGATCTTCATCACAATCAATACTTTGCGCAGCTCCAGCATTGCTGGCTGGCTGAGGGTTAGAAGCGATTAACATACCTGAATACGCCCCGCTTGAGGCTAGGTTGCTTATGGCAGAACTTGGGAGCAAGGCCTTCTCATACACTTACAAATCCCTCAATAATATCCCGGATACTCTAGATACATTGTGAGAGAGATGGGTGACAGACATTGGGGAGACTGCTGATACTGATTGGGTTGCAGCTTTCTTGCATCCCGGGGAAGCTGCAATAAAGTTAAGGCTCCAGGTAATACAGTTAAGGTACTCCATCGAGTTTATTATGACTGCGCCAGACTGCATAGGATGAGGAAGGCGGCTTCCCTGGATGGTTTGAGATGCACGGGGGATAGAGGAGACTTCGTACACACAATTTGAGTAGCCCCGTCATTCAGATTTATTGGACCAAGGTTGTCCAAGAACTCCAGGCTATCCAAGCGGTAGATGTCCCCTTAACCCGAAATATGTCCTCCTGTGTATACCGATGGAGATGGATATCCCGAGGGCTTAACTCCTGTTCTGTAATCTGGGGTTGACTGTGGTGGAGAGGGGCACAGCCAAATACTGGACTTGAAGGCGATCCCCACACCAAGTGAATGTTAGGCAGGAATGGATATGTATATGACCGCCGAATGAGTCACATATAAGAGCAGGGGGGTGTCCCTGCAAATTTAGCAAATAAGGGGGACCCCGGTTATGTGACTACGATCTGGGGCCAAAGACAGATGAGGTTGATAACTTGGGACAGGGAATTATGGATGCTGTGTCTAGATGGTGATGCACCCCTAGTTGAGTGCCTTTTGATGATTGATTTGCCTTGTTGTTGGGCTCTCTGTTTTGTGGTCACTGATGGGATGATTGTCTTGGGAACGTTTCCCATTTCCTTCTGATGCTTTATTGCTTTCGATGTTTTGGACACTGCATGCTCGCTACTATAAAGTATGTATCCTTTGGAAGCATGCTTCGGATGCTATAGGATGCCTGACCATTTTGTTGTTCATAAAAAAAGTAAAGATATTAAACCATTTCTTTTTTTTTAAATGAACCTTACCACTGTTAACAAGTTCCAAAGTCACTAATATGAGAGCTCAAAGATAGGGGAATTAGAGGACCCTGGATAAATATGCAGCAGAAAGGCATAGCCAAATAAGAATTGAGTTTTTGGACTGAATCACTCTTATAGAGGTGGACCTGAACCTCGGAATTAATTCTTCTGTTGTGACCTTGATTGGGTTACCCAAGATCTAGTGGGCCTCTTTCCAAAAACATTGGCTTGGAGCAATGCCACCACATATGGATCATATTTCAATTGGGATTTTCTGAGGTATTTATGAGATGCAATTTGACCAAGGTGTAGTATTCACCATTTTAGCATTATGTAATGAATATTTCTATTTTCCATGTTTTCATATTTTTGTTCATCTCATCCAATGGAGATTCCCGTCTTGGCTTATGAATCTCATTGTCTGGGTACATATTTAACCTTTCGTCCCAGGGGGACCTGGATATAGGTTTTGACAATACAGCATACTTATTAGATGTTTTCCTTCCTGATCTAGGGTGGTGAGGTTAATTAGGGATGGGACTTAATCATGTCTTTCCCAAATATTTCCAAGATCATCCTGAAGATCTTTAGAAATCTTGGACAAACAGCTGTCAAATAGAAACAAGAGCTAGTTGTTGTATATTTTCTCTAATGAAAAGGGGAAATGAAATATTACAGGCCATGGTTGGCCACTGTTCTGTCCCACACAGACAGTAAGATTGGTGTCCAATTGCTAAGGTACAAATATAGTTACATTGAATCTTGTCAAGTCAACTTCCGACCCACAGTGCCCTCCTAATCACAGGCTGGGCCAGATGGACCCCAATGTCATCAGCCGCCGGTTTAGACCAATCAGTCAATACCCACAGTTGTGCTACCTGGTAATAGAACTTAAATCCTGTAATAGACACAATGAACCTCGATTTAGGCTTCTGCAGAAGTAGGGCTGACAATATGGGTCTCCAGTCATACATAATGAATTCCGAACCCATTCTCAGCAGTTTATCAAAGATCAGAAGGACAAGCCACACTATGTATTGTGTAGTTCAGCTCTTCACATTACTCTTTAAAGGTGGAAAGTTTTAATTATACAAGTCTGCAAACATCTTGGTTACTTTTACCCCAGATACGTAAGTGGACCCTCTGCAGGAAAAAGGTAAGGTTAAGAAGCTCCAATATTCCCATACTTATCTTGAGCCCTGGGGCAGAATTGAATGTGGTGTACAGCCTAGTGTCAGCTACACATCAACAGTGAAGAGTCCGTTAATGTTCTTCACCACCAAAGGGTTCCCCAGGGATCAAGAAGTCACATCTAACCTGATTCACAAATGGAAATTGGAGGCCATGAGAAGGTTAGGCATTCAGAACAACCTAGGTGAAGGATTAACATAAATGGTGAATTTCCACCTTGTATAGGGAAGCCAAAGCCTACACAATGAAGCACCCTAACAAAAAAAAAAATACTCATCTCTAAATAGTAGCTCATCAAGTTCAACTAAGAGAGCACCCTCCAAGGCTTTCTCAGAATCTAATACACCAGGTCAAATAAGTTACTTACCTTTGGTAAAGCCATCTGGTGAATACTCTATCTACTCGCATGCTCTTCACCTTAGGAATATTCTCCAGGCGTCGGACTGGATCTGGAAAACTGCCACGACCGCAAGATATTCTGGTGGCTTCATGCTGGTCCCAATGCCACCCACGAAATTACCAAGCAGAGCTGCATATAACTGCCACCCCTGAGCCCGGATGCCAGTTTTCTTGCTTAACTCCTTCCGAGCCCTCAGAAGCAGAAAAGAAAACAATTTTAGGTAGTCGTGTGCATATCACTACCTTCTGACCTTTTTAATTGGTAAAAAGAGGCCATTTCACAGAACTGGAAGGTGGTAGGGCGGTGTGGAATCTGTGGTGAGGTAAATATCTACCAGTAAGAATGCTACTAAAGGTAACTAGTTCTTCTGACAGATACTTCTAGGCAATTAATTAAAAACCTTTAGAATAGATGCCCAAACAGTTCTTCCCAAAGGTGGAGGGTCCCTAGTAAGGACTCGGACTAAACAGGAAAGAAAGAGCAAAGTGCCCTTCGAGTCATGCCTGGTTGTCTAGGCAGTAGTGCTATGTCAACATGTGCACTGAGGCCCTGTTGCAGCCTTGCAGATGTCGAGGAAAGACACTCCAAATGTCAATTGGATTGGCATGTAGCAGCCTCAGCCCTCGTGGAATGGGCTCCCAATACTCCCGCAGGCTGCTTTTTGGTATGTGCATAGCAGATCTTAAAGCATAGGACTATCCACCTCGACAGAGGGTTCTTCTGCATTGCCTTCACAATCTATGTGCCGTAGATACTGCACAAAAGCTGATTGCCCCCCGATGGTCCTTGGTATGATCAATGAAAATGCTCAGAAGCCCTTATGGGGCCCAGCCGATGTAGTCTCTCCTCCTCTTCTGAGGGGTGCGGAGCAAAAAATGCTGGGTGGAAGATGGACTGTCTTAAGTAGAAAGAACCTTAAAGCAAAAGATGAATGCTGTTCCTCTACTGGTGATGCCTTGTTGACTAAGGTATGGAAGCCAACCGCCAACAGGTAAGTGGTGGTGGAGGGGTAATGCTAGGAGGAAGAGGGATAAAGGGATCCCGCTTTTGCGGAACTAGGGTCCTCACACACCCAGCAAGCTAGGTGTCATGCTTAATCATCTGGACCAGCTCCTCGTTGGATTGGCGCTGCAATACCCAACGGGCACCCGCAAAGGGTCTCTTTATCGGAGATCTTTTGTTCCTTTGCCGTATGATGAAGTGGGGGGGTGTGGCCCGTAAAAGTGCAGATATGGTGAAGTGCAGTGAGTGCGTTAAAAGAGGTTGGATATTCCTAATAATGCTTTATTCTGGTTGGTAATCCACCTCGTTAAAAACGTGTAGAGTGTTAATTCCGCTATGGAGGGGTGGTCAGTTGAAACTATGCTCATCTCTTATGGTCCACATGTTTCTTGCCTGCTGGTTGCTAAATACCGAGGTAATTCTTCAGGAACTATTATGTGAAAAGTGGAAATATCTACACTAAATGGTGCAGCTAATTGCTAACTACCATAGGAAAAGCACTACATCCGGTCGCTCCAGTAGTGCTCATTGAAAACCCAGGGAGACCGTATGCAAAAGGAGTATCATTTCACATAAATCCTCCTCTACGATATCGTGAATATCCCTATAATTGCATACTGGTAACATGCAACTTCCTCATTCCCTTATGGTGAATGACAGTGATAAGAAGTGATTAAAATCCCTCTGGCGTACACGCCATCGTGGTACAACCGTTGGTAGTAAAATCTGGGTGTGGTTATAAACCCTAAGAGCATTAAAATGGCCTGTAGTTGGAGGGCGTCCAACCACACATCAGAAGACATGACTATCGTTAGTGACTGATTAGTGAGGCATTCAAAAATTATATCAGCGCGTGAACCTGCGCTCTGTCCTGGACAGAGCCAGCTAGTATAGTGTGTGGATAACACAGGAAGTGCGCGGTGCCGCGCTGTGACTCACCTCCCTATTGTGGGATATTCGCCTCAGCTGGTACGGTGAGTCAATGGACTCCTCCAAATTAGGTGTCCTATAAGACAAAAGTTGGTTGCGGGCAGGGGGTAGGTTAGTGGTGCCACCACCTGACTGGATGGGACTCCCCTCCTGGTTGTGGGCAGGCACCCGCCGTGTGGTGCCCCCCTCCCATCCCACCGCAAACCACCAGCAACAGGAGGCCTTGGCCGGGCAACGACTGTGTGAGAGCAGTGCACAGCACTTGGCTGCGGCGTCGACTGTCCTGTTAAAGAAGACTCGAGGTAGCGGCTACAAGATGCTGCGTAGCCAGCCGTTACTCATGCACCCAAGAAGAACTTACGTGTCGAAGGGGTGGACCGCAGTGGATCATCTACCCTCCTCCCCGGTACTAGGGTCAATGTTCCTGTCTCCCGGCGGAGTACAAGTACTATTTCGGGGTAGCGTGCGCATTGGGAGGCGGGCCGTGTGCAGGCTGCGTCGTGGACTGCTACTTGCACTGGGCAACACACGTACGAGGTTCGTTATTGCGGCCATCTTGGAATGTGCAACGGGGTGTCCACCGCGTGGAACGCGGTGGGGCAATGGGTTCTATAGTAGAGTCATAGCGTGCATATAGCCCATGGGGACCATGCTGGTAGACTGGGACACGCCTAGTATTGGTTGTGGGGTGACGGAGTCAACAGTCTGTAATTGTACAACCATCCACATGTAGTGTGAAGAGAACCTAATTTCATGTAGCGGCCATCTTGGAGTGTGCAACGGAGCGTCCACTGTGTGGAACGCGTAAGAGGTATGGGTCTGTAGTAGTGTTTAGCGGGCTTATAGCCCATGAGGACCAAGCTTGTATATTGGGATACGTGTAGTAATGGCAGTGGGGGTAACAGTCAACAATCTGTAATCGTACAACCGTCCACATGTAGTGCGGAGAGTACCTAAGTGGAGGGTCAAGGCAATAGCAGTTAGTGTACTTGCCTGATAAAGTGTGTCTCTCACTAACGGGGAGTACTCCATACATGGATCGGAATAATAGTACACCCCACCATTAGTATTGTGTAATCAGAGATGCTCGAAGCATTGCAGTGCTCACTGTCCTGGGATGCTGTCATGTAGGTGTTAATACGTACAGTAAGTGTCCCGGGGTCATGTATGACGTGGAGCTGCTGTTAAAAGAAGGATGGCGAATAGTGCTCATCTGTTGTTCAGGGTTGCCCATGGAATGTCATCATTAAGGCCATGAGTGGATGTGGACAAACGGTGTATCCATCGTTGTTCTATTCTAAAGAGTGCCTGTTGGGTGGTCTTAGGGTGGCACTCTAATACCAACCATTGTAGTGAATCTGGCTTGTGTCCCTGCTCTCGGTAGTGTGTATACATTTTGTTTGTGACCCTTTGGCATCTGATATTACTCTTGTGTTCCGTGATACGGATCCTCACTGGTCTCATTGTCATTCCCAGATAAATTTTGCCACAAGGGCAGGTGATCAGGTAGATGCATTTAGGGGTGCTGCAGTTCGTGTGTGTCTTCAATGTCCATCTGAAGGAATCTGATAGGGCTATTGTTTTCACCACTCTGGTCTGGTCGCAGACACTACAGCTACCACAGGGGTGGTGTCCGGTGACGGAGGGGAGACCCCAGAGGGTTCTCTGTGTCACATTCTGTTTTTTACGGGGTCTAGTGTGTACGATCACATCTTTCAGATTCTGCGTTCTCTTGAAGACGAATCTAGGCTGGGGGAACTCAATCTCAACCGTGTTCAGGATGCCCCAGTGTTTCCTGATAATTCCCTTAATGTGTGTGGAATTAGGCGTGTACGATGTGACACAGGTCAGTGACTCTGTGGGCTCCTTATGTGTCTCTTGCAAGAGTGCTTCCCTGGGGTTGTTCATTGCTCTCTTGGCGGAATCCTTGACCAGTTTGGCAGGATAGCCTCTGTGTTTAAGATTGTCCTCAAGTACCTTAGCCGCTGCCCTGTAATCGCTCGTGGAGCTACAATTGCGTCTAAGGCGCAAGAACTGGCCAAATGGGAGATTGTCCTTCAGGGCCCTCGGATGGTGGCTCTGGTACAGTAGTAAGCTGTTTCTGTCAGTGGGCTTCCTGTACAGGTTAGTGCTGAGGCCTGTCTGCGTCAATTGTACATCGAGGTCAAGGAAAGGTATATTGGTCTCTGAGATGGTGTGCGTGAATCTTAAGTATTGGTTTTGCATATTCACCCACTCACAGAATGCCTCGAGGGTGGCGCAGTCACCCTTCCAGAAGACCAGGATGTCATCAATAAACTTCCTCCATAGGGTGATGTTGTTAATGTATAGGTTATTGGTATTCCTGATGACCTCCTCTTCGAAGGTGGCCATGTACAGGCATGCCACACTGGGAGCGAAGGTACTCCCCATTGAAGTGCCTTGTGACAAATAGAAAAACTGTTTTTGATATTCAAAAAAGTTCTCTGTGAGAGCAAGAGTGGCACTGCCCATGATGAATGAGATGGGTGTGGGGGAGCTCCAATCCTCCTTACTTAGCCATGTCTCCACTGCACTAAGTGTTTCTCTTTGGGGAATATTGGTATACAACGCTTCTACGTCTAAGGTGACTAGAAGGAGATGTTGTCTACTCTCTCTATAATGCGTAATATGTCCGTGGTATCTCATACATACGATGGAGTCTTTGCAACGATTGGCTGTAGAAAATGGTTGCAGAACCAGAACAGTGGTTCCAAGAGTGACCCTATTCCTGACACAATAGGTCTCCCAAGTGTAGGGGTAGTACCCTTGTGGATTTTAGGGAGTGTGTAGAAATAGGGTACCCTGTGGTCCCTAGTGACCCAAAAAATCGGCCTCTTTCTTGGATATCCATCCATTGGCCTCTGCTTCGACCACCATACTGTTAATCTCGGTCCTGAGTCTAGTGGTAGGATCAGTCGAGATAGGGGTGTAGTATCTGGTGTAGTTAAGCAGACGTCTACACTCCTGGTCGTAGTCATCTATAAATTGGATCACGGTGGCACCCCCTTTGTCTGCCTGCTTAATGGAGATACTTGTGTCCTCCGCGAGGAATCTAGCTGCTGTTTCTTCAGCATTGGACAGGTTATTAAAGGGTCTCACCCTGGGGATCCCACCCAGGTCCTTCAAAACTGCTTTCTCGAATGTCAGAACCTCCGGGGGCACCATCCCGTTGTTGGGAGTGAAAGAGGAGGGGTTCCTGATTCTCAGTTGATGGAGTGTCATAGAAGAACACCTTAAGTCGGATCTTCCTAAAAAATTTCTGAATTTCACAGTTGTCACGGAACCTGTCTGTTCTCGGAGTGGGTACATATGCAAGTCCCTTTTCCAGTACCCCCTACCTCAGTATTGGTCAGGGTCCTGTGGGATAGGTTGATGACCAGTGTTTTCAGTTCCTTTTGCCCCTGGCCCGACTCCTGGTCTCCATTGGTAGTGAGGCCTGATCCTGCCACTGTACCCCTTTGGGTGCCCCTCTGTTGCGCCCTCTTCCTCTGCCCCAACCTCTGCCTTTTTTCGAAAGGGTAATATTGTGGTTGAGCCCCCCCAGACAGTTCGGATGACTGCCAGGAGACATCGACGGACAGAGCGGTGCTCCCCTTAGACCTGAGCTGCAGCCAGGTGGGGTGAGGCGCAATAACCACAACTAATGGTGTGTGGTTGTACGGACAACCTGACCTGTGCAGGTGATATCTTTTAATTCTCACATTGAAAAGCAGTAGTTAAATAACATCGGGTCCTGAAGAATGCATTGAAAAATCTTTCGCCGATATGCTGAAACATGTTGACCACTACTAACCACAGATATTATGCTAAATCTGTGCCTTTCACTCTGTTTTTAGACTTGGGAAATTGGGGGATAATAATAAATTACTGATATCTACTCAGTTTATTCAATTTTTGTTTTCACTTTTCACATACTTTTACACTGCTTTTTCAGTAGTCATACTCACTTTCGATAACCTACTGCACCTTGAGCACATTTACATTTGGTCACAGTGATACTACTGAGACCACTTTTTCTGCCTCGTGAGCAAAGGGGCACCCAAATGATGCTAAATAGGTCAGTACAGTGTGGCCTCTGATGGGAATTTTTCCCTCTGCTCTTGTGCTTTTCTTTCACCTAGCTTTATCATTTTGTTTGTGCCCACTATACTATCACTTGTAGGGTGTTGGTGTCGGACTAACAGTTGAGTGACAGATATATTTTGTGACTTCCAGGTACTCTTGGTGTTATAAGTTACATTGATTGGGGCATGTACCTTGTGGAGGTCGTTAAACTAGCCCTCGGACCCCCCGATCGTTTTGTTTCATGTTAATATTGTGGTTGTCCTTGCGGATACATGGAAAATTGCCAGAAGGGGGCATGTGGGGGTGGTGGCGGCCCCTTATACCGGGGTGCATTGGTATAGTTAGTTTGGGGGTGATAGTAGTTCCTTTTCTGGGTGTGGCTCCCCCTACTGTCGGAGCTGGAGTCACTGTTGGAGGATCCCCTCCTGCTACCGCCAGTCCCTTCATCTGATGAGTAAACACTCCTAGATGAGGTGAAGTCATCTTTTAGGTAGGGGTATACTGTCTCTTTGTTAAAACTTCTAAATATCTTTTTGAAGTTTGGTTATCTTCGGTTTATGTAGATATTCTTTGCTTCCAGCGATTTCACTGTTAATTTCAGCCAACTTGGACCTGAAAGGAGTGGATTGTGTCGCTGATTTAAGTGCAGCCTCTGCTGCCTGGATCCTGACTAGTAAAGAGTCTGTCAACCTCTGGGCGGTGTTAATAAT
This sequence comes from Lissotriton helveticus, assembly GCF_964261635.1. Classification (NCBI taxonomy): domain Eukaryota; kingdom Metazoa; phylum Chordata; class Amphibia; order Caudata; family Salamandridae; genus Lissotriton; species Lissotriton helveticus. Next base: position 1,547,401,668 of record NC_136068.1, on the reverse strand, counting down.
TAAGACTAGGAGGTCCCTCGTACATTTCCAGGAGACCATACATCAGTCTTTCTTGAATGCAGGATCTTCAAGGAAGATCCTGGGTATGATATTGACAATCAAGCCGTTGGGGGCGATGTTGGCCCGCAGATATTCCGTCATCATAGCCCCATGGTGGGTGTTCTTGAGCCAATCTTTCTTGAGGGCAGATAGTGAAGCCCAGTCCTCACTCTGTGACCCTGAGGCCACATTGGTAGCAGTCCCTAACAAGGACGGCGTCTTCTGTAAGATGTTGGCCACTGCTTCTTCATTGAAGCTGAGGCCCTGGTTGTCTTCCATGTTGGATAGGTCCAGAGGAATGATCCCGGGAAAGCAAGTCGTCGGGAGGGAAAAGGGGGGTTGGAGGTTCAGTGGGGAAAATAGGGAGGGGGGGTGGTGGTGGGTCTTTAAGTAGAAAGAAGTCACAAAGTTTGGTGACATGGCCACCCGAGTCCTCAGCACAAGTCTGTCCAGAAAAAAAGTGGTGCAGGGCAATGGCACTGATAGTGCATGCAATGCGCTGAAGCGATCACAAGGTGAAGACCGTTTTATGGTCAGAAGACTCAAAGACCAAATGTGTATTGGCTCAAAAGGTGTAAGTACCCATGAGAAAAATCCAAGACCAAGTTATGATCCCACTATGGCAATACAAATCGTTTGGGAGGGAACATGAGTGTCAAACCTTTAAAACTGCTTTACAACAGCTGATTTAAACAAGAACGATTGGTCTGGCGAATGCAAAAAGGGAGAAAGGGCCGACAACCTTCAATAGTGATCACTGCAATGTTTTGTTGGGCAATAGACAAAACAAACAATAAAACACCCAACAGTTTAGCTTGTAAAGGTTCAGTCTTGTGGACTCCATAACAGACCACAAATTTGTCTCACCGCCCACGGTAAATGGACTTTGTGGAGGTGTGCCTAGCACTTCGGGTGGCAGAGTAAATGTAGTCCAGTGCCGCTCTCAATCTCTATGAATGGGGGTGTAGATTGCATTGGTTTGGGTAAAGAACTATACCATGCTGTTGCAACAGAAGAACCTCCTGAAATGGTAGCCAGATCGGAGGGCAGATGCTAATGCCCAAAAGCTATGTATACCACACTCTCCCGGCCAAATCTGGAGCCACTAGGATGACGGGTTCCTGAACCATGTCACAACCCAGGGAAGTAGAGGTACAGGGAAGGTGTACACGAGTCCCGTGTTACATTCCAACCAGATTGTATCTGAGTGTTTTCACAGAAATTCCAATGCGCAAATCTTTCGACACTGGGCATTCAATGGAGGCGAAGAAAGCTAGCCAGGGCTCTCCCCACTGTCAGAAGATGCATTGCACCATCTCTGGATATAGATGTCACTTGTGATCCGGCAGACCCTGCCAGCTGAGCTTGTCCGTCCTGGCATTCAAGGACCCAACCAGGTGGTTCACGATCAGGGAGATGCCCTGACACCCAGCCAACTCGAGAGGTGCAGATCTTCTTGGCACAGAACCCAGGACCACACTTTACCCAGTTTTCTGCAGTACCAAGTGGTGATAGGGTCGTCTGTTAGAACATGCTCCAGAATCCCTTCGATGGATGCCAGGAAGGAGTGGCCTACCACCAGTTCAATTGTTGTCCAGAAGCCGCTACTGGAGATCATATTCAGTTTTCTCCAAAATCTGAATGACATCTGACTGTTTTCCTTGGTGCTGCGCCCACTGGAACTTCAGATTCCACTTCAAAGCCTGCATATGCCACCTGGCATAATCGACAAGAAGAATGCTAGGGGCTAAAACGCCAAGCCTCAAAACTGCGCTCGAAGGGAACCAGGCTTGAGGCACCAACAAAGGGATCACAGCCCAAATGTCCTGGATTCATTATTAATGGAGGAAAGACCCTGAATTGTACCATATCCAGGACAGCTATAATGAAAAGAAGCCTCTGTGAAGGAGTTAGGTTCAACTTGAGCATACTGATGCAGAACCCCAATGTTAGGAAATTTGTTGTTGGCTGAACCGACTGTGGAGAGCCCACGTTCAACAGACAGTTGTTGATGTAGAGGAAAACTGGTAAAGCATCTTCAAAGATGGGTGGCGACCAATTTCATGAACACCAGAGAAGCACTGGTAAGAAGGAAAGTTCAGCAAACTAAAAATGCTCCTGAATACCTTTTTTTTTTTTTTTTTAAATTTTCCAAACCTTTATTAAGTAATCAAAGAGAAGACACATTACAATTTGCATCAGATTCAAACACTATACACAACTGGGCCCAAGGCAGGTTCAGGTATAAGAGAAAAAAGCATTCACACTTGCCAAACAGCGAATTATACATAATACTGTGAGGGCAGCAAGGCTTCTTCTTAGTGTGTCCCTCCCCTCCACCAGGGAACATGAGCTAGGCAATGGCCATAGTAGGCAGAACAGCGGGGAAATAAAGCACAGGGAAGGGAGAAGTCAGTCACTAACCAACACAGGTGACCACCACGGGCGAGGCGCCGGCAGGGAGCGCTGGAGAGGCAGCACTGCTAGAGGGGGCTCAGGAATGAAGGAATGTCACCAGGGGACCCCAAATGTCCACAGGTCGGGCCCTCGTGGGCATCAGGTCCCAGAACTCAGACAACAAGGTCTGGCACCTACAAGCGTCCTCCAGCTGGTCAAACCTGAGCGCAGGCGTTCGACCCAAACACATAGCCACCCTACGCCTAGCAAGGACCAGCAACATCGTAATCAAACGGCGAGAGGCATCTGGGCAAAATTTTACAAATCCCAACAGACACAGGGGAGGGTCGGGCTGCACCGACGCAGAGGTAATCACCGAGATGGCAGTGCACCTGTCTGCCAGAAATCAGACACCTTGGAGCATAACCATGCTAAATGCGCAAAGTCAGCGGCAGGAGCAGCGTAGCGCATGCAAGCGTCACTGGGTATAAGTCCAAGTTCGTGGTGCTGGGAGGGAGAACGGTACATCCTATGTAAATATTTGAAATGTATAAGACGTAGTCAGTAGTTTGGTGAGAGTTGTTTGGTCTGATTGCAGCAGTAGAGCCAGTCAGCCTGCGCTATCTCCATGCCCAGGTCCGCACCCCACGCCTCGCGCGCCCGGTGTGTAGCTATAGGAGCGGACGACAATGTGATGGCGTATAATTTAGTGACTATTTTATGTGGAGACGGGGATGTATATATGAATTCAAGAGCTGGCATCGTGGGAGGGGGCTGAGGGGATGTAGTCCACGGCAAATAGCGCACAGCTGATAGAACACAAGTGTGTACAACGGGCCAGATGAGTCCGGAAGAGAATAAAAGGAATTATCCAGGTATAAGTCTGCTAACGTCAGCAAACCCAGTCGTGATGCGTGTTTAGACACCCCTGACGCTTGAAAAGTAGGGAAATCAGGATGACAAACAATTGGCATGGTGTTAGCGGAGAGCATCGGAAGGTTAGAGAAGCGGCGCAGACCGGACCAGGCCCACCTCAGAGTCTCAACTGTGTCCACCTCCGCACGCAGCCGCCCCAACAAAGCAAATAATGCCGTGGTCAGCATCCAAGAAGATGCAATATCTGTCTCCACTGCCACATGTGGCTGATAGGGGGAGGGGTGGATCCAAAAGTGCAGGAAACTCGCTTAAGCGCATAAGGCGTATAGCTTAAAGTCAGGGGCACCCATTCCCCAGCCGACATAGGAAGGGTAAGAACATCATACACGACTCTAGGCTGCCTGCCAGCCCAGACAAGTGAAATAATTAAGGAGCGAAGCTTGCGGAAGAAATGAGCAGTAAGCAAAATAGGGATGTTCAAGAAGAGATAGAGGAACTTCGGCAGAACCACCATCTTGACGATGGCAATCCGTCCGGCAAGAGATAACGGAAGTCGGCTCCAGATTGGGATTTTGGTTTCCAGCCAGTCCACCGCACGCCCGAAGTTGGATCTCCAAAGCTCGTCCAATTCCCTACTCAACCAGATGCCCAGATACCGGGTGGGGCCAGAGGCCCAGACAAATGGAAATGGTGAGAATGGTGTAATGGCGTCGGTGAGAGGGAACAGCATAGATTTGCCCCAGTTTACCTGTACGCCAGACAACCCGCCAAATCGTATGATCTCGCAAACAAGAGGGCTAAGATTGACACGAGGATGACGAATATAAAGAGTCATGTCGTCCGCATACATGGAAATAAGGAGAGAACGGGACGAGAAACCTATACCCCTCTGAGTGTGGCGCTGCCGCAGCCTTGCATCGAGGGGTTCCATTGTAATAGCGAAAAGCATGGGTGACAGGGGGCACGGCACCCCTGCCGAGTGCCGCGCGCTAATGGGGTCAGAGATCTGCCTGTTTACACGGAGATGGGCCGAAGGGCTGGTGTAGAGAAGCAAAATCTTGTGAATAAATGTATTGCTGAAGCCCATACCGGGCAAAAGGAAGAATAGAAAAGACAATTCAAGCATATCGAACGCCTCAGTGGCGTCCAATAGGGCAGCTACTGCGGGGAGGCTGGGGTTGATCTGGTGCAGATCCGAGAAGAGTGTTCCGAGGTTGTGCGAGGTGGCTCTGCCCGGGATGAAGCCGGATTGATCGGGATGGGCGATGAGGGGCATAAGTAAAAGGAGACAAGAAGAAATTAGTTTAGCAAATATTTTGTTATCAGTGTTGATAAGAGAGAGGGGGAGGTAAGAATTGCGGCGATCAGCAGATGTATCGGATTTGAGTAGTAGTGTTATCATGGGCTCGCGAAGAGACTGGGGAAAGAGTCCGCTGTCGAATGACTCATTGTACATGGCCGCCAGATGTGGCTCTAATAGAGAAGCATATGTTTTATAAAAAGAGGCTGGGAGACCGTCCAGGCCAGGGGCCTTGTCTCCAGGTAGACTGTTTATGGGGCGAGTATTTCCTCTCTAGTAAAAGGCTCATCTAAGAATTTGCGATGGTAATCCTCCAGCCAGACTAACGAGATGGTGTTGAAGTACTGTTCGAAGGCCTCACGTGAGGGGGGCAGCAGTACAGTGTAATGTGCAAGTAGAAATCCATGAAGCGGGTCTTAATTTCTTCCGGGGAGGTGGTTCTGGTGAACCCATCATCACTGAGAGCCGTAATGTATGATGCTGCGTGGGGGGGGGGGCGGGTAGGAGGTCCGCCAAGGTCTTTCCAGGCCTATCCCCTTCTCCAAAGCGCTGCACACGGCTCTCTCTGCCCAGAAAGGCGAGCTTCCTGTCTGCCTCCTCGGCAAATTCAGTGTGCTTCCGCCTCCACCGCGCGAGGGTTTTAGTCCTAGGATTAGCAGCATGGGCAGCATCAAGATTCTTAATTTCAGCTTCCAGTTTGGCAAGGGTGTTGCGGATGGAGCGGAGAACACATGCCTGTTTAGAAATGCACTCGCCCCGTATGACCACTTTGAAACCCTCCCAGAGCGTAGAGGCCGAATCAACGGAACCCACATTTATTTCAAAATAGTCGGTAATAGCAGTTTGGATGTCCGCACAGAAAGCAGTGTCACGAAGCGCATTCGGAGGAAGTCGCCATGTGAATGCCCGCTGTGGGGAGTGAGGGAGGAGGAGGCAGATCTGTACTGGTGCGTGATCCGAAAATGTGTGCGCCATATGAGTCGTGTCGGTGATCCAGGTAAGGACGTCTGGGGAGACGAGCCAGAAATCGATACGCAACCAGCACCCCCTGGCGCCAGTAAAACAGGTGCCCTCACTGGCATCAGGCTGCTTGAGGCGCCAGACATCGAATAGCGAGTGGTCCGTGAGTATGGAAGTAAGAGTAGCAGTCGCGGGCGGGTGAGAAGAGTGCGGGCCAGAACGATCGAGCGTCGCCAAGAGCGTAACATTAATATCCCCCCCCCCCATATAATCGCTGCGGGACCAAAGGAAGAGACCAGGTGCCAGATGTTTTATTTTATTTATTCTATTTTGAAAGTTTTATATAGCGCGAACAAGATCTTTGCAGATATCAGAGTGCTTTACAAAAACAAGGGGTAAGAAAAACAAGAGAGTGATTAACAGGCTTTTGAGCAAAGAATAGTTGTAGGTAATAAATGAGTAGCAAAATAGGGTAGGTACATGAGGGAGCATAGTCAATCAGCTAAACCAATAATACAAATAGACAATCAGATAAACGAATATTACAAATAGGTGAAGAGTCTCAAATAGTTCCAAAGTAAAAGTTCAGGTGAATTTAGCCATGAGGATAGCTTTTACTTCTTTCTTAAAAAATGTAGTGGAGGAGAGAAGCCTGGTTTCTGGAGGGAGTGAATTCCAGATCCTGGGTGCCATTCCTGAAAAGGAGCGCTTATATGTTTTTTCCTTCCAGAATCTACGAGGTTTCAGAAGAAGATTCTTTGTATTTCTAGTGGTTCTTGAGCCACCAGAAATTGTCAGCTTCTGAGTGAGGTAGCCGGGTGAGTTGTGGTGTATAGCCCTATGTGTCATGCAGGCAATTTTCAGATGTATTCTGGCCTCAAAAGGCAGCCAGTTCAAGGATTTTAGGTCTGGGGAAATATGCAAGTCTTTTTTTGATCCAGTGATGAGTCTCGCTGCAGCGTTCAAAGAGGCTCTCAGGGGTGCAGTTGTAGATAGGGGGAGTCCGCAGAGGGCGACGCTACCGTAGTCTAAGCGAGGAATGACTAGGGCTTGTACTGCAGTTTGGAAGTCCTTGGCTGGGAGGAAGGGTTTAAGTTGTCTCAAGGTATTGATTGGGAAATTAGCTCCAATCCGGGTCATCCGAATTTGGACCATAGACCGCCACAATCGTGACAGGCTGGGACAGCAGGGAGCCGTGCAGAATTACATATCTACCATTGGGATCAGTAAGCGCCTGACTAGTCTGCCAAGGAAGACCCCTGCGTATCAGGATGCTGACTCCCCTTGCATATGAAGAATAACAAGAGGAGTGTGCTTCCCCCCCAATATCGCGCGCAGTCTGGTAAGGGACCCGGAGAGGAGGTGCGACTCTTGTAGGAGACATATGTCCATCCTATGTCGCTGTAGATGGGAATGGATAAGCTTAGCCTTCCGGTGGTCGTTCAGACCACGGATATTCCAGGTCCAACAGGTGATGTTAGTCATGTTGTGGCGGAATCTGAGTAGAGTTCTGCGCAGCGAGAGTGGGAGACATATCAGGCAGACGCAAATGATATACAGCTGCGTGGTGGTACCCGCGCGCACACATGCATAGTAGATGAAAGCAGGGAGTGACTTGGCAAGTGGGGCAGGTAAATACTGGGCTGGCCCAGTGACAGCAAAGACCCCGGGTGAGCAGCGACCAGGCGAGTGTAGCGAATCAGTGGAGGGAGGGACAAGCAGACCATGTTGTACCGAGTGAAGCATCATCAGCAAGCAAGTTTTAAAGAAGAACAAGGAACCCAATGCAATGTGGTAATCCAAGCAGGAAGAGACAATGTGGGCTGACCAGACAATGGCAAAAAAGAGCCCCGACAAAACGAGGAATACATAGAACCAAGAGAAACCCCCACCCCGACCCAATCCCTTTACACATGGGGAGCTCAGCAGAGAGTGTAAATCCCCAGCGCATCCCCCCAACCCCGACCTTCAAAGAAAAATATCAGCCGAACCCTTCACCCCCCACCCACACCAACCCCCCAGTAAGGCAGAGTTTCAAGCCCACCCCACCCCAGGAACCCACAACCGGGAAGGGAGAGAACAGTAGCAAAATAGGGACCCACCACCTCTGCACCCACTCCACCCCCCCAATCAGGCTGAGAGACATCCCCATCCCACCCCAGGAGCCCACAACTTGGGAAAGGAAAAACCATGTAAGGATTGGGAATTATCCCGGTAGGGCATGGCAAGGCTTGGCGGACACCCATGCTGTGAAGCAGGGTGGCCAAGCAGGGGGGAACTTCAGACAATGATCAGTACAAAGCAGGAGTAGTCTTTTCAGTCAGTCAATCATTATCACCTAGGCGATCAGCATCAACCGGCTGCGAGCTGGATGTGAGGGGCAAGACGCCTTGTCGAGCTTTTTGGCAAAAGCGAGAGCCTCCCTGGGATCCGGGAAAACCAGTGTTTTTGCTCCTTGTCGAACTCTCAGCTTTGCTGGATATGCCAAAGAGTAGGGCACCTCATGTTTCTGCAAGATTCGCTTGGCAGGTAGGAATTCACGCCTTGCAGCTTGTACAGTTAACGTATAGTCCGGAAAGAAAGAGAGTGAGTTTCCCTGATGATTTATTTTGCACAGGTCCCATGCCGCACGAAGAATAGCATCCCGGTCCCTAAAGTTTAAAATTTTTGCGATGATAGGGCTGGGAGGTAATGCGGGACCAGGCCGTGGACCGAGGGAGCGGTGTGCCCGTTCGACAATAAAGATTGTGGAGAGAACATCACTGAAGAGATCTCTGACCAGTTGCTACACGTAGTCCTCCATAAGGGCTATGTTGGTGGACTCTGGGAAACCAATTAAGCAGAGGTTGCTCCGCCGTGAGCGGACTTCCAAGTCCTCATTCTTCTCACGGATCAGAGCGAGGATTTTGTCCATCTGGAGAAGTTTCTGGCGGTCCTGGGTGGCTGCGTCCTCAGCGTCGAGACCCTGGACTCCACGTGAAGCAGACGGGTATCATGGGAGTCGACGCGTGCCTTCACCGAATCAAGACTGGCGGACAGCTGGTCCAGTTGGGTCGCAATCCCCGTAACCGTAGATTTAACATCCAACATGATGGCTTTGAAGTCATCGTAGCGATTCGGAGGCGGGTCCATGGTGGCATCTGGGACACCACTGTCTGAGCAAGTACCGTCCTGTCGGGTGGACCTGCGGGGGTTGAACGTAATTTTGGGCTGTTTTGGATCGGATCAGCCCATTGCAAAGAAATCTCACAGCGAGCGCCCACTTGGTATGAGGGAGCTACAGAGCACCGCCGACAAACAGGAAGAGCGCCAGGGAGAGTCACAATGCCGTCTACAGTGGCTTACAACGACAGGAGTAGAGGGGTAACAGGTGCATGAAAGTCACACGGAGACGCACCAGCCCTACGACCCCAGAGCAGGCAATGGATGGAGAAGTTGGCGGGTATAGACACAGCAGGCGGACTAAGATCTGGGAAGGCAGGCAGGCAGGCTCATGAGGAGGCGGCCCAGACAACCAGGCAGAGGAGGAGACCGGTAACGCTAGACACGCACCCCACAGCACCTAGCAGGAGAACAGTTCATCCAGGAAGGCCGGCATGCAGTGCCACCGTCGCAGGACCACCAGTGTGGTGGCCTGGCATTGAGGCGTCCAGCTGGGAATACGGCGCACCTAACCGTGGCGGGGAAGCGGGGCCCGGCACGACGATCAGCCGGGGGGACCCAGACCCCCCCCAGCCAAAATGCAGGAGGGCTAGAAAGTCACTCCGGCCAGTAGGCATATGCAGACGTGGTAGGGAGGATGGAGCGGCTGCAAGTTACATGCAGCTCATGCAGGTCACGTCGTGGGGTGTGAGGCCTTCCTCCGCCCCCTGATCGAGGGCAATGCTGCTTTGCTAAGCCAACTTCCCCCGCGGGCCGGCAGTGCTACGGAGGCATCTGGTGACACAAGCAGGTGGCAGGATATTTAAGGCGTTTTCAGGCCCCGGTGAGAGCCAGCTACAGAGGCCCCGCAAGCCGTTGTGAGCAGGAGAGCCCAAGCAGGTCCGAGGAGCAGCTAGCCGCACCACCGCGCGCAACCGGGAGCGCACACCAGCCCCGGTCCGCCACAGCGGGGAGACGCAGGGGCGTGCAGTCTGTGCCGCCAGTCCCGGGTGCCGGGAACTGCAGCGACCGCAGCAGAGACAGCGGGGGGAAAGAAGGCGGCCACGCCTCCGGGCCCGAGCTAGGCAGCCCGCTGCAAACACACCCAACCCCGCCACAGAGACCCCAGGCTGCGGGACGCACTCACCGGGCAGCAGCAGGCATAAGTATCTCTCTTCGGCCGCACACCACTCCAGGTAGTCCCGCCAGCAGCTGAATCCGGGCGACAGAGCTCCCGCAGGACCGCTAGTCACAGGACCAGCACCAGCAACAGGCAGCGTCCAGACTTCCGTGGCAGACAAAAACAGCTCCAAGGGGTGCCCCAGGTGAGGTGAGGAGAGGGCGAGGGGTACCGGTTGTGTCAGATTAATGTGCCATTGTCTGCAGGATGATGAAGGATCCTACGCTTGGCCGTCAGAGCCCACTTAGAAGGCAGCCATCTTGCAAGCCACGCCCCCTGCTCCTGGCATACCTGAACTACAGGTAACGTCTTACCCATTTTGTTAATATTTTCATGTTCTAAAGTGTGTGTCCATGAGATAAAGTGAACATATGTTTATGCCCCGAGATTCTGATGAACTGTAGATTTATTTATTGGTTGGCATCTTCACTAAACTATACTAATTAGTAAGCTATGTCTGATCAAATCAAATCAGAATTCCAATTATAGTGGTTTCATTTGTTTCAGGTTAAAATGCTACCCAATTACCATTCCTTTTTGTTAAAGATTTGAGGCATGGCCCCCTTAAAGGCCTTAATCTGCTGCGTTGCAGGCAAACGCTGAGAAATTTTGGGCACACCGAGACCATCTATAGAATGAGCTCAGCAACCTGAGATTGGGAGGTAGGCTGACTGATACTGTGAAGCTCTTACACCTTCTTCTTAGATAGAAAGTGGTAGGATGGGGGTTGAACAGGGCCTAGTGAGGTTTATCAGTTTGTTACTAATGCAATGCGGTTTGTAAGCAAGTGTAATGCTTGCAGAGTTAGTGCAATGAGGTTCCATGGAAGAAGATTTCGAAGAAGGCTAGTTCAGTGGAGCCTGAGCAAGAGGGAGGCGATTGTCCACATATAAATTCCATTTGCCAAGTCTATTCTGGATAGAGCGAAGGTGATCGTGGTTTCAAAATGTGGGATGATCCTTCTTAAGTTAACTCCGGTATTGGGCAGAGGTCCAACAGTATAAGGTTAGCCAATCCATTTTTATTGTTAACAGACTCCAAATTATACCAGATTGTGACCACAGCTGATTCAGTAGCTCTTCGAGGGTATAATCCTACTTGGGCATCTCATAAGAGGTCACTTGGTGTCAGGAATTTAAATAGCTGTTGGCAGGTCACTTATCACTTTCAACACAAATTAAAAAATGTCAAGGGGCCCATAGTTTCATGGTACACTGGTGTCTGATTTTCAAGCATAGGTTTAATGTGATAGGTTTTGGGGCCTACGGGGAAGTCCCACTTTTGGAAACAAGTACTTAAATACTGCGGATAACAATCGTACATTGAAGAATCCTGAAAAACAGGGGTCAAGAGAATACCCAGACATTGCAGGATAGAACCAGTCCCCTCCCTAAAATCCTTTGCAATACCATTGTGAAAGAGCAGAATGTAACACAGGTTTCTGATAAAAAACTGAGATTGCTTGTGTTTCATTAAAAGACAGAATGGGTCACTCAATGTCTAGGACCACATTCAGTTACGTGGCTTTGTTTAGGTAGGCAAAGCATGCGAATCCCAAAATTATTGAAATGTTACAATGCAAGTATTGAATCAATTACATTAGGGAGACAATGGTGTGCCATGCTGCACTCACACATTGTTCCAATCTTATTTTAGTACACATCAAGAGAGTAGGGTAGTTTGGGTCTAATTGTGAACGGCTACAAGAATCCCTGCAACCCAAGAGGGAATGTTAATTTCCTGAGGTGAAGTGTGTACCACGTAACGCTTGTCCATATGACAACTAATATAAACTTTTAATATGTAGAGCAAGGTAGCACAACTCTACGGTATAAAAAAGGTAGTACAATGCTGTTGTATACTAAGTTACAATAATACAGAAATGTGAATCAAGATAGTTCTCTTTATAACATTATTGGGCAGTACAATGAAGACATCGACCCACGCCTGATTCAATATCACTGACTCTACTACAGTATGTTCACTTAGCATGCCAGAACTAAAAAATACATTTAGCTTTGAAAAATTTCCTCTCGGAACAACACACATTGGCTAGTTGATCATAGTTAATATACTCCAGCACCGGAAAAGTGATTTTGTGGGTTTTTTAAATACATTAAACATCCACAATCTTTAACCTAACTTCCAAAATGTATTCAATGTAACGTACTGGATGCCCAGATGTATCTCAGAAAATCACCAAAATATGTAATCTTGAAAGCAAGGAAGTTCCAGCCAAGTGTAGGATTGTAAGCCACAAGAACACTTACTTACCTCTAACTCCCACATCAGCTTAATGCAACCCAAAAAGTAAATGCCACATCTAGTTCAAGATTATTAAGATGCTGGCAGGAGTCCGGCTTGGTATTATGGTCTACTGGTCTATTCTGCCAATGCGTGAATGGGTTCTTTAAACAAATGCTGCTCTGATAATGTATATATTTACAACAAGGGGTGGTGATGGACAGAGTCTCTGAATTAAGCAGAATACTCTCACCCAGTCAAGAGATCAGGGCTAGATCCAACACCGTTTTTTAGCTCATTGCACCATCCCAGTTTCAGAACCTGGCTGTATGCAAATTAGTCTGTCCCTGGCCCAGTGCATCATGGGAACAGGGCAGACCAGACTACATAAGCCAATTCTTACACTGGGAAGGAAACAAGCTTCCGGGGACCGGTTTCTGGCATTTCAGCCGTCTTCGGCCCGGCTTGCTTGAATCCTGATGGTGCAATGAGCAAGGGACTCACATCTGAGTATACCCTTCCACGCTTAGGGTGGACAAAAATATTTACAACAAGGGGTGGTGATGGACAGAGTCTCTGAATTAAGCAGAATACTCTCACCCAGTCAAGAGATCAGGGCTAGATCCAACACTGTTTTTAGCTCATTGCACCATCCCAGTTTCAGAACCTTGCTGTATGCAAATTAGTCTGTCCCTGGCCCAGTGCATCATGGGAACAGGGCAGACCAGACTACATAAGCCAATTCTTACACTGGGAAGGAAACAAGCTTCCGGGGACCGGTTTCTGGCATTTCAGCCGTCTTCGGCCCGGCTTGCTTGAATCCTGATGGTGCAATGAGCAAGGGACTCACATCTGAGTATACCCTTCCACGCTTAGGGTGGACAAAAATATTTACAACAAGGGGTGGTGATGGACAGAGTCTCTGAATTAAGCAGAATACTCTCACCCAGTCAAGAGATCAGGGCTAGATCCAACACCGTTTTTTAGCTCATTGCACCATCCCAGTTTCAGAACCTGGCTGTATGCAAATTAGTCTGTCCCTGGCCCAGTGCATCATGGGAACAGGGCAGACCAGACTACATAAGCCAATTCTTACACTGGGAAGGAAACAAGCTTCCGGGGACTGGTTTCTGGCATTTCAGCCGTCTTCGGCCCGGCTTGCTTGAATCCTGATGGTGCAATGAGCAAGGGACTCACATCTGAGTATACCCTTCCACGCTTAGGGTGGACAAAAATATTTACAACAAGGGGTGGTGATGGACAGAGTCTCTGAATTAAGCAGAATACTCTCACCCAGTCAAGAGATCAGGGCTAGATCCAACACCGTTTTTTAGCTCATTGCACCATCCCAGTTTCAGAACCTGGCTGTATGCAAATTAGTCTGTCCCTGGCCCAGTGCATCATGGGAACAGGGCAGACCAGACTACATAAGCCAATTCTTACACTGGGAAGGAAACAAGCTTCCGGGGACCGGTTTCTGGCATTTCAGCCGTCTTCGGCCCGGCTTGCTTGAATCCTGATGGTGCAATGAGCAAGGGACTCACATCTGAGTATACCCTTCCACGCTTAGGGTGGACAAAAATATTTACAACAAGGGGTGGTGATGGACAGAGTCTCTGAATTAAGCAGAATACTCTCACCCAGTCAAGAGATCAGGGCTAGATCCAACACTGTTTTTAGCTCATTGCACCATCCCAGTTTCAGAACCTTGCTGTATGCAAATTAGTCTGTCCCTGGCCCAGTGCATCATGGGAACAGGGCAGACCAGACTACATAAGCCAATTCTTACACTGGGAAGGAAACAAGCTTCCGGGGACCGGTTTCTGGCATTTCAGCCGTCTTCGGCCCGGCTTGCTTGAATCCTGATGGTGCAATGAGCAAGGGACTCACATCTGAGTATACCCTTCCACGCTTAGGGTGGACAAAAATATTTACAACAAGGGGTGGTGATGGACAGAGTCTCTGAATTAAGCAGAATACTCTCACCCAGTCAAGAGATCAGGGCTAGATCCAACACCGTTTTTTAGCTCATTGCACCATCCCAGTTTCAGAACCTGGCTGTATGCAAATTAGTCTGTCCCTGGCCCAGTGCATCATGGGAACAGGGCAGACCAGACTACATAAGCCAATTCTTACATTGGGAAGGAAACAAGCTTCCGGGGACTGGTTTCTGGCATTTCAGCCGTCTTCGGCCCGGCTTGCTTGAATCCTGATGGTGCAATGAGCAAGGGACTCACATCTGAGTATACCCTTCCACGCTTAGGGTGGACAAAAATATTTACAACAAGGGGTGGTGATGGACAGAGTCTCTGAATTAAGCAGAATACTCTCACCCAGTCAAGAGATCAGGGCTAGATCCAACACCGTTTTTTAGCTCATTGCACCATCCCAGTTTCAGAACCTGGCTGTATGCAAATTAGTCTGTCCCTGGCCCAGTGCATCATGGGAACAGGGCAGACCAGACTACATAAGCCAATTCTTACACTGGGAAGGAAACAAGCTTCCGGGGACCGGTTTCTGGCATTTCAGCCGTCTTCGGCCCGGCTTGCTTGAATCCTGATGGTGCAATGAGCAAGGGACTCACATCTGAGTATACCCTTCCACGCTTAGGGTGGACAAAAATATTTACAACAAGGGGTGGTGATGGACAGAGTCTCTGAATTAAGCAGAATACTCTCACCCAGTCAAGAGATCAGGGCTAGATCCAACACCGTTTTTTAGCTCATTGCACCATCCCAGTTTCAGAACCTGGCTGTATGCAAATTAGTCTGTCCCTGGCCCAGTGCATCATGGGAACAGGGCAGACCAGACTACATAAGCCAATTCTTACACTGGGAAGGAAACAAGCTTCCGGGGACCGGTTTCTGGCATTTCAGCCGTCTTCGGCCCGGCTTGCTTGAATCCTGATGGTGCAATGAGCAAGGGACTCACATCTGAGTATACCCTTCCACGCTTAGGGTGGACAAAAATATTTAGAACAAGGGGTGGTGATGGACAGAGTCTCTGAATTAAGCAGAATACTCTCACCCAGTCAAGAGATCAGGGCTAGATCCAACACCGTTCTGATAATGTGGCAAAAGTATAGCTGCACAAAGCAATCTTCCACCGGAACACAGTCCATGGACTAATCCTACTTGGCATCTTTTAAGACTGAAATTTTCCTCTAGAACGAAGATGTTCCTCTATGTTCATGGTCACAGCAACCGAACCCATGCCACAATCAGAGACAACAGTGCTACATCAGAATGCTGCACGATAGTCAGTTGCTATCCTACGGTCTATAGATGCCCAACTCCAGAAACTGCTGGATAGCATCTCTGTTTCTTGGATTCTACTGCTTCAGGTTATTAACAATCTTCACAGAAGAACTGACAATTGAAAAAATGTCAGATAAATAGTTTCATACCTCAAGTGAAATGCTGAGCTGGCTCTGTCTATAGTCATCTCCATACGAATCTAAAATCCTCATCAAGAACCTGCAGAAGAAAGTGTATACAATTGATTTGGTACAGAGGATGAAAACTCCATCAAATAATACAATACAACTAAAATATAAGGCTAGATTAGTGGTGTCGTCCAGAGATATTCATTTCTCGAGCAAAGACAGGAACTAAATCCATCAAATTAGCACACAAACCACATATTTGGATTTCTTCCCAAAGGATAAACAGATTACCAACATAATGTTTAGATTTATACCGCACAGAAAATAGAAATTCTGTTTTACTTCAACATTAAACACATTACTGGAGTAACAAATGATCAAACATTGCTAAAGTGATATTACCATGGCTACGAAGGCCTGGTTTCAAGAAAAAATATAAACTTGCAAGGAGCATGCATTCCTTTACCTGCAGCAGTCTGTTAAACTAAAGTGCAGGAAAAGCTTTTACTCCGGTACATCTTTATTATGTAACCACTATTTGCAACCTGTGCTGTCATTACAGTTAGAGATCCGATGAGCCTTTCTGTGAAGAGAGAGACGCAGTCAACTACAGGCAGGCACTTGCTGGTCAAACATCCATTCCCTCAGTAGCAGTGGCCCGGTATACAAGACGGATTTTCCCCCACCCCTAAGTTACAAATACCCGTGGCACCTCTAACTCTGGTTGTGGGTAAAATCCAACTCATTAAAAGTTGGACCCTTAGGGTTCACTATGATAGGAGAAGTTACCAGAAAATCGGTAAATCCAGGTCTGATTCCTGTGGTAATTTCTTATTTCCCCTATACTTTCACAGGTACATTTGGTTGTTTTTAGATGGTGCTGTTATTTGTAAAGTGTACTAAAACTCTCGATGGCATCCTGACACTTAACAGGTGTGTCTGCCTAGCCCTTCCAATGGTAGGTTGGTTAATTGAAAGAAGAAAAAAAAGGTCTTAAGCTTCTTGGAAATTCATGAAGAGCAGAGGAGGCTCCGATATGGAGTGGGAGGCTGTTCCATGCTCTAGGAGTGATGTAAGAGAACACCCGTCCTCCTGATATAGTTCTGTATGCATGCGGGAGGAGTGTGAGTAGGAGTTCTGCAGAGGAGAGTTGTTTGGGTGGTTGGTGGAAGAAGATGCAACTCAACTGTTCAGGTAGGTGAGGCTTAAGTTGTGTAGCGCCTTGAAGGTGGGTGTGAGGAGTTTGAAATGAGTATGTCTGTGTATCAGGAGCTCCAGGAGGTGTGGTGTGATGAGAGTTCTGTGTGGGTGGTTGAGGATGGGTATGGCTGCTGAGTTCTGGATGATTCGTAGTCTTCTAGTAAGTTGACTGGTGTTCCCAGCAAAGAGGGTATGCCCGTAGTCCAACTTGCTGGTGACTATGGCATAAGAGACAGTTTTTCTAGAGTTGCTCGAGAGACGTATGAAGATCTTCCTCATCTTCAGGGTGTGGAAACAGGATGCAGTGATGGCACGGAGTTGTGCTACATTTTCAAGCTGCTCGGCAAGATGATCTAACTTGGTATTAACAAAGGAGAATGAGTAGTATAGGCAAGGTTTTCTCTCCCCTGAAACATTTACAAGACTACATCTGGAGCCAGAAGCCGTGAATGTGTGATCCTGGTCAAATTATTGTGTGTTTCACCTGGAGTGTTTGAATGGATACCAGGTTTTAGCCATTAAGCAAAAAGAGGTGCTAGGTGCTTGTGCTGCTGCTCTGTCCCAGTGCTCAGCAGTGCCAGAACACACCTATTGCCTGAACCCATATTACCCAACTCGGGGACCCATAATCGTAGGCACTGTACTCCAATACCCAAGACTAGAAGCAGTCTAAATCTGTGGAAAATATTTGAAAACATGCAGAAATATTTTCACACTTCTCAGGGAAAAGGTGATAAAATCTGCAGAAACTATAGGAGAAAGAAAATCACCTTAATGGTGCAATGACAAAAATAAGGAACTAAGTCATTGTTGTAAAGGCTTTAAACGATTTGTTTTGCCACACAGGACAGCAGTACGAGAAACACATGAAAACAAATAATCAAGTAACCCCGATGATAACATGAATGCGTTGATTTGGTATTTCATATGCAATTTATCTGGATCTAGACTAGGCTTTAATACAAATGTGATATGCTTAATTTTAACAAGGGCTTAAGGTTCATAAATTGCGGTTATTTTGTGTGACAGTGATACGTATCTGAATTAGCGAATTTAACATTCTCTAGTGGTTAACCATAGCATAACTGCAAATTTTAGTTGTACTAGGCCAGTCAAGGGTCAATGATTACACAATCTCGATGTGCCTTCTCTCAAGTTAGTGGGGACAGACCTATACCGGCCAGGTATCGCCTCTAAGGCAGGCTATACAGTTATAGAGTAGCCCATGGTGGAAGAGTTGCACTGCTATTGGGCATCCCATGAATTGAAAACAAAATGATTGGTTTAAATGTGGAGATACAGAGAACAAACATAGGAATATTGTGTCAGGGTGTATACCAGTCATGATTAACCACTTGCTACTCCATTGCCTTCAACAGGGCTTCCAACATTCAATGTTATTAACCGATTTGCAAGTCAAAATATTGAGAGACCTAGGATAATAAAAATATAACGATCACCTCTAGATGTCCTACTGAAATACTTCACGGCAGGGTACACCTGAAATCTTTTTTTTCTAATTACCAGGCGATCGTGTTGAATCTCGCACCAGTATTCTCCGCTGACAAGACCTGGATTTTCACATCAAATTCTATGTGGAGTGAAAGTGCCATAAAGAGCCTGAGGTGGAGGGATAGGTGCATTTTAAAAGTATAAAAAGGAAGTACCTTCTCTCATGTTTCATCTTCCGTGTGATCTTCTCAACCTGGTGCAGTCGGTTCAGCACTCTCTCATTCACCTGAACAGAAGAAAAATATATATGTTCAACAATCAGAAACTAGTGAAGGGGCTACAAGGTATAAGCCAGAATTTGCTGGTTAGGACGTGGGATGAAAGGTGGTAGACGACTGCTAAGTGCTAAAGAAGTAGGAAGTGATACAGCGGAACAAACTGGTGAGGAGAAAGAAAGCGTAAGAAGCTATGTAAAAAGAAGTTTGGCCCTAGTGGCTTGTCATGGGCACTGGATATGAGGCAGTCTAGAGACGAAGTACATAGGGTATGGGCAGATTAGGTGGTATGGAGTGGTTAAGAGGTAGGGATTGGTTTAGAACAGGGGACGTGTCACAACATACATATTTATTTTTATTTATTGTGTGGTATTTGTAGAGCACTAACATTCATCCCCAGAGGAATATCACAGTGCTGATACTGCCATTTGTTTAGTCCACAGGGGAGACATTGGGTGCAGGAAGAGAAGGTTAATCATTCTGGGAAAAGCCATGTTTTTAGTTTTTTTCTAGAGCCAGAGTAGTTCTCAGTGAGACAGATATCCAGAGGGAGAGAATTTCAGTGGGTTGTTGCCAGATAGGTGTAAGAACCACCAGCTCTGGCCTTCTTGATGCATTTTGTTTTGACTAGGGCATGGTTAGATTATCTTCGATTTCTCGTGGGTTGATACAATTCCACCTTCTGCCTGGGAAGCGAAAGGGCTGGGTATGGCAGAGGAGCTTAAACGTAGCTCTCTTTCGTATGGGCAGCCACTGAAGTGTTTTTAGACAAAAGGGAGCAGAACTATATCCATCTTTATTGGAAATAGGTTTTGCTGTAGCATTTTGGATCACCTGACGATGCGTGAACAAGTAGTCAGCCATCCCCATATACAGTGCGTTTCCATAATCCAATCTGCTGGCAATTAATACCTGGACTATAGTGCAACACAAATCAATCAGAATCCTTCTCAACAGTTTGCTGAGATGTTTTAGATTGCCAAAGCATTTACCACACATTGACTTGACCTGGTCCTGTATGGGCAGGGATCAATGATAATTCCTACTTTTCCCCCACATTTTTGGTACCGGTACCGTGCCGAGAGTGGAACGCCACCAGGAGTCATCCCAGATATGCTCATCTCAGTAAAACGGAAGAATTTCAGTTTTTTCTGAGTTGAGTGTTAGACATTGTGCTGTTATCCAGCTGGCCAACTCAGAGAGACAGCCTGATAAAATTGTCTTGGTCAGCTTCTCACCAATGGGGATGATCAACTGGGTGTCATCAGCATTGGAACAAATGTCAAATCCCCATTTTTTTACCAATGGGATATGGGATGCGACATACACTTTAAAAGGTGTTGGGCTCAAGGAGGACCTTGGAGTATGCCATATACCATACCATAAACACATAAAGCGCTCTGCTACCACCAATGCTGACTTGGCCACTGGATTCAAGATAGCCTGGCTGATGAGGATTATGAATACGAAACCGGTCCCAGGATGCTTGTTTCCGGTCCATGGAAGACATGGCTTGGCAGTTCGGGCTGGACTGTTCCCATGAGGCACAGGGTCAGACTGATTTGCATATGGCCATGTCTGAAATGGGGTGGCTGAGTGGGCTAAAGAATGGTGATGGATTAAACCCGGATCAGTTGACTGGGGGCGAGTGTTTGATTTGCTCAAACGTTCCGTCCATCATCCCCTTTTATATCGCTTTGTTCGCCCTAAGTGTGGCAGGGTATGCTCAGACAGGAGTCCCTTGCTCACTTGGCCACTGGATTCAAGATAGCCTGGCTGATGAGGATTATGAATACGAAACCGGTCCCAGGATGCTTGTTTCCGGTCCATGGAAGACATGGCTTGGCAGTTCGGGCTGGACTGTTCCCATGAGGCACAGGGTCAGACTGATTTGCATATGGCCATGACTGAAATGGGGTGGCTGAGTGGGCTAAAGAATGGTGATGGATTAAACCCAGATCAGTTGACTGGGGGTGAGTGTGTGATTTGATCAAACGCTCCGTCCATCATCCCCTTTTGTATCGCTTTGTTCGCCCTAAGTGTGGCAGGGTATGCGCAGACGTGAGTCCCTTGCTCACTTGGCCACTGGATTCAAGATGGCCTGGCTGATAAGGATTATGAATCCGAAACCGGTCCCAGGATGCTTGTTTCCGGTCCATGCAAGACATGGCTTGGCAGTTCGGGCTGGACTGTTCCCATGAGGCACAGGGTCAGACTGATTTGCATATGGCCATGTCTGAAATGGGGTGGCTGAGTGGGATACAGAATGGTGATTAAACCCAGATCAGTTGACTGGGGGTGAGTGTTTGATTTGCTCAAACGCTCCGTCCATCATCCCCTTTTGTATTGCTCTGCTACCACCAATGGCGCTGTCCCGGTGCTAGAAGTGGCAGCATGATCAGACAGGGGAAAGTGATTTTTCAATGCCTTCCTAAAAATAGATTCCGATTCTGATTTGCGCAGGTGATCAGGCGTAGAATTCCAAAGAGCGGCTGTTCTAACTGTGAAGGCTCACACCCCAATCCTGACTTTGGCAAAGCGGGAAGTGTGGAGAAGCATCTGAGAGTTGGATCGCAAAGTCCTGGTCTGGTGATATTTCTGAAGTCGCTGTTTCAGGTATCCTGGACTTCTATCTCTTGTGGCTCTAAAGGCAAGGGACAGTACTTTAAATTCGATTCTCCTTTTCACTGAGAGCCAATGGAGGCTGCGCAAATGAGGAGAGATGTGGGCTCGGAGGGGCACATTTCTGATGAACCTCGCTGTGGCATTATGGACTGTCTGCAATCTCTGGGTAAGATAAGCAGGAAGACCCAGGTACAAGCTGTTAGTATATTCCAGCTGAGATGTAATAAGGGCATTGGCTATTGTAGCCCAACAGTCCATCGGCAACAGGAGAAGGAATTTTCGCAAGGTTTTGAGTTTCCAAAAATAAGCTCTGGAGACTTGGCCATTCTGGGCCTTGCCCGATAGTTTAGAATCTAATTTGAAGCCTACGTTTCTGACAGAGGTGACAAGGATGGGGGGCGGATTCAGCTGCGCAGGCCACCAGAGATCTGTCAGTGGAGTTGAAGGTTGGTTAAAAAACATCACCTCTGTTTTGTCCGTATTTAATTTCAGGCATTTGTCTGTCATCCAGGAGGCAATCAGGGTGAGGCAATGCTTGAAGCTATCAAACACAGCTTTTGCAGTGTCTTTGAAAGAGAACACAAGCTGCGTATCACAAGCGTATGAGATCATTCTCACCCCACAGCGATCCCCTAACGTTGCCAAAGGGGCAAGATAGACATTAAACAGGGTGGGGCTCAACGACGAGCCATGAGGTACTCCACATACCATGGTGCAGGAAGAGGACATGAGGGCGCAGAAAGACCTGCTGAGACAGTGCATCCGGAAATGAGCTGAACCATATTTTGAGCTATGGAGGACCAATCAGAGTGTGTCTAACTGGACAGTTTGGAATATTTTACATAGGAAAGTTCCAAACCATGGGAGGCTTCCAGAATGGACCCCATCTCATGGAGTTTCTTAATCAGAAGACTATAAGAAACTGTGTTTAATGCCGCAGAGAGAACTGGTAGAATCAGGGCCACTGTCCTGCCTTGATCTACCTTCAGTCTGATGTTATCCAGGACAGCAAAAATAGTGCATTGAGTGCTATTTATAGCTCTGAATCCCATCTGAGAGAGGTCAAGTAACTTGTTGTTCTTCAAAAAGTCTGTCATTGAAGAATGACCAGTCTTTCAAGGACTTTAACCATGTGTAGTAGAAAAGAGATGGGACGATACGTCGAGTCCTGATTTTTTGGCTAATGGGAGAATTAGAGCTTGCTTCCACATGACCCAGTATACAGCTGTCTTTAGTGACAAGTTAAAAATGTGGGTCAAATATTCACTCAGAATAGGTGTTAGGTGGTTAAAAATAAAAGGAGGGCAAGAGTCTAGTGGGGAGCCTGGCTTGATTTGAATTAAGGTTTTCTCCACCTGTTCCTCGTAAAAACCGGTAAAGTCACATAAATGGACAGATGAAGCTCTTACACCAGGGGACATGCTTTTAGACATACCTGAAAAAACCTCGACTATGTGGATCGCCCTAATATGCATCATTACAAATGATAAGAGGCTATTATGTTTGACGATCACCACTAATGTACAATCTACTGCCACTTTCATGTCAGTCTATTTCAGTATGTATTTCATATATGAACCTATGCTTCTCTGTATCTAAACTGTTAAAATCTAATAAACAAATTTAAACAAAAGAAATAAGTCACTTAAATGGACTTTTACTTCAGGAAGCGGCCTGTGGGGGCCAATGGAAAGGTTGTGAGCTGACAGTAGAGTATATTTTTCTCTGTTTTGTCAGAGAAATAATTGGCTATTGTTTCGCAGTGGAGAGGTGAGGGGGTAATAGTTTGTGACAAGCTAACTGGATAGGACAGTTCTTTTGCAATTTCAAACAGCTCTGTAGAAGATCCGCTATTTTCAGTCTTTTGATTGTTTTTCTTTGCTTTTTAATCTGCCTATAGTAATAATTTCACTGGTGTTTGTAGGATGATCGATCTGCTGGCTTTTTGGAGCGTCTCCATATTCTCTCAGACGCTTTACATTTCTTTTTCTCATTTCTCAAATCAGGGGAGTACCATTTTTCAGATGGGGCGATCCTACGGTAAGTGTTTGTTTTCCAGGGGACACAGGA
Source organism: Lissotriton helveticus (assembly GCF_964261635.1). Taxonomy (NCBI): domain Eukaryota; kingdom Metazoa; phylum Chordata; class Amphibia; order Caudata; family Salamandridae; genus Lissotriton; species Lissotriton helveticus. Next base: position 1,547,378,524 of record NC_136068.1, on the reverse strand, counting down.
GTCAAGGGCTGCTGTTATAGTTGTATTGAGCTGCCCTAGAAAACTATTGAGGGCAATGGTTATGTCTAGTTCAGGCAGAAAAAAGTGGTTTGCGAAGGAGGAATTTTACTCCATGACGTTTTGAGGGGTTCAGGGTTTTTGGAGTGTGTTTTTGGGATTAAGGTAGAAAAATCGAGACATTTATGTTGAAGTGATTGGACCATAAGAGAGGGGAGATTTCAATATTCTTTAGGTTGTTGGAATTAGAAAATAGCAGATCTAGAGTGTGCCCTGCAGAGTATGTGGGGCCACTAATCTTTTGAGTCAACTGTAAGGAAAGCATATCGTTTTTTAGTTGTCTGCAAAGTGGATCTTCTACATTTTCGAAATGTAGATTAAAGTTGTCAATTACAATGTACCTATCATGTTTTAGCATTAATGGTGCAAGCAATCAAACAGCCAATTGAGCATTACAGCCCGGGGCCTATAGACAATGGTACCACCCATCAGTCTCGGTTTTTTGAGGGCTAGTTGAAATACTAGCCATTCTCCATCAGCCAACGATGAACTACCTTCTGTTGAGCAGGTATACATATCTTTAAAGATAATGGCCGTGCCCCCTCACTGGCGTCCTGCCCTATCGCATTTTAAAAACTTATAATTCAAGGGCAGTGAGACAGTAATGTCAGGTAGAGCATTCCCGCCAAGCCACGTCTCTGTAAGAGAAACTGAACCTAGAGTTTCATCCCTAATCAAGTCCCATATTTCAATGGAGTGCTTGGGTAACAATCAAGCATTAAAATCCAGGCATTTAAGAGTGTGGTCAGCTGGGTGGTTAATAATGTTTGGGGAACTGATGGAAGGTCCCATGGTTGGCCAAGCTTGTCACTTACAATTATGGCAGGAGTATGAACTTTCAATTAAGCTTGGTGAGCCCACCACACAAGAGTTTTGATTGTGCCTTGGCGATTTATTAATTGTAGTAGCGTATTTTGTGCATGGTGCAGCCTTACCTTGGTTTCTGAGGTCAAACTGGTAGGGTGTCTGGTGATGTCCAGGTGCGGACATGCGCATACAGGCTTGCCGATGGCATGCCTTCAGCATGCCGGTTGCGCATCCGCTGCACGCTACTGCTGTGCTACAGCGCAGCGCCCTCATTTAAATGCCTCCTCGGCATGGAAAACGCTAGACTGCTGACCCAAAATGGCTGTCTTTGGCGGGTGGTTTAACTCACCACCGCCATTTATAATCCATTTATAATGCAGTCCCAATGTGTTGAGAGATCGAGTCTAAGTAACTTGTCAAAGTGCAACTTAACATATTTTTTTAAACTGATTAACTATTCGCAACCCATCCTAAAGTTACGATTTTTAGCAGCAAGTGTTTTTAAAATTAACTTTCTATCCGAAACACACACATAAAATAACGATATTTAGCAGCAAGTGGTTACTACCATACTTAGTTTATCTAGCAGCAATATTTCCAGCAATCGTCCACACAAAAAGTGTTTAGAGCAAAAATAGTCACCGTATAAATGCCCAGTAACATGCTGAAAAATACAAGTGGCAGGGAGAAGCTGTACCTAACAATACATCACTGGTGAAGCGAGTCCAGTGACTTATTTTGCTTCAGAGAGGTAGGCCCGATTATTGGAATTGGAGTAACATCACCCTTCCTCACGACCTTAACTGATTGGCCACTACTTAGTACTTTAACCTTACCCATATGGGACCAAGTCCTCTGGGAAGAGGGTTAATAGGTTACAGTTGCCTTCCTGTGGCCTGTTAGAGCCTGGTAATGGTCGAGACACTGAAACTCTGCCCCTCAGTACCTGAATCACTTCAGGAGCCAGTAGAGTCACCCATCATACAGGTGAGTATGAGCCACTTTTACTCCTACGTGTTTTCAGTACTTCTGGGTAGGTGTACCCATGCAGGTCTTCCCTGGCACACTTCCTTTTGGAGGCGATAGTGTATTATTGGTGGTCCCTACTCTGCCTCAGTGGTCTACTACTGTAGCGTCTAGGTCCCCACCTCAGTTTCTCACTACTCTGCTTCTGAGTAAGCCTCGTCGACCTGATACTTCAGTGACTAGACAACGTATGTACTATTCCCATTTGCAAATGAAAAATTTACATTTTGCACACAGAAGGGTCTACAAATGGGAATGCAATCTGCAATGCTATTTATGTACTAAACTCTTGCATCGAAAACTGTACATGCGGGTAATGGGGTGGGGGGAGGAAATGGCAAAACAACCCGCGTAATAAATATTCATTATGCAGGTCGCAATTTGCAACCCCTGGTGATTGGCTGCGACTGGTAACATTCCTTTACCCAGCCCCCACCTAACCCTCTTAGAAAAGGCTTGTAATGCGCCCAGCTGGGTGACCTCTTCCTTTTTCCTGTTGCATCCAACATCCAGACACTTATCACCTACAAGGAGCAAGTAAATGTCTGTGTTAAACACTAGGGAATCGGCAACTCGGAATGCTGGCCTGAAAAACAAGCATTTGCAATGCAATAGGTCTCACATTAATTAAGTTTGAGCTATTGGCACTGCTAAATATTGCAACACCAATTGTAACAAAAGTCTATATATTGTAGGCCAAAAAAAGTGTATTTTTTTTTGGAGCAATGGTGGCATGCTGCGCTTTAGATGAATATGTTTAAAAGTAAAGCGCGCCACACTGCGATTGCGACAATAGTTAATTGTGGATGCGTTAACAATTGATGTGTGCACTGACGGCTGGTGGTGTGTGTGCCTGGAGAAAGCGTGCACTGACGGCTGGTGGTGTGTGCCTGGTGAAAGCGTGCACGGATGGCTGGTGGGGTGTGTGCCTGGTGAAAGTGTGCACTGACGGCTGGTGGTGTGTGTGTGCCAGGTGAAAGCGTGTACTGCTGGCTGGTGGTGTGTGTGTACCTGGTGAAAGCGTGCATTGACGTCTGGTGGTGTGTGCTTGGTGGAAGCGCGCACTGACGACTGGTGGTGTTTGTGCCTGGTGAAAGCGTGCACCGACGACTGATGGGGTCTGTGTCTGGTGAAAGTGTGCACTGATGGTGTGGTTGTGTGTGTGGTTGTGGTTGTGTGTGTGTGGTTGTGGTTGTGTGTGTGGTGGTATAGTAAAGTAAAGTAAAGTCCACATTTGTAAAGCGCACAATCACCCGTAAGGGTCTCTAGGCGCTGGGGGCCGTCGGGAAGATTAAGCGAGCTATTGCCCAGAGTCACATGGTGCTGGGCTAACCTGCCGCCGGAGCCGGGGATCGAACCATGGTCCCCAGATTCCAGCGTCAGTCGCCCTGGCCGCGGCGCCACACCTCTTCCTTATGGTATGTGTGGTTGTGTGTGAGGTTGTGTGTGAGGTTGTGTGTGTGGTTGTGTGTGGTTGTGTGTGTAGTTGTGTGTGTGTGTGGTTGTGTGTGTGTGTGTGTGTGCGTGGTTGTGTGTGGTTCTGTGTGTGTGTGGTTGTGTGTGTGTGGTTGTGTGTGTGTGGTTGTGGGTGTGTGGTTGTGTGTGTGTGGTTGTGTGTGTGTGGTTGTGTGTGTGTGTGTGTGTGTGTGTGTGTGTGTGGTTGTATGTTGGACATATTGTAAGTGCCTGTGGAGTGTTGCCAACTGTGGGGACAGGGAGTACCACAGGCGGAAGCACTCGGGCATCGCCCTGCCACAGTAGCACCCCGAGATTTAACACAATAGCGAGGCTTTGTTATCAGTGGGGAAAGTGCACAGGACACGTAGGACAGTGCACAGAGGTGTGGCATTCAGGGCAGTGCACACGGGACATGCACACATGGCAGTACACATACGACAGTGCACAGAGGTGGTGCATTCAGGGTAGTGCACGCAGGACCATGCACACAGGAAGGTACACAGGATGTTGCACACCTACTGTTGCACACACGCCAGTGCACACAGGACAGTGAACACAGGAGGGTGCACACTCGGCGGCTGGTGTGCAGCTCTTTCGACTGACCGGCTGCAAGCGAGCTAAATGTACCACGTCTGAACTGTGACTGGGGAAGAGGAGGTGGGCCGTGAGCACGGGGCCAAGGTTGTGTGTCTTACACAGAATAACCTTGCCTCCAAGATAAAGCATTCTGGCTTTTAATGTGCTAATTACTGACTCACTTATAAGAGGAATTGAAAGAAACGGCTTAGTCCGCTTTAGACCGAAATGTAGAGACTAAAAACTGTGCCTCCACCCCCCACCCACAGAGACACACAACGGAAAGGTGCGGCACGCAAAGCCAATAGGTCTCGCATTTGGGGCCTAAAAAAGTGTTTAGCTAGAGTTATTGGTTTAGCTAATGTGTTTAAGCTGTAAGGGCTGAGACACTGTTAAGTAGCCCAGCAAGTCCTAATTCAATAAACAAAAACAATCCTAGTAAAAAACTGTGCGTTTCTCCTGTAAATATTCCATTGCCTGAGTACGTTTTATTCTTAATTATAAATAAATTCCTATCACACTATCATACCAGCTAAGCACAGTCCGAAGTATGTATTGGAAATAAACTGAAAATTACCAGCAGAGTGTGTTTATTTCCAAAAATCGTTTCTTATATAAAAATTCCAATGGTTGGGCATGTGTTCTAAAATATAAATACATTTAGAAACCTCAATCCTGACAGCTAAGCACTTTCACAAACATAGATTTAAAATAAATCACAGTATCCAAATGGCCTTTTAGCAAAAGGAGGAGATACCGTGATATCACGTGTGAAAAGCTGGAAGGGCTGGCACAACGTCAGTGGCACAACAAGTTCTGCTTTATGTGGAGTAAAATGCCATAATTATACTAGCCTTTTGCAAATTTAGCGCAAAGTATACAATATACTAAAATGCAAACAATGTACCATCTACTGACAGCATGCCAGCCCTTTGAGCCTTTCAGACACATAACATAATATGTACTCCTTTTGATAAAACAAGCTTAGACCAGGTGTAAACATGTAAAATGTGGTTCTGTTTATTAAAAAGAAACCATATAACATTACTGTGCCTTAAAGTCTGTAAGGGGTGCGACTGGTTTAGCAAAGTTAACTCCCTCAGTTGGATCATGGTTATAGAAACTGAAATTAAAGGCACAAGTGGCTGCCAGCTGTTACATCACAACAAGGAACCTGGAGACTGGGAGTGACATCATTGAGGAAGTGGCAGTGAGCTGGGTGTCGCATCACAACAAATGAGCCTGCAGGTTGGAAATGGCTGCCAGCTGACAGAGCAGCCAGGGCGCAACCGGACGCAGCCGCAGATAAAGGGTGAAATCAAAGCCCGTGTGAAGGACAAAGAAATGTAGGGCTGACTGATGCAGCATCTGTCTATATTAAGTTTAGAAGTCGTGACTTAGAAAAAGGTCTACTGCAAAGTGTAAAGTGATGTTGTTGAAAGGGATGGGCTAAAAGGGAGGGGGGAATGCAAGGAGCACAGCTGTACCCGTTTGTGATCACTTTTGTGTCCGCTTTGATGTTCTCAGTGGCCGCGTGGCTCACTGAGAACATCAAAGCAGCCGCTAAAGTAATCACGCAGGCTAACAAATGGTGCGCACGCCCGGCGCACATGCACTGTACCTGATCCGCCTGTTTGGGAGCACTTTCAGAAGCCCCACTAAATATCTCACAAAGCATCGCTTACGCGATAGCTAGGCGAGACCTAAAAACGGTTATTCACAGTTATTCCCCATTGCGTGGGGTTTAACTCTTAAATCTAGGGATTTCATGCAGAGTTTCCAACCGGCATCGACACTACCAGCCACACATAATGTCATGGAATGCCGAATTACTCCTAATTGGGCCCATAGTATTTATGTATTACTCGAGGCAGATTCACAACCCCAAAAGGCTTCTTTTATTTACAATCGTTTAATGAATGCAGAAAATATTAGAGTAAAGTAAAGGCAAAGAAAATCTATTTTACTGTAGGATTATTTAAAATCTTTACAATCGAAGCTAACCTCTTAAGTGTTAATAAAAATAGATGCATAATCGATTAAAAGAAAGATGAAGAGAAAGAAATGTTTGACATTTTAAAACGGTTCAGTACTTCAATAAAATAGGTTATCAAATGACTCTTTGAGCCTGCCTTTCCTTTTCATTGTCTGCGGTGAACCTGGCATAACAGTGCTTCCAGGCGACAATATGGGAAGAGGGTGAACCTGGTTCCATAACTGGTCATTCTATGGACAGCCTTTGAACAGCAAGGGACATGAATTTTAAGAAGCTTCCGGATAGTTGGGGATTTTCACTCTTTAGACACTCCTCCCCTGCATTTTGGCATTTATCTATTTTTTATTTTAAAAACACTGGCCTGAATAGCAGTTTTCTCTAAGGGAGTAGGTTTCCACGAAGCATATAATGTGGGGCAGACACTCTGTCACTACTTCACATAATCGGCCTGTGTGATCCAATTCGCCAAATAGGCTGCTGTGGGCATAATCCCAAAGGAGGATCAGACCAGTTCTTATTTGTATTAACTCTTCCGTTTTAGAGACAGTGGATGATGTAAATATTTCTGTTTTTGCTGGTGTCTCGTAGGAGTTGGACACCATCCATGCATAGGCTCTCTTCCCAACATCTGCCATGTCTTTGTTGACGGGCATCAATGTAACTTTTTAGGTCTTGGCCTACGATGGCTGCCCAGACATGCATAGTCGAGATTTAATGATCCTGAGTAAGTTTCATTAGCGAGGTTAAGCCCCGCCCCTCTTTTCCATTGGCTGGCGTCACAGTTTATGCTAAACGGTGGCCAGCCATTGGAAAAGAGGTCCCAGTGACGTACTTCTTTCTCTTTAAGCCCCGTCCTTTTCAGACTGGCTTACTTGACTTACTGCTGTGGTAAAAAGGTTTCTTATCTTTTTTATGGGGCGAAACAGATGGCCCCCTAAAGAAGATGATAAACCTTTTACCAAGCCTGGAGCCTGGAGTCAAGCTAGCCGGGCTGATGAGAGGTGTTACCTCGAAACCGGGCCGGTCCTCGGATGCTTGATTCCGTTCTGGGAAGGACATGGCTTTTGTAGTTCGGACTGGACTGTTCCCATGGGGCACAGGGTCAGCGCTGATTTGCATATCGCCATTGTCTAACCCAGGGTGGTGTGGAGTGGAAAAACGATGGATTTGGGCCCAGATCTTTGGACTGGGGTGAATGTGTGACATTGATCCACATTCTGTCCATCACTGTTGTGTTTGCAATTACCGCTCTAAGTGTACTGGGGATGCTCAGACGTGAGTCCCAGGCACTCCACACCACTGGAGTCAAGCTAGCCGGGCTGATGAGAGGTGTTACCTCGAAACCGGGCCGGTCCTCGGATGCTTGATTCCGTTCTGGGAAGGACATGGCTTTTGTAGTTCGGACTGGACTGTTCCCATGGGGCACAGGGTCAGCGCTGATTTGCATATCGCCATTGTCTAACCCAGGGTGATGTGGAGTGGAAAAACAATGGATTTGGGCCCAGATCTTTGGACTGGGGTGAATGTGTGACATTGATCCACATTCTGTCCATCACTGTTGTGTTTGCAATTACCGCTCTAAGTGTACTGGGGATGCTCAGACGTGAGTCCCAGGCACTCCACACCACTGGAGTCAAGCTAGCCGGGCTGATGAGAGGTGTTACCTCGAAACCGGGCCGGTCCTCGGATGCTTGATTCCGTTCTGGGAAGGACATGGCTTTTGTAGTTCGGACTGGACTGTTCCCATGGGGCACAGGGTCAGCGCTGATTTGCATATCGCCATTGTCAAACCCAGGGTGGCGTGGAGTGGAAAAACGATGGATTTGGGCCCAGATCTTTGGACTGGGGTGAATGTGTGACATTGATCCACATTCTGTCCATCACTGTTGTGTTTGCAATTACCGCTCTAAGTGTACTGGGGATGCTCAGACGTGAGTCCCAGGCACTCCACACCACTGGAGTCAAGCTAGCCGGGCTGATGAGAGGTGTTACCTCGAAACCGGGCCGGTCCTCGGATGCTTGATTCCGTTCTGGGAAGGACATGGCTTTTGTAGTTCGGACTGGACTGTTCCCATGGGGCACAGGGTCAGCGCTGATTTGCATATCGCCATTGTCTAACCCAGGGTGGTGTGGAGTGGAAAAACGATGGATTTGGGCCCAGATCTTTGGACTGGGGTGAATGTGTGACATTGATCCACATTCTGTCCATCACTGTTGTGTTTGCAAAAACCTTTTACCACAGCAGTAAGTCCGGCTCTAAAAGATTTCCCTTTAATAATTAACTTCGAAAATGAACGCGATGTTCATCTGTGCGTTGTTACGTCCAGCGCGGCTCTGCGAAAGCGGCCACCTGAGGCCATTGGCTAGTTAAATGCTCTCATTAGCCAGTCTTTTATCTGGGTGTTTTCATATCACCAGCTGCCGGGCTTTACCGCCCGGCAATCGTAGGCAACTTATATTCGCACATCGAGGTAATTTAGTTTTCACCTAGAAGGATGACCGCCCCGTTAATTAAATTATAATTCTATTAAAAGTTCCCAGAAAACGATGTGGCTGGAAACCAGACTTCTCTGCCGGAATGCAGCCCTGCATCTGGAAGGCAGCTCCCACCACCCTGGGGTGTTTGAGAGGCGAGGAGCGAGCCGGGGCAGGATTGGGACGGGAGGGTTGCGGACATGGAGGAGGTGTGAGCAGACTTGTGCTGCGCTTGCAGCTGGAGGTGGGAGCTCCGGCTTTCATCCCCGTTGCGCATGCGCCTTTCATCGTGCCGTCGTGCACTTTGTTGTGCATATGTCATTGGCGTTCAGGGAGAGGTTCTTGACACACATGCCCTGTTTCCTCAGCTAGAACTTGAGTGAAGAATGAGTATGTGTCCACTGTGTCCGCCATAGGCACCCCCGTCTGGTTGACGCTTTGGAGGGGGGTGCACTCTCGCCCGGTCTGGCAAACCTTCTTCTTTTCCCTCTGTGACGCCTGCCTGGAGCCTCCTGGGGGTTGCCGCGTTGTGGCTCCAGTGCCTGTACCCCCCCCTCAGCCGGGTTGGACCTTTGCCCTGGAGTGGCCCCGCTACCCCGGAAACGCTGCGGGGCTCTGCCATCTTATGCCCGTCCGGGGGGCGCGCTCTGCTCCTCTCGGCCTGGAGGATCCCTGCCCCCGTCTTCCGAGCATTTGCTCTGCTGGATCTAAGCCGAGGACCTGAGGCCGCGACGTCCGTCACTTCGCCTGCCTCGTTCCCTGGTTTCTGGGGCCCTGATCGGACTAACTTCATTAGAAGTGCAGGTTGTGTGTCGAACTTGGCGGAGGGCGCACATCTGCCCAGTGTTTTTGTGCATCACTCATGGACGCTTTCTGTGCCTCTTCTCTAGATCGCCGGATGACCCCCCTGTTTGCCTCCCCATTTTGTTTCTCACTATCTCATCATGATCTATCACACTCTCTAGCTGGCATCCATTTTGTTCACTCTACTATCCTCTATCCACTGGCCCAAATTGAATCAATGAAACTAATAGACTGACTGCACCTCGACTAATTCGGCGGCCATCTTAGAAAGGTAGTCCTGATCACTACTTTACATCTGTTATCTCCTGCCCGCTATCTCTACACTGTACACGTTCTCCCATGTCTCTGATTGTTTTCTATCTCTCTCCTAAATACCACTCTCCGCATTTCTCCTCATTTTTCTTTTTTCCATCGCTTCCTTTTAATTTATTACTCTTCCTAATGTTATTCTATTCCACTATACCCTCCAACTATTCTCACCCTCTTTCCCAACTACCTCATTTCATCTTTTCACCCTCCTTAACTGACCTCTGACCTATCCCCTGCAACTCATAATTCTTTTATATGCACTTTAATTAATCTATTTCTGGGTATATTATATTACTTTATTGCTGTATTTGTTTCCTATTTGCATACATTTTTTTTTAATTAAAATATATATATATATATATATATTCACTGAAAAAACCATAGGTTATAGACCATATATAGTTAGGAATTAGCATTTAAAAAACCTTATTTTACTCACACAAAACCATTGAAATTCCATATATAGTTAGTTGCAGTAACTATATATCGCGCACCCGCAATCCACTGCTGATCATGTCACATATTACATCATTCATGACATGGTCAGTGACATCACTGATGACATCACTGATGACATCTCAAATGACATCACTGATGAGATCACTGATGACGTCATCCAGTGACTGTGTGTTTCTGTAAAGTTTAAATATGTTTTACATATTGAAGAATGAGTAGATGTATAAGTGTCTGGACGAAGGATTTAGTAGGTGCATGACTGAATGTATGAGTGAGTGATTAAATGTGTCTCACTGAGTGCATGGGTTAGTGACTAAACTGTCTTAATTTGTGCATCATTATGTCTGTTGTTCTGTAAACTGCTGCATGTGTTGATCATTAGCTATACGAGAGGCTATATGTGTTATTAATTGGTTGCCCAAGTATTTCTATGGCAGATTGAGTTTGTGTGGGGGTGGCTGGAAGGTGTGTGACTCTATGCATAGATGTGTGAGCAGTTTATTCACTAGGTGTATGAGTTCAAGACTGCATGTGGAAACAGCTACATGGGCAGTTGACTGTGTGCATGAGTGTATTGATGAGTGAATGGATATCTCAATGCTACATGTCATAGTAAGTACATATGTTAAACACAGTACATGTGAGAGTTGGCATATATAAATAACTGTGCATGAGAGCCACTGAATGAGTGAGTGGTTGTATCGATCATTGTGAACTTGTATCAGGGATTGTATAAGAGAGTAAATATGTGTTAGTATATGTTTCAATAAGTAAGGTGTGTTTAACTGTATAGTTGAAGAAATGGAGGTGAGATTGTTTCTTTGCATGACTGACTGGGTGTGTGAGTAACTCCATGGATGAGTGGCAGTGTGTGAGTGTCTGTATACACTGAGTGTATCTAAGGTTATATTAGAGTCTGAAGAGGTTTATCGTATTAGCACAAGAATGATGTCAAATGAGATGTCATCAGTGATGTCATCAGTGATGTCATTTGAGATGTCATCAGTGATGTCATCAGTGATGTCACTGACCATGTCATGAATGATGTAATATGTGACATGATCAGCAGTGGATTGCGGGTGCGCGATATATAGTTACTGCAACTAACTATATATGGAATTTCAATGGTTTTGTGTGAGTAAAATAAGGTTTTTTAAATGCTAATTCCTAACTATATATGGTCTATAACCTATGGTTTTTTCAGTGAATTTTCAAGGTTTTGTAAATGCTAATTCCTAACTATATATGGTCTATAACCTATGGTTATTTCAGTGAATTTCAATGGTTTTTTAATAGCAAATATCATAAGCTGTCGAATGTCAAGTACGTGGTAAGTGAAAACATTTTCGTGTTTATGCACACTGATCTGCTTTGAATGGTGCCCCCCCCCCTCATTTCTATTAGGAGTACTCTCTCTTTGCAGATAGTGAAAGGTAGTTAACGCAGGCCTTTGCCCCCGTTGTAATCCGTCGTGCCTGCTTCTCTCTCCATTTGATTGATTGTTATCCAAGTATTTACTATTTTAGAATTAGTTCTCTTTGGTTCATTCTCTATTTACAAACAAACACAGAGTCGCAATACTCTGTTTAGTCTTTGCAGATAACGAAAAATCGTGTAAAAAAAAAAGAAAAGGAATCGAGCAAAATCAGTAGGCCACTAATGGGATCTCTTTTTGACCTCGCTAAAATAGAAACATTAGGAACAACCCCTCATGACAAATACAAAACTAGTGAGATGAACTGAACTCCACACAATGATGGCTGCAAAACAGCTCGGCTCCGCCACCCACCCCGCCCAAAATAACGATAAAGAGCGGCTGCCATGATTGGTTGCGGAATGGCCACAACGGAGCTACGAAATGGTGCTGCTCTCATGCTAACCCCAGCTTCGGTCTGAAACATCCAGAAACACTGTAGACTACCAATTCGATCAGTTCCGGTAGCGCCCCAATGTAACCCGGTAGAGAAGAACTAGCCCTCCCCTCTTTGACTGATGGTTCTTGTTGCCTGTCCTTTCTGTTGTCATTTAACAGAACTATTTAGCCTGCTGAAAGGGGTTGTGTTTCGACCGCTGGTTGGTGGAGACATTTTGACTATATTCTGGACCTGCGTTGTCGCGTAATGCGTCATATGACGCGCCGCGTTAGCGCATCCGGAAGTCATCCGGGGCGCGCAGCGCGTAACGTAAGCATAACAAGTCATGTGACTTGTTAATAAAACTTTTCATTGGTTCATTTTACTTTTCTTATTCTAATGATGAAAGCCTTGGTCATATCACCTAAAAATTACGCTTTTAATTACTTCCGAACATTATTTTCTCTTAAATATATGTTATAATGTTCCAGGCTAATGTACTTTCCCGGAAATTTTACAACTGTCCTGCAAGTAAAATATATTCTTTTTTCGAGAAAAAGAGCGTTTCTTCGTCCCATGACGGAGCCGTTGAGCAAAAGAGGGTCGACCTGCTGTCTTAGTCGCCGATACGCCTGAATATGAGATTCTTATCGATCACTTTATGTTGCAGGAGTAGAAAACACAACAGCCCTTGACCATTTATCTTTACTGCGTTCCTTCGTATTATACCTTTTACCCTTCATGTAATTGGTCTGCTTTATTTCACTTGCCTTTTAATGATTCTAAAACAGTGACTATTATTAAAAACTTTACCAATGTATACACTACTACCATGTTTTCTTTTAAAAACCTTTATTGTGAAAATTTCATTATACAAATACGAGCCTATAACCACGTGGGCCTGCCACGGAGCAAACTGTAATCGTATATGATGAATAGACATTTACACTGTAGAGGAACGTAACGGGCGGGCCATTAGGTTGCAAAAACTAAGGTGTCTAACAGTTACGGAATCGGTGGACATACATTTTATAATTAAAATACGACAGGGCCAGTTACAATAAAATTATCTAGATATACATTTGCGGGCAAGTACCATGGGTGACGTTAATTCGAATTTTCAACAGTACAGTAATCAATAACACATCAGAACTTAATATCAATAGGGATGTCGAAATATTCAATCAATTCTCGTCCCCGCCCGCCATGTGCTTCAAAACTGCATACGTATCTCGTGATTTCAAGGTTCTGCAACCAGTACACAACAAGGAGTTACGAGTCCCATTTATTCCGGCGCCATTTTGGGCGAGGACGGGCAGGTCCAGGATATAGTCAAAATGTCTCTACCAACCATCGACTATGATGATGTTCATATGCTGTATTTATTACACTCATCTGCCCACATGAAATTAATTTACCACAATCTAAACATGTCATTTTAATCTTTCCAAAGTTCTTCTAAATATTTGGGACCGTTTCCCTTGCCTCTGAAGCTCTCAGTGCCACTTCTTTGATGAATGTACTAGCAGGTCAGGGGTTCTCCTCCAAATCTCTCTTTTATGCAGCACTATAATTAATTGGTGCCACCTCTCCATATGACGATGCATGGTATAGTTACCACAACTATATATTTTTTCGGTTCCTCTGGAGAGTTCATCGTGGCAGATGAAGCGTGTAACATACCGGGCATTTACCTTTTTTTGCATGTACAGGAAAGGAAAAAAAAAATCGAGCGTTCGAGTTCTTAAGTGTCCCAGGGCCATTTTAGTGGACCAGGCCCAAATCCAAAGAACAGCTATCTCACAGGCTAATGGGGCGACCCACGCCGAGTTTCAGCATTGTAGGATGACCACACAAGTACAGCAACTTGCTAGACATCACCTCGGTGCCATCCGGATCTCGGCGCCCCACTGCAGATGAAGTGCCTCTCAACTATGAAACCACCACGGTGACATCCGGATCTTGGCGCGTTGTGCTGCCTTCGGCCTATTCGCACATCGGTCCGCTACTGACGCCATCTCACAGGCTAATGGGGTGACCCACGCCGAGTTTCAGCATTGTAGGATGACCACACCAACTTGCTAGACATCACCTCGGTGCCATCCGAATCTTGGCATCTCAACGCCTAGTGGTATCTTCCATACAGAAAATATTGTTACGCTGCCTTTGGCCCCATTCGCACATCAGTCCGCAACTTAGACATCACCTCGATGCCATCCGGATCTTGGCATCTCAGCGCCTTGTGGTGTCAGTCAGAAAATATTGTTGCGCTGCCTTTGGCCCCATTCGCACATCAGTCCGCTACTGACACCATCTCACAGGCCAATAGGGCGCCCCACGCCGACTTTTACCATTGTACGATGGCCACACCAGTGGCACAACTTCCTAGACATCACCTCGGTGCCATCCGAATCTTGGCATCTCAACGCCTAGTGGTATCTTCCATACAGAAAATCTTGTTACGCTACCTTTGGCCCCATTCGCACATCGGTCCGCAACTTAGACATCACCTCGGTGCCATCCGGATCTTGGCATCTCAGCGCCTTGTGGTGTATTCTCTTCAGAAAATATTGTTGAGCTGCCTTTGGCCCCATTCGCACATCCGTCCGCAACTTACACATCACCTCGGTGCCATCCGGATCTTGGCATCTCAGCGCCTTGTGGTGTCTTCTACTCCGAAAATATAGTAGAAAATATTGTTGCGCTGCCTTTGGCCCCATTCACACATCAGTCCGCTACTGACACCATCTCACAGGCCAACAGGGCGCCCCACGCCGACTTTTACCATTGTACGATGGCCACACCAGTGCCACAACTTGCTAGACACCACCTCGGTGCCATCCGGATCTTGGCATCTCAGCGCCTTGTGGTGTCTTCAAATCAGAAAATATTGTTGCGCTGCCTTTGGCCCCATTCGCACATCGGTCCGCTACTGACGCCATCTCACAGGCCAACGGGGCGCCCCACGCCGACTTTCAACATTGTAGGATGGCCACAGAAGTGCGACAACTTACTAGACACCACCTCGGTGCCATCCGGATCTTGGCGCGTTGTGCTGCCTTCGACCTATTCGCACATCGGTCCGCTACTGACGCAAACTCACAGGCCAACGGGGCGCCCCACGCCGACTTTCAGCATTGTTGGATGGCCACACCAGTGCGGCAACTTACTAGACACCACCTCGGTGCCATCCGGATCTTGGCGCGTTGTGCTGCCTTCGGCCTATTCGCACATCGGTCCGCTACTGACGCAAACTCACAGGCCAACGGGGCGCCCCACGCCGACTTTCAGCATTGTTGGATGGCCACACCAGTGCGACAACTTACTAGACACCACCTCGGTGCCATCCGGATCTTGGCGCGTTGTGCTGCCTTCGGCCTATTCGCACATCGGTCCGCTACTGACGCAAACTCACAGGCCAACGGGGCGCCCCACGCCGACTTTCAGCATTGTAGGATGGCCACACCAGTGCTGCAACTTGCTGGACACCACCTCGGTGCCATCCAGATCTTGGCGCGTTGTGTTGCCTTCGGCCTATTCGCACATCGGTCCGCTACTGACGCCGCCTCACGTGCCAACGTATTTTCTCCTAATTTTACACCCTATGCCGCATAACAGGTCATGTGACTTGTTTATAAAACTTTTCATTGGTTCATTTTACTTTTGGTTTCCTAATGATGGAAGGCTTGATCATGTGACCTAAAAACAACACTTTTCATAGGATGAAAACTTTTTTTTTCCCCAAACGATGAAAGCCCCACCTTGTTTCTGGATGTTTCAGACTGAAGCTGGCGTCAGCATGAAAGCACCACCATCTCGTAGCTCAGTCGTGGTCATTCCGCGAGCAATCATGGCAGCCGCTCCCCACCAGAAGCCTGCAGGAGTCGGAGCCCCCAAAACTTTTGATGAATTCTCAAGGCGGAGGGGACGCTTTCGAGAATGAGGTCCAAGACCTAGCAGACAAGCGTCCGATTTCCAAGGTGTCCCAGGGCCATTTCAGTGGACCAGGCCCAAAAAGGAAACAGCCTGCCGCCATTTTGAGAGTCCTGTGACAGCCGCCTATCGCTGCACCGCAAGAGTGGGCGCAACTCAGCTGAATTGCGGCTTTTGACACAGTGGACCAAAAACGGACGGAATGGCAACTGAAACGGTAAAGGGGCGCCCCACTAC
The DNA here is from genome assembly GCF_964261635.1 of Lissotriton helveticus. Lineage (NCBI taxonomy): Eukaryota > Metazoa > Chordata > Amphibia > Caudata > Salamandridae > Lissotriton > Lissotriton helveticus. The sequence continues at coordinate 1,547,362,537 of NC_136068.1, read as the reverse complement.
AACAGATGACACTCCACCTGGAGAGGCCCGTTCACGCCGCCTCCCCCGGGGCGCTCCACGCCGTTATTCGGAGCAGCATTGTAGGATACCAAAACCAGTGCGGCAACTTACTGGACATCACCTTGGTGCCATCGTTCTGCTGCCTTGGAACTATTCGCGCAACAGTTTGCTACTGATGACCCACCCCCCGCGACGCCCCATGCCGTTATTTGCTGGGTGGCAACTTACTAGACATCACTTTCGTGTCATCTAGATTTCAACGCGTTCTGCTGCCTTGGAACTATTCGCACAACAGTTTGCTACTGATGACCCACCCCCCGCGACGCCCCACGCCGGAAATCTGGACGTTGTGCTGCGTTGGGACTATTCGCACAGCCGACCGCTACTTCGTTGTTTTTCCCTAAAAATGTTTATATGTTATTACTATTTTTGTTTTCTTGTATATATTTATAAATTATTAAAGTTTTATAATCTTACTACTTTGTCGGAGTGCTATATATTTTTAATGTGACACATAATTGTAAAAACTTTGATGTACAAACAGTCATCCCTGGAATCTTCCGCTTCAGGCTCGGTCCCCTCCCCAATCACAATACAGGATGGTTTTCAGATAATAGCAACGCTTCTGCTGTGACGAATCTCATCGAGTGTGGGCCTTGATCTACTATAACTCCTTTGAAGAGGGGTGATTCTTTACAGCTGTGGCCATAAACTACATCTGCAGGGCTAGCTGATACCCTAGGACCAGCCTGGACAATCGGACACAGAGGAAAAGGAGTGTCAGAGGGTGCGGTAGTGAATAGGGCGAAAGGGAGGTGTCGGGCGGGCACAGGGTGTGATTCTCAGGGAACAGCAGCGCAGATGGGGGAGGTTTATTACCCATGCATAAGACAGAGAGCGGGGGTGACCACTGCCTGGGGGAGATGTTTGCGAGGGTGGGGAGCCATGCTAAGGATCGACAGCGTGCACAGAGTGGGTCTGGTCAAGGCATCTAAAATGGCTGCCGTGCACGACAAAAGTGTGGCATTTGAAAAAAGACAAGATGGCGCAGACAATGTTTTTCAACACTTCCTGATTTCCTTCGAATCGAACGTTAACAGACGTTGGGGCATATTACCAAAGTTAAGCGATATTTATCCCTAACGATGCTTAGCAACGATTTTTTTACCGTCAGAAATTATCGCAGATAAACCTTGCTATTATCAAGGTTTATCGGAAATACGATAAAAAACGACCGCAATGCATTAATATCGCTGAAAACTCAGCGATATTCATGCATTACCGAGCTAATGCTCTTAGCCATGTTATCCACCTCCCATTGGATAACATGGCTAAGAACTGCTCAGGGCAGGTGGTAGCTTTTAGAGATATTCGCCCTTATCTCGAATATTTCCAAAAGTTGATAATAGGAGATAGCGATGTTAGCGACTGTTTCCAGTCGCTAACATCTTGGCATGCCCACTTTGCATGTCATTAGTGATAAATATCACTCACATGCAAAGTGGGGCCCAAGATGGTCGCTATCTTCTACTAGCCGTCGCTAACTGGTGTTAGCAACAGCTAGGTAATACACATATAATTTTATCTCCGCGAAGCGGAGCGCTGTTACAGATATATATCTTGTTTCTGAACGTTAATTTCTCAAAATGCACTGAAGCACATATATTGAGACCTAGCAAAGGCACATCGGGCTACCAGTCCCTACAATTTTGCCAAGTTTCGTGCAAATCCATTCAGCTGTTCGATCCTACCGAGAGACAAGATGGCGGCCGCTACGGACTGTTTGGAATGTTTACAGACACCGGAGAGCCAATCAGCTTCGCTTCGCAAAGCTCCGTAACGCGAAAAGTACGCGAAGCGGTGCGCTGTTACAGATATATACCTTTTTTTGAACGTTAATTTCTCAAAATCCACTGGAGCACATATATTGAGATCTAGCAAAGGCACATCGGGCTACCAGTCCCTACAATTTTGCCAAGTTTCGTGCAAATCCATTCAGCTGTTCGATTATTATTATTTTTATTTTTTTTTGCCCCGCGGGGCCCTTTTAAAACCTCCACATCAAACCTAGGGGGTGAGCGACAATGTACTATGCCCCCTTATGGTCATTTGCCCCTTCGCTTCGGCCTCCTCTTGTCTCTCGATCCTACCGAGAGACAAGATGGCGGCCGCTACGGACTGTTTGGAATGTTGACAGACGCCGGAGAACCAATCAGCTTCGCTTCACAAAGCTCCGTTGCGCGAAAAGTCCGCGAACCAGAGCGCTGCCCGGTCCGCTGTTACAGATATATATCTTTTTTTAAACTTTAATTTCTCAAAATCCACTGGAGCACATATATTGAGACCTACAAAAGGCACATCGGGCTACCAGTCCCTACAATTTTGCCAAGTTTCGTGCAAATCCATTCAGCCGTTCGGGCTAAAAGTGAGGCCAACCGCCCTATGGAAAACTCAATGTTAAAAACACGTTTTGGGACCCCCCTTTTTTCTCGGCCCCCACTGGACGAACCCCCCCCAAATTTTCAAGGGCTGCTCAGAAACAAAATGTGCCATTTTCCTGAAAATTTCAGCCAATTCCGTCCACAAACGCCAAAGTTATTAGACATAGAATTTTCAAAAAACCCATAGAGAAAAAATCCTAACTATATATACCTACTGGCGACCGCCAGTAGGTAATATATATATATATATATATATATATATATATATATATATATATATATATATATATATATATATATATATATATATATATTGCCTCACTCTTCCTTCCAATTTTCTCCTCTACCTCCCTACTATACCTAACCTCTTTAATTAAACTACTACAATATATTCCTCACCTTACCCCTACCACCTCCTCAACTGACTTTTGACCTATCCTCTATAACCTATATTGCCATTATATGCTCATTAGTAATTTATCGCTTAGATATTTATTCTATTGTTGTACTTATCTAACTTGCTTTACAGCCACGCAATCTCTAACTCGCCAATCTCTAACGCCTTAACTCCTGGACTGTTTAATATGATATATCCTTCCTTTTATTCATCCCTTATGACGTATATTACTGTTATGCTTTACATTTTTCTTATTAGTTACCCACTCATCCTGCATTGATGATCTATTTCGCTTGTTTGTCCACTTAATTTTGTGCTAAGTATTTTACCTTAATCCTCACTGCATACTGCCATTATATGCTCATTAGTAATTTATCGCTTAGATATTTATTTTATTGTTGTACTTATCTAACTTTGCTTTACATCCACGTCAATCTCTAACTCCTCAACTCCTGGACTGTCTAATAAGATATATCCTTCCTTTTACTCAATCCTTATGACGTATATTATTGTTTTGCTTTACACTTTTTCTTATTATTTACCTGCTCATCCTCATTTGATGCTCTATTTCTCTTGGTTGTCCACTTAATTTTATGCTAGGTATTTTACCTTAATCCTCACCGCAAGGAGTTTTGCACTCTACTTTGACCTGCACTCCTTCTCTCCATATTCTCTGAATCATGCCACCCCTCTCTCTCCTCCCCCCGACCTCAAGCTCACCCATCTCGAAAATCGGCCCTAACTCCTGGTCCATCCTCTACCCCTCCCACCTCTCCAAACATGGCAAGAAAAACTTCAAGCACAAACTTCTCTGCCTCCACCCAGAAACTCTATTTGCAGATCATCACAACAGCCCCAACTCCTCACTCATCACCAACTTCATCTTCTTCACCAAACGCCCATCTAAATGGAAAAGCCTATTTCTTAGTCACCTCCCTATATCTAATTCACGCAAAATCCCATATGGCCTGAAACTCACCACCACGCCCTCCCCCTCCTTTCCAGGTGAAATAGATATCTCCATCTTCAAATCCGGAACCATTCTCATACAATCATCAGAAAATAATCTCGATATCTTTGAACAACACTTTAGCACTATCTCCCAATCCCTCACACAATCCTTGAACCCTGCCCACTCACCGCCTCAATCCCACGGCTCATCACCCCCCAACACTTCCCCTGCACCCATTTCTCGTCCCTCTGAATCACCCCAAATTTTATCACCGTCTTCTCCCTTCTTTTCCACTACCCTCCTTTCACCTCTTCCAGATATACCCTCCTCCTCTCCTCCCTCCAACTACCCTACCCCCTCCAACCCACTATTGACCTCCCTAGCCTACATCACTAGTACTAGTACGGAATCCCCTCACACCCCTCTCGCTTTACCCCCCTCTTGATCTCCCCCTCCCCCTCCACAACTAATCCCACTGATTATACCCAATCTCTACTTACCTCTCTCGCGCTCAACATTATAACATGTTACGACTCCCTTATCTCCCAGCCCCATGCCACCCCTCCTCCCGTCCACAACAACAACTCCCCCTCCCCAACCATGAATCCTCCACACTGTATGATTGCCCTGTCTCCCTCATGCCCACTCCTGCTTCCCCCATCCCTGAACTCTCTATACTCCGCCACCCACTCCTCTCCTTTCGATCTCCTCTTCAACATTCCCCCATCGTTCTCCACACTACTCAACCCCTCAATGTTATCTCCAGCCCACTTCACTCTCCCCCCTATCTCCCCTGACTGAAACAATTCCCTCACTCCTATGTCCATCCCTCCCCTTGACGGCCACCTCACCTCTCCCTCTACCACTTACCCCCGGTTCTCCCCCCCTTCTAAACAATCCCTCTCCTCTATGCTCCCCCCCCTCCCCTGGACTCCCACGTCCCTTCGCCCTCTAACACTCACTCCTTGGTAACCCAACTTCCCAATATTACTCTCTCTACTACGCACCTCCCTTCCTCTGACTCAATTACCACCTCTCCTCCGTTCTCTCCTCTTCCCCTCACCCCACACTCATGCATCCCCCAAACTTCTTTAACTGCCCCCACACCTCCTCAAACCTTACCCCACTCAAACACCCTTGCTATCCTCAAGAACCCACATTCTTCCAACGACGCCAATTCCTACTGCCCCCTCGCCATCTCCACTTAATTGCTTGCCTAATAGGATTACCCCTCCCACATCCACCTTCTATACACTCCCACTCTCCATTAATGATCCTCCCCCACATTATAACTCCACCCCCCTCCCCCCTCCTGGTTTTCCTCCCCTTACTCGTCACTTGATCCCCCCTCGGAATAATCCTAACCCATACAACTACCCAACTAATACTGTTCTACCAAACTCAATCCACACTTTGACACCCCTTTACACTGAACCTCTCCTTTCATCCCTCGTTTCTGAACTCTCCTCACTCAGAAACGCTATCTCTCTCCTTACTAATACCATCAACTCTACCCATACCTATTCTCCCACCCCCTCCCAATACACACTATCCCCGCTCATTAACACCAATCCCAACCCATCATCTCACTGCCCCACAAACGAGATTACAACATCAACACTTCTCCGCCCGCAAATAGCTCCTCAACCTGTTCCACACCCGCTCAACCTTCCTCAATCGTCCCACTCCACAATACCATCGCGCCCCCCCACCCACAACCTGATACTTGCCTAACAACCTCTGAAACTAAACCTTACACAAACTTACCTTCCGTCCCTGGTTCACCCTCATCCGCTACGCCACTCATTCACCAATCTTCTGACACTAAGCACTCTACTCATCAATCTACTATCCCAGTTCTCCTAGGTATAAGCAGACTCCCCCTTCTTCCTACCTCCCCTAGACCTCCACAACAATTGAGACCTATCCCCCCTGTCCCTCAACTCAACAACCTGACCCCTCTCCCCTACATTGCATGTTGATCAACTGCCGATCCGCCTCCTGCCACGCCACCGAGATTGCTGAAACCATTCTCAGCGAAAACATCGACATAGCATTCCTAACCGAAACCTGGCTAACCGCCCACTCCACTCCGATTCTCGACTTGCTTATTCCCCCAGGTTACTCTATCATCGAAAAAGATAGAATAGAGCAAACGGGAGGAGGCCTTGCACTAATTTTTAAAGCTGAACATAACATCTCGCTTGTCGAGTCACAAGACCCTTCATCCTTTGAATACCTTTGCGCAGATCTCCTTATGCACGACTCTCCCACCACTCGGCTGCATACCATCTACCACCCCCCTGGAAATTGTATCTCTTTTTCTGAAGAGATGTCTGACCTTATTATCCAAGCATCTCTTTCACACTCTAAGAATCTCTTCCTTGGTGACTACAACATCCACTGGAACAAAAGTGATGACCCTGCTGTCATCACATTTAAGAATACCATGGACATCACCAACATGTCCCAACTCTGCCATTCCCCCACTCACAACAAAGGTTCCACCCTAGATGCTATCATAACCAGCAACGACCTGGCCTCCCTCTCTTGTATACTTCCTGTCGATTGGTCTGATCACTACCTCATCCTCTTCAACGTGAGCAGACCCTCTAATCGTCCCGCCCGCATCAACACCCTACCTAAGAAACCTACACGCAAGCTTCACCTTATTCCTTACACCTTATTCCTCCTGGTGAACTGGAATCCACAATTAAAACTTACTTCTCCCCTTCTCCCCCTCCCTCTGACAGCACCAATGACCTAACTAACCATTATAATAACTCTATTCTCTATTCTCGAAGCCCTTGATGTAATTGCTCCAATTAAACTCAAACAACAAAAAAACAACCCTCCCAAATCCTGGTTCAATTCTGAACTCAATAATGAAAGACGGTCCCTTAGACAATCTGAACGTATTTGGAGAAATCATCCCACCGCTGACAATCTGGTCCTCCTCAGAACTGCTAGAGCCCAATACAAAAAACACATCTATAACGAAAAAGCCTCCTTTCTCCGGTCACAACTTGACCAGGCTAGAAACAGACGTAGAGAACTCTTTAGCATTGTTAAAAAACAAACCTCTACTGGCCCCCCTAAAATATCAGCCTCCATTGACAAATGCGAAGAAATCGCCAGCTTCTTTATTAACAAAGTCAATAAGATCGAACTTTCCTTCTCCTCTCTCCCCCATCACTCCAACACTCCTACATACAAGACACCCTCCCTAACACTTCTAAGTCACTCTCGTCCAGTCTTCCCACTCTTCTCGACCCTTCTATAACCCTTCCTACCCCCGCTCATCCACACCCCTCTCCTAATGAACCCACAGCCAAAAACAATGCTTCATGGAGTGAATTTGGTCCAGTTTCAGAGTCATCGATCATTAACATCATCCCCAAACTCAAACCTTCCTCCCACTCCAAGGATCCTCTTCCCGCCCATTTGGTCCAAGACCTCAAATCTACCAGTGCCCCTATATGGACCAATATCATCAATTCCTCCCTTGCCACTGGTTGCGTCCCGGCCTCCCTTCAGCTTGCCCAAATCTCTCCCATCCTGAAAAACACCTCTGCCGACCCAAATGACCTTAACAACTTACGCCCTATCTCCAACCTTCCTTTCTTCTCTAAAGCCCTGGAAAAATGTGTCCTATCACAACTAGAGAACCATATCCTCGCCTTCAATCTCCTTGATGTTTTTCAATCTGGATTTAGAAAAGGTTGTAGTACAGAAACTGCAATGTTAAATATCACAGACGACATTCATCGCTCCCTTGACAAAGGTGAATCCTCACTACTAATCCTCCTTGACCTATCGGCGGCACTTGATACTGTACATCATCCCACCCTTCTCAACACTCTCAAAGCTCGATTTGGCTTGGAAGGCACTGTACATAAATGGTTCTGCTCATTTCTTCAAAACAAATCTCAGCAAATCAAGCTTAGCCACTTCCTTTCTAAACCTCAACCTGTCTCCCTCGGTGTCCCTCAAGGCTCTATCCTATCCCCAACCCTTTTCAACCTTTTCATGGAACCACTCACCCTCATTCTCAAACAAGCTACAATAAGTTACCACCTCTACGCCGACGATACCCAACTATACTACAAGATCAAATCCCACAATGACATCCTTCACCTCAATGACACCCTGACTAGAGTACAAGCCTGGTTCCATCTCAACCATCTCAAATTGAACCCCAAAAAAACTGAAATCATTCTTTTCACCCCCAAAAACAATACCCTTCCCATCCAAATCTGGATCGACGATATCAAAGCTCTCAATTGCTCCCTCTCCACCTCTAATTCTGTTAAATCCCTAGGCATCAGCATCGACCAGAATCTCAATCTCAGCCCCCACATTAAAAACACAGCCAAAAGTGCTCTTTTCACCACCTCAAGAAAATTAAACCTTTCATTCCAGCCGATGATTTCAAAATCGTTGTCCAATCGCTTGTCCTCTCCAGGATTGACTATGGTAACGCCACGCTTACCGGCACTCCTAAAACCCATCTTGCACCGATTAAATCTGTCCTCAATCTAGCTGCACGACTTATCTCGGACTGCAAAAGATTTGACCACATATCCCCCGTCCTCAAAAATCTTAACTGGCTCCCAATTGAAGGAAGATCCGCTTACAAAACCGCTTGTATCACCCACAAGCTCTTCACCAAAACACCCCCTCCTACCTTGCAACCAAACTAAAAAAAGCAGGTTGCTCCAGGTCCCTGAGAAGCACCAACTCCCTTCTCTTGATCCCACCCAGACTAAAATGTCAAAAAAACCAATCACGTGCATTCTCTGGTAATGCTCCTACCATTTGGAACTCTCTCCCCAAGGACCTTCGCTATAACCCCTCTTACTCCCTTTTCAAAAGTGAACTCAAAGCACTTCTCCACAACAAATATTGGGGTATATAACAATACTGTCACTGAGCTTGTCCACTCTTCTCTCCTCTCTTATCCCCCCCCCTTCCATGTCTGAATGCAACTTTATCTCCCTTTTAACTATTTTCACCTGTTTGTAAGTTTACCTTCCTTTTATTCCCCCCTTGTAAAATACGTATTGCAATACTGTATCACGTTGCTAATTTTGCACCTATTGTTATCCTATCTTTTGTTGTTCTACCTCTGTTGTAAAGCGCTCTGATACTCCAGGGTCCAGCAGCGCTATATAAAACCCTTGAAATAAATAAAATAAATAAATATGTCACCACACTCAGTACAGACCCACCGGGCTCCAGGGACTGGGGGATTAAGGGTGTGGCTCGGTGCTCATGAAAGAGAAAGTTATGTCTGTTGAAATGAGTGTGTTGAATTTGACAATAAGGTTGACTGACGGTTCATGTAGGATCACAACGCCAACGGAGTGCGAAAACCAGCTACTTTCTGCTTAAGTAGCTGGTTTTCGTAATCGAGAAAACTCTCTGGTGCGCCTTTTATCAACTTTGAAAGGAATTAGCACTCACCACGCTATGGGAATAGCCAGGAATGAGAGAATTGGCGCTCTGTTTGCCCTTGGCCCGCAGGTACCTTGCCCTGGCACGGGTGCAAAGGACAGAATTCAGGCAGTCCCCCTGCCAGGTTCGGCCAGCCGCATCACGGCTTGGCGCCGGCTGGAGATGCCGCCCCTAGGCCGGGAGGAATGCCTGGACATGCTTGTGCAGGGATCTGGAATCTCACCTCACCCGCCGCATCACCCATACCCCACAATCTCACCCCTCCCATCTCACCTCCCCTTACCCCACAGCCTCACCCCTGCCTCACCAGAGACGCACAGGTTTACGTACTTGCCCTTATGCTGCCCCTCGGGCCCTTTCAGGTCCAGGAACATTATTTAACATCAATTGGTAGCCACCCCTTCAATGCTAGCGTTCCTAGCAGAGTTGGACAGGCCTGCAAAAGTTTAGGGTAGTCAGAGTCTGAATGATGTGATGTGGGCAGGTTTGGCATCATGGTATTCATACCCTGTATATGGGTTCTATGCTTGTTTGTTCGCTCTTGTCCCCTCAAGGAACCGACTGTAAAGGGAGCGGGAAGATAGTGGCTTGAGTGCTGATTGGAGCAAACGGATGACGCGGGGCAGTAACCCGCTTTGATGAGGGTGGGAAGGGCATTATTGTAGAGGTTTGTGTGCATTGCATGGTTACTCCGTCCTCGGAAGGTATGTACAGAATGCTTTTAGATGTTCTTCTCATGCGTGTGCTTGATCGGAAGTACAACTGAACAGGAGGGGTTCTAATGACGTGTATTATTGTTTTGCTTTTGTTTTCCACTTTCGCTTTTTGGAGCGAGACCTATTGGCTATGCTTTCTGCTTTCGCTTCACATTGGCACCGTTCAGTGTTGTTGATCCATTCACCCTGACAACGTCGGATGGACTATCACCCGCGCACCCCCGGTTGGCCTGGCAACCGCCAAGTCATTGAGAAGCAAGTCGGGCAGACTTGTGTCATTGAACGAGAAAAGAGGGACTGCCTGCACCACAGCCAATTATAGTTACATACTTCACCATATGCATTTTGCACCCCCTCCCCTCCCCCCATGTTTATCAGGAATAGTACGGGTTTTTGTCGAACGTTTTGGCCATAGTCAGAAAATTTAAACACCTCCATCTTCCCCCTCCCTGCCACCCAATGCGATTTTCAGTCCCAGCATTTTCAGCTTAGTTACTTGGATTTCTATAGGTGTTCAATACATTAAAATAGTAGTCACAAACAATATAGGTAGTCAGAATGTGCGTGTGGCTCTGCGTGTGGCTCTGTGTGTGTGTGGCTCTGTGTGTGTGAGAGAGACAGCGTGTGAGAGAGACAGCAGTGTGAGAGATCTTTTATTTATGTTTTGGTTTTTGAAACATAAATAAAACGCATTGTTATTTGCAATGTCAATATCTCAAACTCTCGTAAATACGCGACCTATTGCATTGCAAATGCAATAGGTCTCGCATTTGCGAGAGATTAAGCTATTGGCATTGTAAATGACAATGCCATTTATTTATCTGTTTTCAAAACCAACACATAGTAAAAATGTTGTAATTTACAATGCCAATAGCTCTAACTTTTGCAAAGGGGAGACCGTTGCAATGTAAATGCTTGTTTTCTTTTTTCAATAGGGGAGAGGATGTAGTCTGACGGCTAGAATGCCGACTTTGGAGCCGAGAAACCAAGGCTCGAGCCTCTGGGTTGTGTCCACATCCTATGATTCTGGGCAAATCACTTAATCTCCCTGTACCTACCAAAACAAGCATTTGCATAGCCAATAGGTCTCGCCTTTGGGACCGTAGATGTGTTTAGTCAGAGATATTGACAATGTTTTTATGGTATGTTGTAGTAGAGCAATGTAGCTGTTGTGTTCAGTACTGTAATGTTTGTGTGCAAGTTGTGCTTAGTGTAGTGACTTAAGGGCAGTGGCATGGGGTGGACTGTAGTGGCGAGTTGTGATATGATGTGTGTTGGTGGGATGTATGTGTGTAGTGTATTTTGCGGGTGTGTATGTTGGTGGCATATGTCCTGGTGGGCTGAGGCAGCTGATTCCTACTGACATCACGTTCTACTCACGAGCCTACAATGGACCTATAAGATGCACCGGACTGTCTCCCGCTCGTTTTGAGGAGATTCACTTTATTGTTAACATTTTACTGATGTCCTTTAATCTCTTGTCAACTTCTCAATAAAGTCGTTTAAAAAAAAAGGGGGGGTGGCGCTTTTCGATCACTGACATTTCCAAGCCTCGTCAGGGGCAGTAAGCTCTATGAAAATCTCCAATAAAGCTGTGTTTTGGCTCTCAAAAGTCTTTATCCTGAATCAGAATGCACTTGCGTGTATTTATTTGTTTATGCAGTTTTTATATAGCGCTAACTCTACCTGACGGTATCTGAGTGGTTTACATAAGTTCCAGTTCCATTACACACGGTCATTTTTTCGGAGGAAGACCAGCACAGGGAAATTAAGTGATTTTCCCAGGATCACAGAGTGGTGAGCTGAAGCTGAGACTCAGACCTTGTTCCTCAGTTTTGAAGTCCACAGCTCAGGCCGATACACCACAACCTCTATTCAATAAATATGGGTACAACCCCGAGCGTGTCAGAGGGCACAGTAAACATGCATTACAAGATGTCCACAAGCTCTACACAACGCGCTGTGCTTTCACTTGTTTCTCTCAGATCTTCACTACGGAGCTACAGGGCTCAAATTGCTGGCACACATTATTTACAAGCACGGCTGCATGTACGAGCCAACAATGGACCTATAAGATGCACCAGACTGTCACCCGCTCATTTTGAGGAGGTTCACTTTATTGTAAACATTTTGCTGGTGTACTGTAATCTCTTGTCAACTTCTCAATAAAGTTGTTTAAAAGGAAAAAAGAGGGGGGCACTTTTCGATCACTGACATTTCAGCGCCTCGTCAGGGGCAGTAAGCGCTATGAAAATCTACAATAAAGCCACGTTTTGGCTTTCAAAAGTCTTTATCCTAAATCAGAATGCGCTCACATCTTTTTATTTGTTTTTGCAATTTTCATATAGTGCTAACTCTACCCGACGATATCTGAGTGGTTTACATAAGTTCCAGTTCCATTACAAACGGTCACGTTTCATTTTTTCGGAAGACCGGCACGGGGAAATTAAGTGATTTGCCCAGGATCACAGAATGTTGAGCTGAAGCGGAGACCCAGACCGCGCTACAAATAACAAACAAAGAAGAGTGGGAGGGGGTGCAAACATGGAGCGCAGTCGGCTAATGAAAACAAGCAGCTCAAGAGGAGTGGTGGGGGCGGGCACAGGAATGCAGCTGCCGCACTGCGCGCCACTGCTCACTCCCGAGAGCAAAATGCTGTGGGAGTTAACATTACAAAAAATGTGCGACATGCACCTGCCTTTAGCCATTTGCATGCTTTCATTAGTGAAAGACACATGCAAAAGCCAATCCAATGTGTGGAAGGAGTCAGACCCACACAGAGAAGTTTTGAGTACTTACAAGAAGCCTCCCATAGAGGCTCGACTTAAAAATGAATTTGTCCTTGTGTAACGTAACCGGTGCTCATGTAAAGCACTCCAATACCTTCGGGTCGAGTTCGAGCTATATAAATCTGGAACCAAAAAAAAGCATGGTAGCTCTTTTGTAGACAGTCTCTTTCCCCATACTTCCGTAAACTTAATATCATTTAAAGCTGATGATAATGAAGGGCCCCACAGAGTTTTTAGTGCTACTGCTTCATACACCAGTGTTTTTTCTCAATCTCATACGCTACTTACTCTTGCGTATGAGATTGGAAGGTATTAGCCAAATACTCATTTTCAGTATGGTGTATAACTCCATGCTTTCTATCCATAGAAAGGCCATTGAAAGGGAATGTAGATGGTGAGAACGAACTTATGTGAACGCTTCATGAAAAGCGAAGAAGTCCTGAAAGATTAACATAAGGACTCCAAAATCTAAAATTCAAGTAAGAGCATTAGATATATCAAAAGTGAACTTTACTAAGATTAGCCCACACCTAGTCAGAAAAAACTCTCTAGAGGTATAAAGTATTGACTATATTTATTTGTGTTTTTTTGTAGAAAGAAGTTTAAATCATTGGTTTTAACATTACGTCTGTCCTGAGGAAGGTGCCACAAATGTATATCTACGCACCGAAACGCGTCGACAATGGGACTTTTTACTGTGTATAACTTGTTTGTATAATGCATTTAATTTGATTACACCAGGATTCTTAAATTGTGGTGTGACTCTGCAGTAGATACCGTAATTTGGATTTGTTAGATAGTGGATAAAATTGTAACAGAGCACACTTTTTATAAATATAGTTGTATCCATAAGGTGTACCAATGTAATATGTTCTTGATTTAAAAAAAAAAATTTCACAAAAAAATATATAAATAAAACTTTGAGAGTTATAAAGAATAATATTGATGTGTGGCGTTCTATTGGTAATCATAAGATGGTAAATATAATGTGACAACAATTTAAGTGTGTAGGCCGTATGGTCACCAACTGAAAGATCAATACACAGAAAGGAAATATTTTGATATAGTTCTTATTACCCAGTCCTTTCTGGTCCCTGGGAGACTCTCTAATTTTGGAGAAAATAGTAATTACACCACATGTATATGCATTTTAAACAGCACACACGCTAAGGTGTGCTGGCTTATGCCATGTGGACTGACCGTATTTCGCGTCCACCTGCGGTATTTTACATTGGTTACGGAAATACAAAGTAAATCGGGACCCGGGGCAGGAGACCCTTAGCTTCCCTACTTGTGTAAAAGGGCTCACCCGGCTCAAAACCTATTCTCGATTCCGCATTCCGATTTCTCACCCACACCACATTTTAATTCATTGTGAGCAAGGTCCTGAAGAAAGCTCAACACAATTTGTATATGGGCTGAAACATGTCGACCTAACAGATAACTTAGACCCAACTAAATAAGTCTCTTATAGTTATCCACTAGTTTTTATTATATCCTGGGCCACTGGGAATAAAGAATTTTTGATCAGTTAAAGTCCCATAGATATTTTTAATACACCACTTCATCACAATTTCAGAAAAATACTGCTCTACTGTAATCAGGTGTCGCAGCACAGCTGAGGAGCCGAATGCTACACAGCTGAGTAGCATTCGGCTCCTCAGCTGGGAACCCGATGATGAAGCATGACACCAACCAGGTTGGTGTGTGAGGGTTATTCTAAAAATCAATACAAAAGGGGATGATGGACGGAGCGTTTGAGCAAATCAAACACTCACCCCCAGTCCACTGATCTGGGTTTAATCCATCACCATTCTTTAGCTCACTCAGCCACCCCAGTTCAGACATGGCTATATGCAAATCAGTCTGACCCTGTGCCTCATGGGAACAGTCCAGCCCGAACTGCCAAGCCATGTCTTCCCTGGACCGGAAACAAGCATCCTGGGACCGGTTTCGGATTCATAATCCTCATCAGCCAGGCTATCTTGAATCCAGTGGCCAAGTGAGCAAGGGACTCACGTCTGAGCATACCCTGCCACACTTAGGGCGAACAAAGCAATACAAAAGGGGATGATGGACGAAGCGTTTGAGCAAATCAAACACTCACCCCCAGTCCACTGATCTGGGTTTAATCCATCACCATTCTTTAGCTCACTCAGCCACCCCAGTTCAGACATGGCTATATGCAAATCAGTCTGACCCTGTGCCTCATGGGAACAGTCCAGCCCGAACTGCCAAGCCATGTCTTCCCTGGACCGGAAACAAGCATCCTGGGACCGGTTTCGGATTCATAATCCTCATCAGCCAGGCTATCTTGAATCCAGTGGCCAAGTGAGCAAGGGACTCACGTCTGAGCATACCCTGCCACACTTAGGGCGAACAAAGCAATACAAAAGGGGATGATGGACGAAGCGTTTGAGCAAATCAAACACTCACCCCCAGTCAACTGATCTGGGTTTAATCCATCACCATTCTTTAGCTCACTCAGCCACCCCAGTTCAGACATGGCTATATGCAAATCAGTCTGACCCTGTGCCTCATGGGAACAGTCCAGCCCGAACTGCCAAGCCATGTCTTCCCTGGACCGGAAACAAGCATCCTGGGACCGGTTTCGGATTCATAATCCTCATCAGTCAGGCTATCTTGAATCCAGTGGCCAAGTGAGCAAGGGACTCACGTCTGAGCATACCCTGCCACACTTAGGGCGAACAAAGCAATACAAAAGGGGATGATGGACGGAGCGTTTGAGCAAATCAAACACTCACCCCCAGTCAACTGATCTGGGTTTAATCCATCACCATTCTTTAGCTCACTCAGCCACCCCAGTTCAGACATGGCTATATGCAAATCAGTCTGACCCTGTGCCTCATGGGAACAGTCCAGCCCGAACTGCCAAGCCATGTCTTCCCTGGACCGGAAACAAGCATCCTGGGACCTGTTTCGGATTCATAATCCTCATCAGCCAGGCTATCTTGAATCCAGTGGCCAAGTGAGCAAGGGACTCACGTCTGAGCATACCCTGCCACACTTAGGGCGAACAAAGCAATACAAAAGGGGATGATGGACGGAGCGTTTGAGCAAATCAAACACTCACCCCCAGTCAACTGATCTGGGTTTAATCCATCACCATTCTTTAGCTCACTCAGCCACCCCAGTTCAGACATGGCTATATGCAAATCAGTCTGACCCTGTGCCTCATGGGAACAATCCATCACCATTCTTTAGCTCACTCATGAGGCACAGGTTCAGACTGATTTGCATATGGCCATGTCTGAACTGGGGTGGCAGAGTGGGCTAAAAAACGGTGATGGATTAAACCCAGATCAGTTGACTGGGGGTGAGTGCTTGTATTGTCAACGCTCCGTCCATCATTTCCTTTGGTTTTTCTTTATTCTAAAAATCTTCATTACAACTCCTATGACAGCCTCAGAGGCAGAACGATCTTTTTCCGCCTTAGAGAGGATTAAGACATTCCTGAGGAACACCATGCTTCAGGAAAGACTCAATGCGTTGGCAATGCTCTCTATAGAGAGCAAGCTTGTCCAAAATATTGCTGACTTTAACGTTCAAGTAATTGAAAAATTTGCTGCGCTTAAAGACAGACGTGCTGAATTTAGATACAAAAAGTAAATATGTTGAATGGTGATAGTTTGTGACCTGTTTAGTTGGTTCTTTTGTTGTTTGCAGTTTAAATAAAAAAAAGTGGTTGGTTTTGTTGTTTGCAGTTTAAATAATAACAATCTGTGAGGTTCTCATCATTGTATCTTGAAGTCTGTTATGAAGCTCTGTTGTTATACTGAATTACTGAATAAGCAGCTACCTAGTATGTTATATGACAGCTCTTTAATAATGTAATACCTGCACTTTGACAATTGCTTTATTAACCTTCCTGCGTCCTCAAATTTGCTTGGAAATGCACCATTTTTCCACTATTTTTTCAAAATTTTCTCGGGGGGAAATCCCCCCGAACCCTCCTTAGGGGGTTCGGGCGCGCTCGCTGCGCTCGCTCGCAACGGTGCAGTATGATTATCAGTTTCCGCCTCACCACTTTCAAATGTCACCAGCCGCCACTGATATCTGTGCTTGCGAGGTACTGGCGGGCAGATGGGACAGCAACTTATCAATTCAACAGTGTGCCATCTCTAACCATTTTCTTAATATGCAATGAAAGGTTTTCATCCCATAGGTAAGAGTTGAAATTAGTTTCCAATCTACTATTCGGAGTAGTGATCCAATTTTGCCCAGGAAAAGTTATTGAGTACGGTTTGAATGAGTTATTAAGGGCCAACATTGTGCTTTGGAAGGCTGCAAGCTGTGTTTTCGAATGTCTCCACGCTCATACAGTCATACTCCTAAATATTTGTCGTTTTTGGCAATCTGAATGTTGATGCCGGCAAGCTGCTAAAGGCCACCTTTACGTGTTTTTCACACACATCTAACAAACTTAGCCTTGTAACTGTTTATCTTTAAGCTGTACCTATTGCAGTATTTGTTTAATACACTTAAGGTTCTCTGGAGGCCAATGGGAGTTTGAGCAGATATCACCGTATCGTCAAAGTATTATAGGATGTTTACTTTGTCATGATAATTTTGGTGGGGGTGGAAGGGTTCTCTTGGTGTTTAGATAAAAAAATGTGAGGGTACCCGATGGGGCCGGCAAGATTATTCTAATTCCCCATGACAAGAACTGCTTTTTGTTTTCTTCTAACAGTTTTCCTGTTGCACTCTTTGCAGATGCCACCTCTGTTGATTTATTTTGATCATCCCGCTTTGGATGTTCAAAGGTTATTGCCACTATGTCTTCGGATTGAATGCGAGAGAGTGGTTGGACAGCTTAACACAGTTTAATTATGTTGCCCCTATTCATAATGCTCCCCCTCTTTCCTGCAAAATATATATTCTGGATATAGGATGTCTGTCTGGTTTTATTCTCAGCTACATTAGTTGGTGTACTTTCTCGCTGTGGCTTAGTGTCTTTCTTTGCATCATAAAGACCTTGAGCATTTGCTGTACTGTCTGTTCGTATCTGTAACATTTCAGATGTTTTAAGTTAAGTCCATTATATTTAGGTTTGCCGTTTTCTGGATTTGCCTTCAGAATCACATTTTTGCTGGTCAAAGGGTTGTGGGCTGCTCCGGTTATTTGAGTAGCTATGTCTCTTTTGAGCCACTCTTTTGGATTTTCATTATGTGTTAGTGGTTGGGCTAGATATCCACCTTATTTTCAGGGACTTCAAAACTATCCTGAGGGTCACATTTTGCCTGGCCTGCCTTGTGCTCTTTCCACTGTGGGCATCTCCTTTAATCTTAGGTATGAGAGCAACCGATACACTTTGGCAGCATGGTACTGTTGAAATCAGGGGAATCAAGTAATTCCCCTGTTACTATAATATTAATTTGTATGCTTCACTGTGAATGTTGTATCTTCTGCAAAATGGCTAGTCCACCTTGCGTGTGGGAATAGTTGTGGCAAGGAGCTTATCTTGGGGTCTTTGGACTCCGGTCCCAAAACTGCTCATACTTGACCAATATTAATTATCTTGTGTTCATAATTCAAGTTAGTATGCGGTTGAGAGTTTAAACTACCACCAATGTAGACATCCTTTGCATCCTCGTTTACATATTTTATCATAGATTCCGCATATTGGAGAATTTTTTTTGTCTTCTGCAAAAAAGTCTAACGCTTGTGGAATGAATTCCTCCTTGACACCACAGTGATTGATTTGCTTTTTTATATCAATGATGTTTTATTTTTCTTTGATATCTTATTGGGATATGGGCCAGGGAGAGTATTCTACTGACTTAATGGGATCTGGATTTGCTGGTTTTGTAGTTTGCGATGCTGTGATTTTGTGATCTCCCAACGCCGGTGTCTGGGTTAAATTCCTCATTGGTTGCGAGGGCACTACCTTTGGGGGATGGAAATATTGCTGGTCTCAAGGGGGTATGGCGGACTGATTCAACATGTGCATATCTTATTTTATGTTTATTTGCCCAGCTGTTCAGGGCCAATTCTTATTTTAGATCTTGGACAATCAACAGCTTTACTTCTGGTTGGCTAGCACCTTTATCCAGAACTGGAGGATATGTGCATTCTTCACTGGATCGTTCATCTCTGTTCTGTGCCCAGTGTATTAGGTTTTTCAGCCTGTACAATTTGGAGTCTATGGCCATTGTATAGGAAGCCAGCAACTAATATCTAATGATCTGTCGCTAAAAGGGTCCGGGAGTTGGGAGAGAGGTACACTATTATATGCTTATCACTATATAGCTCTTTTGGATTCTCAGTTAAATTTTGGGGGGGCTATGTTGCTGCTCCCTCATTCTTGCACTGCCTATCTTGATCTTAAATGTATTAATCTTTCAGTGTCTCTACTTGGGGAGCTCTATGACTTTACCAATTACACTTATTGTGGAGGATAGCGGAACTCCCAGTTTGTAAGCTGGGCTCAACACTGCTTCTTGGAATGTGCTACTACTTGTACAGCTGTTAAAGCTGGGCTTGACCCCCATCATATTACTACGTTGTTTTTGTGATTGCTAACTCTTGTGGTGTTTAAAAGGCGTTCCTTTTCACAGCATTGCTTTCCTCTTGCTTTGTGTTGTCTTTGTTCATAGTGATACTGGTGCTGGGGAACGGAGCCTGTACACAGCAGGGAGAAAGCAGCCCGAAGGTGGGATGGAACACGTGCCTGCTCTGTTTTGCTCGTACTTCTGATGTTTTCCACGTTCCCTCAAGCTGTGCCTCCCTTCGTCACAGGACGCCACCAACTTTGCCCGCCTGCCACGCACCACTGGCACAGACTGCTGAAATCCTGGTGCTAGCACGTGGGCACTCAAAGGTGGATAAGCAGAGTGTAATAAACTAGATTAATATTTGTGGTGGGCAACTGCCCACTTCAAGGAATAATCACAACTTTTGCACGGTGAACCCTCAAAGTCACTAAATTAACCTGAGCTCAGCCCCATGGTAACTATGGGACAGAGCAGACAGGCTTACCTTGTTAACTGTGTAAGGTATTTATGAAGTAAGAAAATGGTAATAAAATAAAAATACGAAATAGAAATCCCATAACAAAATAGAGTAACATTTCTGAATAAGATTACAAAAATCCAACCAGGGGAACAAGCGAGATGACATTTCAAAGTGTTGAGTAAAAATATCCCTAAAAAAGCTTAAAGCGCCAATGATAATCAATGGTTGTGGTACACCGGGACCTAGGCATGATTTTCAAAGGAGTGTAGGTCAGGTACACAAACCAGTTTCATCCTGGACAAAGACTTTACTTCACACTCAGTTTTTTTTAATGTGCCAGTGATCTGGAGGAAAGTCTTCAAACATTTCCAAACTGTCCTTTGGTGCCTAAACAACCAACGGAGTACACTTCTAAAGCCCCTAGGGCCTTAGAGGAGGTACTAGAGACTTAAAGTCAGGCAGAGGCCAACAGCAGGGTCCAGTAAACATCCAGCTGCAGCTGGTCAACTAGTTGTCTCCCTGTGGCAACACTTTCGTTCAGCCAACTGACCCTCAAAGTCCACTCCAGTACTGGGTAGAAGAGAGAGCCTGCCCTCAAGGATCCTCTCACAGACCGCAGATCAGTTCCTCTTCTGCAGGCCCAGAAGGTGTTCTGAACTGGAGGACTGGAGGTGCCACATTTATGCCTGGCACCAGCTAATTTATCCCATTGGTTAGGGAGTGCCCAGGATGACTCCTGGGCACTCCCCAACCAATGGGATAAATGCGTCTGGGGCCAACCCTACACACTTTTTGAGACGGTCCTATTGGTCTTACTGCAAACAGACCTAAAATGTCATGAGTCAGGGCATTTTAAAAGAAGGGAAAAATCTTTGGCCTCACCAAACGTGGGTTCTGAGGGCTGGAGATTTGTGTGGGGAGTGCACTATGGTAATCCTAGGGTCCTCCCACCTCTAACACTAAAATCCAGATTGAAGCAGGAACTGTACCCACAAAACACTTGGTAGGACAAAAGATTGGCCCTTCAGCAACCAGACAGAAGATCCACAAGAACTGTCTTGGCATCCTGGTACCTTTCAAGTATGCCCAAAGTGTTACATGTGGCTCAAAAGAGCTGTCAAGCAAGATTTGAGTGTGGTTCCACAAGATGCCCCCAGTCCCCACTCTGAATATTCTGTGGAGTTCACAGAGTCATCTCTGCCCATTCTGGTGAACCTACTGTACGCTCCTGGGAGGCAGGTCACATGTATTCAATACTAAGCACAGACTGGGAGAAACCATGTTTAAAGGGGGAGCACATGCATGTTACTACTGGTTAGCATTGTTAAAGTGCACAGAATTCTAAAGCTAGCCAAAATATAGGGTCCAGCAAAAGGTGAAAAATCCAGGGTGACCATGCAGAAACTGAAGATTTCTTACATGGGGGAAATGGTGCGGAAAGGAGGCCAAATGGGAGCATGCTCTGGTGCAGGAACAGCATGGGCTCCGAATAGCTGAGACGCTTCCTCTCAACCTAGGAAAATGTTTTCTTGCAAATATTGATCTATCTTCTAATGAAGTGTAGAACAGTAGATTTGCTCTTAGTGTTTGCATCCCAACAAATTTATTAGAGGAAAATTGAAAAACTGTATAAACAAGCATTTACAATGCAACGGTTTCGCCTTTGGAAAAGTTAGAGTGATTGGCAATGTAAAGGACAATGCCATTTATTTATCTGTTTTCAAAACCAACACAAATACAAATGTTGTCATTTACAATGCCAATAGCTCAAACTTTTCCAAAGGCGAAACCGTTGCATTGTAAATGCTTGTTAAGGTTATGGCGCTATTGTAAAGCACTCGGACACCTTTGGTCAATGTCCGCGCTATATAAAACTGCAATGAATGAGAGTGACCAGATGTCCCATATTTCACGAGGCCGTATTGGTTTTCAGAAGCTTGCTACGGTGATTTTAGCAACTTCAAATACAGATCTTATTATTTTAAAAGAGGGAGGGAGCATTTGACTTCCACGGGTGTGGCTCTAGTATGGAACGTAGGTCATCTCTTAAAACAGACTGCATCAGCCCATTTAAAGCAGTACAGGAACGGCTCTGGTGGATCCTCGGTTAATGATCCCACCAAAGGAATAAGGTCCTGTCATAGGTAAACTTGTTTGAAAATTAGTAGTGCGCGTGCACACACCGATTGTACGGGAGGAGTAGAAGTAAAAGTAGGCGATTATTTTAGAGTGACGTTTGAGCATACAAGACTAATAAAGAGATACCTACGCACGGTTAAATTCCTATTTTTTTTTTAAAAAAATAGGAGTCTACTTTCGGGTGGATCCTGAGTTTCAAGATCTAGTCATCCTCTTTCCAACTCCACATTACCAGGATACGCCAACGCCCCGTAAACAAATTGATTCTCCCTTTCTATAGCCAGGATGAGAGGTCAATGCTATCTATCTCTCATACAGTAAAGATTCCTCCCTCTCAACATCCCCAAACACCACCACCGAGCCTCCTAATACAGGAGGAATTGTGCAATGCGTTAAGAGTTAGGGGCATTTGTATTTTTCGGGTGTATCCGAAAAACTAGGGCCCTTACCTGCTGCTAACACCAACGGGAATACGAGCAGCAACTTCATAGCTGCCTGCGAAATGGATTGCTCGGCTCTTCAAGACAGACTCAAACTATACGCAAAGCCCTCTGTTCCCTTCGTTACCGGAGCTCTGGGCCGCAGTGCAGGAAGTCAGCTGACCAGCTTCCACACCGTGCAATTTATCAACAAGCACCTACGAGGACACAGGGGGCGGGAGAGGACACGGACGGCGGGAGGGGGCGGGAGAGGACACGGACGGCGGGAGGGGGGCGGGAGAGGACACGGACGGCGGGAGAGGACACGGACGGCGGGAGGGGGCGGGAGTGGACACGGACGGCGGGAGGGGGCGGGAGAGGACACGGACGGCGGGAGTGGACACGGACGGCGGGAGGGGGCGGGAGTGGGCACGGACGGCGGGAGGGGGCGGGAGAGGACACGGACGGCGGGAAACGTGCACAGGACAGCGAGGGGGGGGCGGAAAGGCACACGGAGGGGGCGGGAATGGACAGACTTTCAGTGAAAGGGGAGGGAACGGGAAAAAACGTAACTCCGCCCTGGGAAAAAATCTCGGGAACGCCCCCGAATCTGGTCCGGCCTTGACGGACAGATCTCTGTTCCAATGGCTAGCCTCCATTTATGGAGCTAGCCAATGGGACAGGGGGGCGTATTCCATTTTCCTTACTGAAATCAAGAGATTTCTCTGGAGGCGGAGCTAAGAGCTCCGCCCTCCAGCGAAACCTAAAAATTGCTAAAAACAGCAAATTTCTAACTTCATAAGATAAAGAAACTAAAACAAATTCTACAACCAGACCACCTAAAAACAGTCGGCCATGCTCTTTTACTAACCAGATTTGACTTTGGCAATGTTGTTCTAGCAGGAGCATCACAATCTGTCTTGTGCTCCTCTAAAAGCGGTCTTACATGCTGCTAGATTACACTTTTCTATCACGAAATTCAACAACATCTCTCCAATACTTGTAGATCTGCACTGGCTCCCTAGAGGGACAAGAATTAAATTCAAACTGGGATGCCTAGCATTTAAAGCAATCCTTGCAAAAAAAAAATCCTATTTTATATATTTTCTTCAAGACATCTGGTGGTTTGAGGATCTTAAGAAGCGCAGAAATGTTTTCCTGAAAACACCCCTCCTCTGAACCTAATATTCAACAGCATTCCTTCTCAGAAGGAGCCTCTTCCTTCTGACATTTCCTACCTAGGGATATCAGAACTGGGGCAACTCTACTCACATTCTGAAGCCTGCTAAAAACTGTTCAAGCTATATCTGACACAGTAAGCCCAACATTTCTTGCTGTATTAACTACAACCCCTCCTCACTATCTGAACAGTTGGAAATCTGTGTAGACCATACACCATCCTCTACCCTGCTCTCATCACCACCTTTCTCTCCTTGCCTACTATGCTTCAACCAGAGGCGCACCTACAGTCAAATTTCGGGGGGGGGGGCGGGGTAAGCTAAGAACATTTTTTTGGGGTGGGGGTCTGATTCTTCAAGCAAAAGGCAGAGTGGAGCTGCAGGGTCACTAAGAAGGTGTGAAAAACATCAAAGCCTCATTGACAAGCAAAGGGTCTATAAAAGACCTGTGAAGTACTCGGGTGCGGCTGTGAGTGCGCCCGGGAAGCTGTCTCATCCCGGGCTGCCACACACGACGGGGGTGGGGGGCTGAAGCCCTTTGAGTCCAATGGGCGTTGCGCGCCTGGCTTCAACTAACCCCCGTTTCCCCCTCCTTTCCGTTAACACCTCTCCCCATTAAGTCTTCCCCTGACTTCACTCTTCTTTCCAGAACCCATTCTTGTTGATATTCTTACTACTAATGAGTTAAATCAACAAATTACGAGTTCTATACAAAACATTCTGTTGCGTTCATTGTCAACATGTAAAGCGCATCTGTACCTTGGGCGTGAGCTATAGAAATCTGCTAAATAAGTAAATAAATATCAAAAAGATAAATGTGGCTTGGTTATGAACAGGAGAAGAGAAAGAATGCTCCACGTGTGTCTTTGTTTAAACTGTAGATTTTAAGGCCCTTTGCATTATAAACCAGAAGAAGCGTCTCCCTTCCCATTAAAAAAAAACTCTCCATCAAATCCCATACAGGGAAATAGATCAGTTGCACTACGTTTTAGGGCTCTGTAAAGAAAGTCCATACATACAAAAATGATGCCCCCATTCAAGCCACAAACCTGTTAACTCCCCTACCCCGGGATATCCATGCCATCGAACACACATTTAAAGACAATCAAGAGGAATACCATGGAACCTGGGAATATCGTTACAAGTGAGTCCCTACTCCCACTGTGTGTTGCATGTTGAACACTCAAAACAGAGAGACAAGACCAGTGTCTTGATAACCTTTCAGTTCAGCTTCAAAATTTGAAATAATCCTTTAAACTTTACAAAATAGCTTCAGTTCCCTCTTGTTAACAGAATGACATTCCGTACGTCCAAAGAAACAGGGTTAGACCTTAGGAGCAAGTAGCTCACCATAATATTTCCCTTACACATATGAAGAGCCCAATCATCCAGACCACTAACCAGATTCCAGGCAAGTAAGCAAAATATCAACAGCTGCCAATCACAACACTGTCGAATATAAACAAAAGTGTGCTCTTTTACTCAACTGACCACCCACTTCAGTGGCCTGTCATTTTAGTAGTCTAAGGCTCATGATGCCCTCAGACCTCTGAAAATGTAATTTGGAAGAACCAGTCTGTGTCAAAGTCTCTAGCAGAATGTGTGTTTTGCTGTTCACCCTATGTGAGAAGGGTATGCCCAGACGTGGGTCCCTTCCTCACTAAGCCACTGGAGTCAAGCTATCCTGGCTGAAGACGGCTGATAGCCAGAAATCGGTCCTAGGATGCTTGATTCCGGTCCAGGGAAGACATGGCATGGCAGTTCGGTCTGGACTGTTCCCATGAGGCAGAGGGTCAAGACTGATTTGCATATGGCCATGTCTGAACTGGGGTGGCTTGGTTAGCAAAATAACAATGGATTAAACCCAGATCTGTGACTGGGGGTGAATGTTTTACCATTGTGCAACATTACGTCCATCATCTTGTGTGTTTTATCATTCTTGGAGAGAAAGAAGGTTGCAAGCAATTCACCTTCCTCCATTTTGCTCCTACTTCAGAGTAATAGAGCAGAGAGTCTCTTAGAGTTCTTCCCTTAGCCCTAGCTTAGTAAACATGTATTTAAGACCTTTGGCCAAGTTAAACAGATCGGATGGAATAACGTATGTAAATTATGCAGATAATGTAATCCTTGTCAAACACAACCAGATTATATTTCTCCCTTAATCAACACAACTAATTCTCACATTGAGTTACACTTCACAATCTCCAATGTCTTCATTTCATGAATGGATGCGTCGCATCTCGCACTGGCTGAGGGCCAACTCTCAAATTCAATGGAGAAAAAATTGAGGTCATGAGCGGTTTCTCAGAGACACCTTTGCCTGTGGACTTGACTTCGGACTGCCTTAGGATAATTCAGTTCCGCTTACCACAACTTCCGTTAAGAATCTCTGAGTCTATATGAAAAGTGATCTCTCACTCTCCAGTCATGTCAACAAATTTGTTCCTAGATACTCTTCCACCGGCACAGCTCTTTTAAAGCTCAATTGGCTTCCGATTAAGGAAAGAGGATCTTTCAAAGCACTCTGTTTCTGCCATAAAATCCTGAATCAGAAAGGTCCCAGTTCCCTACTCTCTTTGACTAAACCCTATCACTCTAATAGGTGTCTTAGATCCTCAGGGACTGCAACGCCTGTGATCCCAATAATTAAACAGAGCACGAATGAGAGGTTAGCTTCCTGGCCGCTAAGCTATGAATGAACTTCCTCTCGACCTGAGAATGGAGCCATCTGAACTCCTGTTTCAGAAAACACTTAAGACCTGTTTTTTTTTGGCAAATCTGATTCACTAGATAGTATTGGATAGGTTTCTTGAGGCCTCTTTATTTGGAATCTAGCGCAGGGACACTCAATGGAGTACCCAGCCGCTTTACAAAACTCCTAACATTCCAAAAATGATGTGTTGGAAGTGGAACGGTACCACGAGTGATTGCCAGAGGTCAGACTCATTGCAAGCATTCCTCCCATCAATTTTTGTGTTTGATGTAATATCACTCTATTTGCACAACAGGATAGATGCTTCCCATCTGTGATGTTAAAGAGGTGTCACACAAAAGGAATGCTTTTCTGTTTTGTTATATATAACAACAAACCAAAAATTGTTGCTGCCGGTCTTTCCTTTAATGTAGCACTACTCTCACAAATCTGGAAGGATGCTGCCTGCTAGCAAGGTAAAACAGACCTAGAAATACACCAGAATGAATGCCACCTTCCTGTATTATAGAGAAGAGCTCAAGACGGATCGTGATAGGGCACACTTGGTAGCCCATTACTGGATCTCTAAGTGACCTTTGAAATATTTAATAGTGCATTCTGAAGGATGTTTAGTAAAAGCCATCGCACTTAAAGATAAAGGCTCAACTAAGAACTTTTTTTTTGTAAAACACACCCGCCATCCTTAAATGGAATCCTCCACAAAATTAGCAGCACCAATTATGCCAGGCCTCAGGGCTCCTCTCATCAACCCTCTTTAACAGATAAATGTACACACTGGTTCACAACATTAAAGCCTACATCATTCCCTTTTATGTGAGTGATAGTGAGACCCAGTTCAGTTTCTGCCTAGAATAGCGATCTGGGAGCCACACTGCACACTGGGACCCTAAAGCACAACCAACCCTACATGCATTAAAACGCAGCAGTGGTGCAAAGACAGAAATCTGTTTGTGGGCTTAGTTGACCCAATACAGAGTCCCCTTAACTGACTGGTCGTAATGGGACCCCTTCAAAGTGTCTGTACCAAACCTTTGCAAACTGATGTTGTTCAACAGTGACATCTGTTCACATCCCAAGTCAAAAACTAAACATAAAATGTGTTTTAGCTTCTTAGCCTGATGGAAAAGGTCTTCCAGCTCCTATAAACAACCCTGTAAACTTACTTCAACCTCATTAACCCAATGTCCCACTTGCACTAATGCATCTACATGGGGCTCCCAGCTAAGGCACTCTAAAAAAAACACAGAGGCTTTTCTCTTTGTCACCCGGACAGTATTACATTCAGACAACCAGAAAAACTTCCACTTACTTCCAAACTGAAAAAGAGCATAGTTAAAGGTGCAGATAGTTCATCCGTATTTGCAATGCTACTCCTGAGTTACCTAACCAAGGGTTTTCAGTGTTGCAGGTCGTCTAACCTCACTTGCTGTGATCGTCCTTTACATCTGCACAACCAAACTCAAGAGTTTTGGGGGACAGTCACTTGAGACTAAGTTATTTTTCCCACAATACCTAAAAGGTAAAGTGTAAATCCTCAGATTTCACAGTGATGAAGACTCCCTTAGCACATCTTGTCTATGGGCCCATCTGAAATTAATCTAGCTACGGCGCACACCTCTACATCGTGCTTAATTAACAACCCAACTCATATGACAATGAGTCCATTAAGACCTGCCCTAGCTACTTGCACACTAAAAGAAGAAAGGGCAAGGCCAACGATGAACTTTGTTTGTTGACCAAACCTCCCAAAACACATCTGTGATATAAAAAAAAGAGTACTTCCAGTAGTCATGGCAGTCAGGCCTCCCAAACATCATAATCCCCGACTAAATGTATGCAGTCTTGGCTACCTTTTGTCAATATTACTCATCCTATGATCCACCTGGAGTGTTCGGAGGCATCCAAAAAGTACCATTCAGTATTACAAAAACTGTGAATAATTACATATGAATGCACAAACACATTTAAATTGACACGTCAATGCTGTAATGTCATTATATTCGAACATATACCTTCGATTAATACAATGCATCTGTGCTGTATTGTAGTTATATTTCTACTCACTGGGAAAGACATGTTCTGTTCAGCAATATTCATACACCACGAATAGTGCAGCCAGACTGTTCTGTGACATAGGTATATTTAAATACACCTTGAGAAATGCTGATGGCCCAGAAAACAGTTTTATTCCCATAGCAACATAGTTGCTTCCTGTGTTGTAACCAAGTTACAGTGATAACAGATGCTGTCAACTGTTGTGCTACATAAACTTGTTCATGCAAACTGAATGGAAGTTTGCATGCCAGTGTGGTAATAAAGGTATAAATTCCCATGCTACTACAGAAGCTGCATGCCTTTTTGATACTTTTGTCATGTTCATATACCAGAATAGTATGGCCAGCCTGCAATGTTTCAGAATTAGTATATCCAGGATGTAAGGTGCCTGCTTGTGCTGTAATACATTAAAAGATACAAACCAGAAAGCCTGCCCTGTAATGCAATTATATTTCCACACCTTATTTTTGATGCTACCAATGCTGTAATACTTACATTCACATACTGAATTTTACAGTATGTACTTTAATACAGTTACACACTTTGATTAATTTTACAGTATTATACTGTAATACAGTTATACACACACGTTGATGAATGTTACCTGCGTGCTCAATTAAACGAGCAATATTCAAAAACAACTGGATGGAAGCTGCCTGGTTGTGTTGTAAAACAGTTGCATTCTCAGCCAGATGCATTCTGCCTGTGCTGAAAGATGGTTCTATACACCCAGCTGAATGGGTGCGGCTAGTAACATTCACCTTCCTATAATACACGAGGTCCCCTCGGAGTTGTACAATATGTATATTCAAACACACCCCGATTCAAGAACCCAGGCTGTGTTGTAATAAAGTCATATTCACACAACATGATATAAGCTGCATAGCTGTGCTGTAATTGGGTTGCATTCAAACGTCAGGACAGATGTTGCCTGTAAGAAATCTGTATACATTTACATCCGAACAAAAATGGTGTTGTTGCCCCCATACAACGTCATATCACAAATTCCCTCCCGTTTACAAAATCACAACTCATTATCTCCCCTGTCCTGTGCCCTCTCCTTAGATGCTACCTACCACCTGTTGCCCTAGCTTGCCCTAGTCCTGTGCTTCCCTCATATGCTCTCCACTTGTCCTCTCAAACCCCCATTTAATTCTCTCTCGTATAGCCAGGCTGACCCTTTCCATGTCTTTCCCTTTCTCTCAATCCCTTTCTCTACATCCACTTGTGCAACATCGTATCTCTCCCCATTCTAGGCCCCCTTGTTGCCCCTACTACTTCCTCTGGCTAAGGTTCATCCCCTGCCCCCTACTGTGCCCATGAAGCCTGTTGCTCAAGTGCATTCTCTTGCCCCACTCACGGTGCTCAGCAAGTAGGCCCTTCTGTTGCTCATCCTATGCTTCCCACTAAGGATGGATCATCTCTTGCCCTCTCTTAGCAACCTCTCCCGCCTCTACTCTGTTGACCCACTCTCGGCCTTCTGCCCACCATTACCCCTAGTTGCCCTTCTCCTACCCCACCTGTGTCTGCCTCAAGCTCCTCCTGCCTGCCTGCATCCCATTCCCGTCCCCCCTGCCCCAGGTTCCCTCTTTTGCCCATCTCATATGATATTCCCTCTTCTCTTCTTCCATCTGCCCCCTACTGCTATGAACTAGCTTCTCATCATGGCCCCACAAGCTCTCTCCAGACCCATCTCTTGCCCTCCTTCTATGCCCCATCCTAGCTTACCCCTGCTGCCCCCTCTTAGCTGCCCGCCTCCCCTGCGCCCCTCCCCCTCACCTGCCCGCTAAGCCGCACGATTCTCTGCAACCTCCGCTCGTCTCCCAGCAGTTCCCGGAGCTGGGCGTTGCTCAGTGTTCCCAGGCTGCCCCCGGGGGGCGGCCCAGGCTCGGGGGGGCCGCGGGAGCTGCGGCTGCGGGAGCATCTCTCTGTGTACAGGGGGCCGGGTCCAGCCTGACTGTATAGCCGCAGCCAGCCACCAGGGGGAGCCCGTGCCGCGCACAGGAGCCATCCGAGGCGCCCGTTGAATGCTGGAGATCCAGTAGGGGGAGCTCGTTTTCTGTCAGAGTCCTCCCCTTACGAGCCACCGTATTTTAAGAGCAACATATTTTTCAAAACGGGCCTTTCATCACGCAATCCGTTTCCCGCCACCTTGGAATTGTGTAAGTCTAACACTGTGCTCCCTTAATGATTATAATGTCTGAATTAAAGCAAGGTTTTCCATTATCACTCGTATATTTTTCAACATAATATACTAAGCAGTATTTTGCAATATATATACACGTGTTTTTGCCTGAATACTGTGTTACTCTTTTTATTTGTTAATTAAGCCAGGACGTACTCGTTCTAGCTCTATTTTTGGAGCCAAACGTGGTTTTGAGGTGCTAAGTCCTTTCATTGCTGACAAGATGCAGTTTTTTTAGGCTGCTTTAATTACATCTAAAACATTTGAAGATGTCCTTTTTAGGTTTTGCCTCGCCAAAAAGATGCGCTCTGCGCATCTTTTTCGCGCAGGCGAAAACCTGATGAGAATTGTAGTGTGCTTTGGGTCGGCCCTCCTCATTCATTGGCTGGCTCCGTAAATGGAGCCTTGCCATTGGACGAGGGGCCTGTCCGTCAATGCCGGACCAGACTCGGGGGCGTTCCCGACATTCTTTGGCTTTTGCCTACGTCACGCGACGCCGGGAACGCCCCCGAGTCTGTTCCGGCATTGCCGGCACCTCCCTTGCTCCCCCTCCCGCTTGTTTCCTGGTGTGGGAAATTAAACAAAGGTTTCTTTCTTCATACTGAAGCATCAGTGTGTTCCTGCAGATACTGACCTCGGTGGAAATGACAATGTTCCTTTAAGACGGCCTCCCACCATGAGGCAGCCTCGGCAGCGGCGAGGTGCGCCCTGTCTGCCTTGATGTCACGACAGGCAGAGGCCACCCCTTCGGAGCTCGCGGAGGCGGGCGTGCTGTTTCAGGAAGTGACTCGCTTTCACTTCGCTCGCAGCGGCTCTTCGAGACTTCAGGAAAAGAAAGTTGGGCAGAGCTGCAAGCTGGTCCGGCTGCTTCCGAAGGCAGGACCATGGGGTAAGCTCACGCGCTTGGCGTGCCTCTTTCAGCCCTGCTGTTCCACATGGGCCCGTCTCTAATAGAGCATCGTGTCTCAAGTAGGCAAAGGCTTGCATTATACGTTCTTTGTCAGACCTAAGAACATTCGTAACCTAAGACCACTCGCTCTTGTTCCCAGTAGGTTGGAAGGGCTTTCCAAGTGCAGGCGGCTCTCTGTCTGTCCCAAGGACAGAGGGCAGTGACCTGGCTCGTTGCTGCCCTATGTCCCGGGTTAAGTGCTGTTTGCTTGTTGGGAGCTGGCTTCCTCTCTCCAGATGTTTCTCTTGCTGCTGCGTCGAGAGCGCTGTACAAGTGCAGACTAGCACACATCTACAGTTCAAGCTTTCACAGGGGCAGCAGCAGGGTTTCTTGTAAGACAGCACCAGCAGTAACTTGTACACGGGATAGTACAACAGACTTATCTTCTGACACCCTACAGGGAAAAACCATATGTAGTATTTACACCCTGCAGCGGCAGTGTTAGTAACACACATTGCTTACGATGGACAGGCAGGCACTTCTATAATTTGAGAGTACCAGCACTTTTCAGAAGAGGTGATGCACGTATATTACTAGTATAACGGCACTTTTTTGGTAGCATACGGGTGTTCTAGGATAGAGAGGGCCGGCAGTTTTACATTTTAATTTCAGTGATTGTGTGTTCACGTAGGCGAATAGGAGGCTCGCGTTTTCGGGGCTGTGTGGCGAATTTTAATGGTTGTAGCTTGTAATGAGCCAATTGTGAGTTCCAAAAAATTCAAGTGCCCCAAATTTGGTACCACATAGGGTATTCCGGACACCTCTGTGAAGCCATGCAGCAAGTACACCTTTGTTTTAGCAAAAATACTTGGAATGCATGAGCGCAGGCGTCCATATTGAATTCCTGCAGATTATTCCACCCCTCTACTTGTGCAGCCAAGGCAGTACCGGTTAGGACCAGTTGTGACTTTGGTTTACTGGGAACCGCATTGACCCCACCATGTTCTACCAGGCTCACCAGGTTCTGACAGCCACTCAGTGGCGATGTGCCTTTTTCTAAAACCATCTTTCTAGACCATTTTCGACGCTGCAGGCAATACAAACTTTGGTTAACGACTCTGGAGGCCATTCCCAGATGTTGGCGAAAAAACAGCTGATTGAAAGTGAGACCTGCTTTGTCTAACGTGATGTGTCTGTGTTATAAAGAGCAGAGCTGTGAGGCGGCACCAGACAATGTCCAACCACTGGAACAAAGGAAAAGGACTGTGCATTTGTAGATGGGGTTTTCTTCATTGCCTACCATACACATTTCTCATGCCTCATTTCCCCACCTACTTCCTGCGAGCATAATGCAGTGGTAGTCCCTAAGACAGGTAGCCAACCCTGTATATCAAGGTATTAAAGAGATTTGTTGGCTTTTAAATGGGTCAGTACAATCAGTGTTGTCACAATATGCCGCAAAAACCCAAGCAGACGTCATCAAACAGCAATATTTTAGAATGTCTATTTGTGGTGATTGTCACTGATGCAGGAGAAGGTAAACAAAACTGTTTACTTTCTTCCCTTCACTGCACGTCCCCTTTGAAGGCCCCGTATGCTTGTCAAACTATATATGTGTGTATATTTTTAGGTCTCGCCTGTCGATGCGCATGCGCATCGAGCAAGCGAGACTATAGGGGCTCATCCACACTTTATCTAACTTGCAAGGAATCGTGGCGATTCCTTGCAGTGCCCGTGACTTTTAAGCTCAATGCGCATGTGCATTGAGCTTAAAAGCGCGTGCACAGCCGCCCGCATTCCTCCGACACCTTTGAAGTGAAGCTTAGCTTCACTTCAAAGGCCCGGCTTCTTCACACCTACATGCCGCTCTGCCCCGCTCCGCCCCCTCCCCTGAGTCATCCTGCCTGCCCTCGACGTTCCCCCCGCCCCCTCCCGCCACGCAATGCCGAGAGCTTTTTTTGATTAGCAATGGCGGCTTTGCTCTTCAGTGAACTTCTCCCTCCCGCTTTGGCTTTCCACCAGCATTTGCATGCCCGCCGTGTTACGGTGAAAGGCTTGTTTAGATTGCATCTTTCCGAGTTCTTTCAGGTGAACCTGCAGCACGGGTTAAAAGCATTTCATTTAACTGTCCAAGGGGGCCGCGGTTCCCACCTTTTCAGTTCACAATACAGTGATTCGTCTTCACTGAACAGTTACCAAGCAGCAAACACAAGGTAATGCTTCCTGTCCCTCCCTGCTTTACCTCTTGCTCCCTAGTCTCCTTTAAATACATCTCTTTGCCCTAAACATTACCAGTGCTTCTCCCCACAATCCCCCAATGTCTGAACCATTGTCTTCCTTCTTCCATAGAGCTACAGCCCGTCATGCTCTCTGTGTTCCTCCTGTCCTCTGCCCGCTGTTACCTCTCTCCTTGCTCTGTCCAGCTTACCCTTGTTTAATAGGTGTGTGCATATAGGTCCGCTGGTAGTTTCTTATTTTCACAATTGCTTCGGGGATATGCAGTTCCTTACTTTGTGTGCATTTGGTGTTTGTGATTGCACATATAATTTGAGTGGATCTGGGGTGCTTGTGTTTGTATGTGCACGTGTGCGATTTGAGAATATGTATATCTATGATGCTTGTGATTGTATTTGAATGCGTGTGATTTAAGAGTGTATATATCTGCAGTGTTTGTATTTGCACAAGTGTAATGTCTGTATATCTCGGGTGTTTGTATGTTCACAAGTGCGATTTGTGAGTGTGTATATGTATATCTGTGTGGCTTGTCTTCTTCTACCATGTCTGGTCATCTCGGACAGGGCCCCTTCTCTATAAACCCTCTCTACCCCACACATTCCGACCTCTCCCTTTCTTTGGCTGCTTTTGCTCAAGTACTTACAAGCCCCCAAACGCCCCCCCCGCCCGCCCCCCTTAACTCAAAGACACACAGGGCATTTGTTGTGCGCTCGCAGAAAATATATTCTTATAGCGGCAATCCCCCCCGCCCCCCTCGAAATACCCGGCAGCCTTGAGGGGACAGGCCTGGAGCTCAGAAGGAGATGCTTTCCTCTGTTCTTTGACCCCATATGCCTCGACTTCTCCGAGTGAATAAAAGTGGTCCGCGGCGCCTGCAACCAGCTCGGTAGGAGCAGAGGCTCTTGGCAGAAACTTGGCACTACCTCAGGAGGAGTTACAGAGCGTTTCACTCGAAGCACACAGACTTCAGGGATAGAGCTGAAAGCCGGGCTCGTCCTGCTTCTGGCAGTGCTGCTGAGCTTTGCTGCCTGCCATGTGATGACAGCCTATTGTAGCGCTTAGAATGCTCATAGTCCTGTTCGAGGTGCTGAGGGCATAGGTAAGGAATGAAACTACACTACTTGATTTATTATTTTGTCTTTGCGGTGCGAATTCTGCCACTGGCCTCTCATTTTATCCTGATTTTGTCATTTTCATGTTGTTTGTGTAGCACTTAGAATGCTAATGGCACAAAGGGAGTAGAGGCGCGGTGAAAGTGCACTGCTTGCTATGTTACTCAGTTTTTATAAAACACACTTCTGTGATTGGTATTGCCTCGTAGCGCTAGTAACTACGGCCTTTTGTTTTGAACTGATATTGTTTTCGCATTTTGGTAGGATAATGCTTAGATAACCCAGGACCCTTTTAAAAGCACCAGGGAGGAGACAAGGGACATTAAGTATTATGTTATTTATCTATTCCATTCTGGCTTCTCTTAATTCTCCCCTATATCCATCTGCTACGTGTATTATAATTCAAGCACTATTCCCCAACCTCTACCATCCTGTTGTTTATATCTCTCCTTCGCCCAAAACAAAACCTTAAAAAAAAATCCATCTTTCAATTTCTTTTTTTAATAAGGTCGTTCACTTATACGTAATAACATCTTAATTGTAGATAAGGTAACAAAAATACTTATAACATTTTTATTTTTTTATAACTTTGGAACATGCTGTACACAAGCCACTCTACTGTACAATATAACCTAAGCACATTAGCAAAGTCAGTACCCCTGACTAAACATTTATAAGGTCCCAAAGACGAGACCTGTTGGCTGTGCCAATAGGTCTCGCCTTTGGGACCTTATAAGTGTTTAGCCATGCAACACTTGATGTTGTTGCACCAAGGATATTGTGCTGGATAACTAAACACGTATAAGGTCCCAAAGGCGAGTCCCACACACGCAACGCCACTCGCACACGCAACGCCACTCGCACACGCAATGCCACTCGCACACGCAACGCCACTCGCCCACGCAACGCCACTCGCCCACGCAACGCCACTCGCCCACGCAACGCCACTCGCCCACGCAACGCCACTCGCCCACGCAACGCCACTCGCCCATTTGCAAAACGGAAAATGTTAAACTCTTCTATTGCGAGACCTATTGCATTTTCACTCTCACTCACCCTCAACCCCTCACCCTCACTCACCCTCACTCACCCTCAACCCCTCACCCTCACCCACCCTCAACCCCTCACCCTAACTCACACTCACCCTCACTCACCCTCACTCACCCTCACTCTCACTCACCCTCACTCTCACTCACCCTCAACCCCTCACTCACCCTCACTCACTCACCCTCACTCACCCTCACCCACCCTCACCCTCACTCACCCTCACTCTCACTCACCCTCACTCTCACTCACCCTCACTCACCCTCAACCCCTCACCCTCACACAGTGCAATAGGTCTCGGAGCATTTGAGTTAGAGCTTTTAGATTTGTTTATGGCTTTTTTTCTTTGTAATTCTTTAGCATTGCCTACAGGAAACAAAAATGCTAAAGATTAAAAAAAAAAAACCCATAAACAATTCTAAAAGCACTAACTCTAATGCTGCGAGACCTATTGCATTTCCAATGCTTGTTTATTGTGGGGAAGGTGCAGCGTATCATTTAAAGACCGGTATAGATGCAGCTGGCAACGTCACACGCAGGGCGACAGAGTGTACAGCATCCTAGTGTTGCTCACCTGCTAGGATGGTAGCTGAACACATGGGGCCACCGTAGGTGGAGACGGTTGGTTTACCCCTCTGTTTCTATTGCCCTGGCCTTCAGGAGGAGAGGAGAGTAAGGCAAGAGGTTTCATAAGGGGTTGTCTCCCAGGGCCGGGCCTCCTTGGCGATTGGCATTAAGGCAGTGGATATTGATTGGACAGTTGCATCCAAAGTGTGTTGGGGTTGTTTTTTGGAGGTGAGCTAAGGCAAAGACGGGGTGCCACGGCTCTGCCAGGGGCAGGAGCCATGCATGCTTCCGGTCCACTGGTTAATGATACCATGATGGTGGAAGCTTCAGAGTGGAGCTTCAGAGTGGAGCTTCAGAGTGGAGCTTCAGAGTGGAGCTTCAGAGTGGAGCTTCAGAGTGGAGCTTCAGAGTGCAGAGTGGAGCTTCAGAGTGCATATTCAGAGTGGAGCTTCAGAGTGCAGAGTGGAGCTTCAGAGTGCAGAGTGGAGCTTCAGAGTGCAGATTCAGAGTGCAGAGTGGAGCTTCAGAGTGGAGCTTCAGAGTGGAGCTTCAGAGTGGAGCTTCAGAGTGGAGCTTCAGAGTGGAGCTTCAGAGTGGAGCTTCAGAGTGGAGCTTCAGAGTGGAGCTTCAGAGTGGAGCTTCAGAGTGGAGCTTCAGAGTGCAGCTTCAGAGTGCAGAGTGGAGCTTCAGAGTGCAGCTTCAGAGTGCAGAGTGGAGCTTCAGAGTGCAGAGTGGAGCTTCAGAGTGCAGAGTGGAGCTTCAGAGTGGAGCTTCAGAGTGGAGCTTCAGAGTGGAGCTTCAGAGTGGAGCTTCAGAGTGGAGCTTCAGAGTGGAGCTTCAGAGTGGAGCTTCAGAGTGTCAAGAGCAATGCCAATAGCTCGAACTTTAACAAAGGCAAAACCATTGCATTGTAAATGCTTGTTGTTTGCTTACCGTTGACGTAAGAGCGCTTGCTCCCACGCTCGTCCTTTTTTTGTTTCTGTGCTCTGAATGGCCGGCACCTTAGGCTGGTACACAGCCTAGTAACATCTCATCCAATCAAAGGTGAATCCCCAAAACACGGGCCAGTAAAGTATTGTTCAAGCTTAGGGCTGTGTACGCGGTGGGGGTAACCACCTGCCAGCGACCCTGAGCAGACAACATGTTTACGAGAGCGAACTTACAAACAAATAACAGGGTGGGCTTTCTGTTCA
This sequence comes from Lissotriton helveticus, assembly GCF_964261635.1. Classification (NCBI taxonomy): domain Eukaryota; kingdom Metazoa; phylum Chordata; class Amphibia; order Caudata; family Salamandridae; genus Lissotriton; species Lissotriton helveticus. The sequence goes on along the minus strand of NC_136068.1, from coordinate 1,547,325,081 downwards.
AAGGAGGTGACGAAGTTAACTAGGTTAAGTGAGAACTTTTCAAGGCGAGAGTTGTTACTCGTTTAATGCAGAAAGAGGCAATTAATCATTTTATTTCACGCAATGTATTTAACAACGTGATTTGTTTTGAGAGTTACAAAATGACAGATGGACACTTTCAAGGACACGTCTTTGAAATCTGGTCTGTTGACGTTTCTGAACTTTAAACTAATTATTCAGCTGAGCCTTTCATTAGACAATTACCCCTTTAAGGACGGCGATAGAAGAATGCGATCTAGAGCCAGCATACGTGTCAACATTGGTTATAAGTGAGATCAAAGGGAACAAGTCAGGTCCCGGGCCGCGCTGTGATTGGCTGACGTCACGGGGGTGTCCCGGGCCGGCAGCCAATCACAGCGCGGCCCGGGAATGACGTCACGGGGGTGTCCCGGGCCGGCAGCCAATGGCAGCGCGGCCCGGGACAAAGGGGCGGGGCTTAAAAAAAGCACCAGAAACGCCCCCGAATCGCGTTTTCAGGAGAAAGCGCGATTGACAGCCTCTGCCTCCCAATGGCTAGCCTCCATTTATGGAGCTAGCCAATGATAGGCAGAGGCGGGTCATCACCCCAGATAGAACTCAAGAGGTTTTGCTAGCGCATGCGTACTTCGTACGCATGGCTAAGGCAAAACCTAAACATGGTATATAGATTGGCATGGTATAAAGTATGGCGGAATGAAATATGCAATAATATTGAGTCAATTTGGCCAAATATAATTTTCATTGTCCAAATTTGTATATTATGAGGAGTTTATTAAGGGAATCCTCTGCTTCATATTTATCCAGATGTGAATCAGGGATGGTTTTGATTTTGTTAGCTAATGGAGAGGTTCTAAAGCCCCATTGAAAGAGATCTTCGGAATTTTAAAGGAACGGAGGCAGTCACAAGAACAGAAACCCCCTGCCTGCCCTGAAGACTGTAATAAGTTCCAGTCCTTCTTCCTCCACGAAGTCAATGACCTTTTGATGGACATTCACAACACACCCGTCGTCCATTGCCCTCTGGCGGTAGACTCTACACCGCTTGCCTATGGCAAGCCCCTCACCGTCTTTCAAAAGCACGATCATGACTCCATGAGCCGTGTCAAATCGGGGTCACCAGCGGACCCCTGTCCCCCAAGGGTGTTTCGAAAGGGCCTTTCTGGGGTAGAGAGCGAGGTCCTCAATCTGCTCAACCGATCACTAGGAATGGGCTATGTCCCGACCAACTTCACGGAAGCTAGAGTTATACCCCTGCTGAAAAAAACAGGGGCGGATGCAGCCAACCTTAAAAATTTTAGGCTGATCTCCCAGCTTCCTTTTCTGGAAAAAGTGCTGGAACAACATGTGTTGAAAACCCTATCATACTTCATAGAGGAACGTAGGCTGCTCCAGATGAAACAGGCAGGTTTTAGGGCTCACCACAGCACAGAACTGGTAATGCTGCCAGTGATGGACGAACTTAGACTCATGGCCGACAGCAGGAAGCCATGCGGCCTGGACCTGCTAGACCTGTCCACGGCATTTGACACGGTCAAACATGACCAACTGCTATCACAGGTTTCAGAGTTGGGCATCCAGAGGCTGGCACATCAATGGCTATCGTCCTTCCAGTCAGGTCGATCCCAAAGGATCCAGTTGGCTGATCGAGTGTCCAATATTGGCGCTCTAACGTGCGGTGTCCCTCAGGGTTCTGCGTTGTCTCCCCGCCTTTTCAATATCTATCTACAGCCTCTGATGGCTACATTGGCCCACATGGAGTGTCAAGTTTTCAATTACGCTGATGATACACAAATTATCATCCGGATTGACAACTCTCCCACAGCCCATGCATGGATGCAAAACATACTGATGTACACAGTCAATTGGATGGCAGCCAATTCACTTAGAATTAACCCTGATAAAACCGAGGTACTGGCCATCACCACGGGTAACAACCCATGGAGTGACCTCATTTGGCCACAAGAGCTAGGCACCATTCCCACGCCAGCCCCGGGCGTAAAAAGTCTTGGCATAAAAATAGATGCCAAGCGCTCTATGTCATACCAGGTTTCTATCAGGGCAGGGACATGTGTGGGCCTACTGAGACAGCTATGGAGACTCACCCCCTTCTCTCATTTACGGCACTACGGATGGCCGTGTCGGCAATGATTATGTCAAGGTTAGATTATGGCAACTCTCTGTACATTGGCCTTCCTGAGAAGCTGCTAACAAAACTCCAAGTGATCATGAATGATGCTGCCAGACTGATTTTCAGACTCCAAAGGCGGGCACATGCCATCCCCCTATTGCAGCAGTTGCACTGGCTCCCGATCAAACAGAGAACCAGTTGTAAAGGTCTATGCATAGCCCATAAAGCCATCCACGGTCGGGCCCAGCCTACATTAAGGACCGCCTCGTAAACTATGTGCCAGGACGTACCCTTCGATCATCTGATGCTGGCCTTTTGGCCTGCCCCCGCTTTAATACATCCTCCAAAGGGGGCAGATACTTTTCCGCAATGATCCCTCAACTATGGAATAAGCCGATGGCAAGCCTTCGCATGGAACCTACCCTTCTTCCATTAAGAAAAAACGTAAAACTCTTCTTTTTACTGAAGCCTGGGGCACACCCTAAGCCAAGTTTTGGTGCATATACATGCAGATGTGGTGAGGTTGGGCTCTCCCTGACAGTGCTAAGAGACCGGTCGGTGATTACGCGCTCTAGAAATCCTAGTTAACATTAACATTTCTCCTATTCATTTGACTTACTGTATGTAGTCGGTACCGTTATTTTATTGACAAAATCAGTTTGTCTATACACGCTCTATTTTAGCAGATAAATATATATATTTTTTATTTAAACTCATATCATTTCCTTTCCTACCCTTATCATTATTATAAGTTTAGCCCTCAGATGCATACATTTAATCTAATCTACATTTTGGACCGCATACATGTGGTACTAATTATCATATGTTATGTTATGTTATGTTAACGTTATTTATTTGGTGCACAGCTGCTCCAGCTAAGGAGCGTCCTGGCGCCCGACAAGATAAAACACAACACTACCAACACAAAAGCTGAAGAAGAACAACTACGGGGGACCTAAAATAAAAAAGTTTTAATGGCTTTTCGGAACTGCAAAAGATCCTCCAGCATGCGGATCTCAACTGGGAGAGAGTTCCAGATAGCCGCAGCCTTCACACGAAAGGAACGGCCACCGGCACGACAGCGCTTAAACCGAGGGACCACGGCAAGCGCCTGGCCCAAAGATCGGAGAGAGCGCGCCGGAACATAAAAGGACAGGAGATTGGACAGGATCTTAGGGGCGGTACCTTTCAAAATTTTAAAAGCCAAACATAGAACCTTAAAATGGATTCTCATCCTCACCGGCAACCAGTGCAGGGAGCGAAGGACATTGGAGACGGGGCAAAACCTAGGCAAGCCCACTATAGCTCTGGCTGCAGCATTTTGAACCCGCTGCAGACGGGTGATTTCTGCCTGGTTGGCCCCCACCAAGAGGGAGCTGGCGTAATCAAGCCGGGAAATAACAGTCGCCTGGATCACCAGCTGCCTCGTCGGGGCATCGAAAAATTTAAGAACAGGTCTTAGACCCCGGAGCACGCCAAAACAACAGGCCGCGTTTTTTTTAGTATGGCCAACAAAGTTGAGGCTGCAGTCCAACCAGACTCCCAGGTTTCTTAGTTCTGAAACCGGAGTCGGGGATGGTCCCAGTTCCGAGGGCCACCACCTGTCCCCCCCCAAAGCTCCGCTCTCTTTCCGACAATCATAATCTCGGTCTTAGTTGCGTTAAGCTGGAGACAGTGCGCCGTCATCCAGTTGGCCACCGCCTTTAGTCCATTCTGAAACCTGGGGGCATCAAGCTCCGCATCCCCGCTGAGAGTGACCGCCAGCTGAGTGTCGTCGGCATACGAGACCATAGTCAGGCCCCACTGCCTTGCGACCTCAGCCAGCGGTCTCACGTATAGGTTGAATAACGTGGGACTCAGCGAGGATCCCTGCGGAACCCCCATGGCCAGAGGGTGTAGTTTGGACTGAAAGGGAGGGATGGCCACGCAGAAAGAGCGATTGTCGAGAAAGGAGCGAAACCACTGCAGGGCCTGTCCCCCAACCCCCTCCAGCCGGTGCAGCAGAATGCTGTGAGAGACGGTGTCGAAGGCGGCGCTGAGGTCTAATAGTACCAGAGCCGCCGTCTGGCCAGCATCCAACACCGCTCGCAGGTGCTCCACCATCGCAAGAAGAGCCGTCTCCGTGCTGTGCCCAGCACGGAAGCCATTCTGCGTGGGATCGAGGACATCGGCCCGTGCAAGATGGTTTGACAGGGCCAAGTTGACATGGGCCTCTACAACCTTCGCCGGCCAAGGGAGTAAAGAAATAGGGCGGTAGCTCTCGGGTTTCAAGGGATCCATCGAAGGCTTCTTCAAAATTGGAGAAACCACCGCCTGCTTCCATTTAACAGGAACCACACCCGAGGTCAGCGAAAGGTTAATTAGGGAGCACACCGTGGATCGTCCCAGAAAAGACTGGTCTCTAAAAAGAGCTGATCTTACTGGATCCGACGGAGAGCCAGACTTGACTTGCAGAGCAAGTTTGTCAAACCCCTCCGGCAATAGCGGGGGAAAGGAGTGCAATGTGATGTGCCCTTGAATACCATCATGGACACCCGAAGCGGGCCCCATACTAGGAAAGGCTTGGTAGATAGCTTGGACCTTCTCCAGGAAGAAGGAAGCTAGTGCCTCACAGTGGGAGATGGAACCAACTGCCGAGGAGGAAGTTCTTTTCGCCAAATTACTATTATATATAAGAGTTCAATTGTACCCATTTTAATTTATTTTTCAAACATTTGATTGAGTTTTTATAGTACCACTGGGCTAATTGCCCCACATATTCCAAATCAAGGCAAGGTGATGACAAGTTACCAAACATGGTAATAACATCTGGTACAGTTTATATATATATATAACAAAAAAGAAAAACAGAACTTTACGCATACTTTCCTACCCCACCCACAGTGGCAAGCAACTTTAGATACAGATGTACAATCAGAGAAAGAATACAATATATCATACATTATGGCCCATGACATTCCAAGGAATCTGTCTCTCCTGGGGTTTGCAACGGAAGAGGGGGAAGGTCTATGCCCCTTTATGAAGCCCAGTGAGACCATATTTTTCTGTGTTTTTGAGGGCAACCCCGCGCCATAAATACTGCCATCTCGCACCCATGCACGTGTCTAGTTCCTTTCGCCATTTCCCTATTGTCGGAGGAGAGATTCCCTTCCATAGTTGAGCAATATTGCGTTTGCCAATAGTAAGAGCGAGAAAGAGTAGGTGTCGTTTGTATTGATTGCCTCCTATGCCATCTGTGCTATGAAGGAGAAACAGTCTAGGGTCATGTGGGAGGTCCCAGGACAGCACCTCTTTAAGGCAGATTTATACTCTACGCCAAAAGGGATGTATTGCCGTGCAGCTCCATACTGTATGGAGAAACGTCCCCTCCTCCCTGTCGTAGGCACTAAGGGGATGCAATGACTTCCATCCTCCAGAGACGAAGACGTGTGTAATACACCGATGAAGATATTTAAATTGAATACGTTGGTTTCTCGAAAACACCGCAGCAACCCGGGGACTAGCTATTGCCTCCTCCCAGTCATCAATTGTCAGTCCTGGAATGTCATCTTGCCACGCCTTCCTAGTTTTGTGTAGGGTCGTGTTGGAGTGTGTTGTCAATGTTTAGTATATCTGCCAAATTTTATGTGCACCCAAATCACCCATAAGGAGGCGACCCTCTAATGGATGAAATTCAGGGAGGTCTGTTAGGTTTGTTAGTAATGGTGTTAGAGCATGGAGTAATTGGAGGTATTTGTAAAACTGGGTTTTGTGGTGATGGAACTCTTCCTGTAATTGCTGGAAAGTTCTGAGGATAGTGCCTCACATAACGTCCCCTAAAGTGGAGATGCCAATTAGGTCCCACTGACGGAACCCCTTTAGTGCTGCCATCTGGCGTAAATAATTAACATGCCACAAGGGCGTTGACGGAGTCAACCGCCCTGGCCACCCCATTCAAAGGAACGTGTACCGCCAAAGCCGAATCGTCGTTCTGCTGCCGTGGGGCAGAGAGTCAAGCTTCTGCGCCTTATACAGTAATCGTATTAGGGGGGTCCCTTCCATTGCTGTGTGTTTAATTTGACCCATGTTTTGATGATTTTTTATTTTTTTTTTTAAGGTCAAAAACCTTTATTTGTGATCACACATTTAACACTGCTTTAAGCCGACAACCCGGAGGCAGGCAGCAACTTAATCCTATAATCATACAGTTCTACATAACACAGCCAGAATGCCGACAACACAGATTGTCCGGCGGCAATTTACATCAAATAGGTCAGATATAGCAGTTACATGTGTGATAAACATAGATTTTGAAAAAGCACAAGAAATTATGCAAATTTGTAACAGAACCTACAACCCTACCCCCCACTCAAACCGCTTCATACCCTATCCTAGTCTTAAGGCTATTAGTCGGCTATCTAGGATATCGAGTCACAACTAGTGCACCCCTTATCATTCCATACATCCCATACTTGTGCTACATGGCTCACATTCCCTGTCACCTTGATATACAACACTTCCCACTCACCCATAACCCATACAATCCCCCATCCCGCTCCACCCTTCACCGTCCACACAAGTCCGAGCCCGATCGTCCCAGCCATCCTACCAAAGGCTCCCATATATCTACGGGTCTGGAGTTTTTTGGCATAAGTTCCCAATACGATGTTAATTGATCCTTGCAATAAACAGCCGATTTTATCCAACTCGCCACTGTCGGTGGGGCCGCCCTCTTCCAGTGCAGCGCAATCTGTCGCTTGGCTAGCAACAGCAGAAGAGCTACCAATTTGCGTGAGCCACAAGGTACGTCAATAACAAATCCCAATAGCGCCATAAGCGGGTCTACCCGCAGATCTAGGTCAACAATGTGCCCTATATGCCGCAGCACCTCCACCCAATACCTCTCCATCTGCCCACATTCCCAAGTCAGATGGAAGAAAGTTGCTTCTTGTTCCCCACACCGCCAACATTTCGCGTAAGTTTGAAGTCCCATACGAAAAAGCTGTTTCGGTGTACGATAAGTTCTATGCAAATAATTTAAATGTATGAGCCTCAACCGGTAATTGGGTGAAAGATTTTCAAGCTGCGAGCAGCAAAACAGCCACTGCTTATCAGTTATTACCAAATTGGCTTCCTTCTCCCAGTCTGATTTTGACGAACACGTCAGTACTGGTGTCGTGTCCTGGGTAAATCTATAGATACGCGTTATCAACTTGCGTGGAGAGCTCTTGGACAGAAGGTCCTCCAGCGCCGGCAACATCGGTGGTGCAGCTGGAAAATCTGGGTATCTAGCCTTACAAGTCGCTCTGAGCTGATAGAATGGCAACATGTCAGAGGCAGTTGGGTCATTCGGCTCGCACATCTTCTGCAATGTTAGAAAGGAATCATCCGGGTACAAGTCGCCTGCGGTGTTCAACCCACGTTTGTGTGCTCTGTCCATCACCGCTCTATCCGTCAACGGTCCTAGTAGTGGGTTTCCCCCTATCCGCATTGACGGGGCAAAGAGCTCCGCTAGGCCAGCACGTTGCACAAGTTACTACTTGTGTAACGATATATCTGTAAGAGACATTAGTTAGTATTAGATTCCTTACCTTAGAATATCCCCAGGCGTCAGACTGGATCCGGAAACTTTTGCGTAGCAGTACCCTTGCGCGTCGGTAGGCGTCGTCTGCGGCTCCCCGTCCGTCGTCGTGGGCGCCGTGATGACGTCGTCGGAGTACTTAGACGCCGCCTCCGCGTGCTGACGTCAGTTCTTAGACACAGCTTTTCCGCGCCAGAACGCAGAGCCATGTTAAAAACCAACACTGGTGCCATTGAAACTAGGGCCCTGAAGGGGACAACCCTAACCCTAGATATTGGTTCGCAGAAAGGGGAGGATGGGTGGGTCGGTAAGGAATCTAATACTAACTAATGTCTCTTACAGATATATCGTTACACAAGTAGTAACTTGTGCATCTGAAAGAGACACGTTAGTATTAGATTCCTTACCTTAGAATAGATACCCCAGCAATACCAACCCCGGTGGTGGGTCTGCGAACCAATAATCACACCAGAAAGTCCTGGAGGACGGAACGGCCAAAGAAGCCATCCCTCCTGACTTGGCTGTCCAGGCAGTAGTGTCTTGCAAACGTGTGCAGCGATGCCCACGTAGCTGCCTGACAGATGTCTTGTAAGGGCACACCCCTGCCCAGGGCAGTGGTAGTCGCCGTGGCTCGGGTAGAATGAGCCCGCAATCCAGCAGGGGGCTCCTTCCTAGCCAACGAGTAGCATGCCTGGATACACAAGATGATCCACCGGGAGATGGTCCTCTTGTGCACCGCTTTCCCCTTCTTAGCGCCCACGTAACCAACAAAGAGTTGGTCATCCACCCGGAACTGGCGTGTGCGATCCAGATAAAACGAGAGCGCACGTTGTGGGTCCAGACGATGGAGTCGCTCTTCCTCTTTAGAGGGATGCGGTGGCGGAAAGAAGGTAGGCAAGGTGATAGACTGCCCAATGTGGAAGGCCGTGACAACCTTGGGCAGGAAAGATGGTTTGGTACGAAGCACCACTTTGTCCGGATGGACAGAAAGGAAAGGTGGAGTACAAGAAAGAGCCTGGAGCTCACTCACTCTCCTGGCAGAGGTGATGGCAACCAGGAAAGCAGTCTTCAAAGTCAGAAGGCGAAGAGGGCAATTGTGAAGTGGCTCAAAGGGAGCGCACATCAGAAAAGTCAGAACCAGGTTCAAGTCCCACTGAGGCATCACAAACGGAACAGGAGGAAAAGTGTGAGTGATGCCCTTAAGAAATCTGTTTACAATAGGGGACTTGAACAAAGAAGGCTGATCAGGTAGCCTGAGAAAGGCTGAAAGGGCAGAAAGGTAGCCCTTGATAGTGCCCAGAGCAGAGCCCTGCTGGGCAAGAGAAAGAAGGAAGAGAAGAACCTCTGAAAGAGGGGCAGCAAGAGGATCCACAGCCTTTGCTGTGCACCATGCCACAAATCTGTTCCACCTGCAGGCGTATACCGACTTTGTGGAGGGACGCCTGGCTGCCAGAATGACGTTACAGACTTCAGGAGGCAAGTCAAATGGCCTCAACTGTCGCCGCTCAATCTCCAAGCATGGAGGTGGAGACTGGACAGGTTCGGGTGGAGGACCGTCCCCTGCTGCTGCGACAGAAGGTCCTCCTGAAGAGGCAGACGAACCGGGGAATCGACTGACATACTGAGTAGCTCGGGATACCAGTACCTTCGAGCCCAGTCCGGAGCCACAAGGATGACTTGGGCCCGGTCGCGCCTGACCTTCTTCAGCACTCTGGGCAGAAGTGGTATAGGTGGAAAGGCGTACAGCAGACCGCAACTCCACTTGCGACGAAAAGCGTCTCCGAGCGAGTGCCGCCTTGGAAATTCCAACGCGCAGAACTGATGACATTGCGCGTTCTCTTCGGTGGCGAATAGATCTAACCAAGGCTCTCCCCATTGCTGAAAGAGGCCTTGCGCCACGTCCGAGTTCAGACGCCATTCGTGATCCATCATGCACCGCGGCTGAGTTCGTCCGCCCTGGCGTTCAGAGAACCTGCCAGGTGTTGAACCACCAGGGTCACGCCCTGATGTTCCAGCCATTGCCAAAGGCGCAGAGCCTCCTGGCAAAGGGTGCACAACCCCACCCCGCCCTGTTTGTTGCAGTACCACATGGCGGTGGTGTTGTCCGTGAACACCTGCACTACACTCCCCCGGACAGAGGGGAGGAATGCCTTTAGTGCTAGACGAATCGCCCGTAACTCCAACAGGTTGATGTGGAGTCGAGTCTCCGCTGGAGACCAGAGGCCTCTGATCTCCGCCTCTCCCATGTGGCCTCCCCAGCCCTGGAGGGACGCGTCCGTCACAACTACGTGCTCCGGTTGGGGAAGGGAGAGGGATCTGCCGCAGACCCAATCGCGGTCCGTGAGCCACCACTGCAACTGTCTCGCAGTGCCTTGCGAGATCAGGACATGGTCGGATAGGTTGCCTTGATGCTGGGCCCACTGAAACTTCAGGTCCCACTGCAGAGCCCGCATCCGCCACCTGGCCTGATGCACCAGTAGGATGCAGGAGGCCATCAGCCCCAGAAGCCGCAGCGTCAACCTGACCGAAACCCGGGATAACGGCTGAAAGATGGGAATCAGAGCCTGAATAGCCCGGACCCGCTGCTCGGGTGGATAAACCCGAAACTGCGCCGAGTCTAGAACCGCTCCGATGAAGAGGAGCTTCTGAGAGGGGCACAGGTGTGACTTTGGCACATTGATCGAGAACCCCAGCTGATGCAGGAGGTCTGCCGTAGTCTGGAGGTGGCTGACGACTGTCTGGGGCGAGCCCGCCTTCAACAGCCAGTCGTCGAGGTAGGGGAAGACTGAAACCCCCAACCTGCGCAGATGAGCCGCGACCACCGCCATCACCTTTGTGAACACCCGTGGGGCGCTGGTAAGGCCGAAGGGGAGCACGGTAAACTGAAAGTGCTCGTGGCCAACCGTGAACCGCAGGTAGCGCCGGTGGGCCGGCAGGACGGGGATGTGGAAATAAGCGTCCTGCAAGTCCAACGCTACCATCCAGTCTCCTGGATCCAGGGCAGCTAAGACCTGAGCCAGTGTCAGCATCTTGAACTTCTCCTTCCGGAGGAAGCCGTTGACGTTCCGTAGGTCCAAGATAGGGCGCAGGCCCCCTTTGCCCTTCTTGGGTACCAGGAAGTAGTGGGAGTAGCAACCACACCCTACTTCTGGCCCAGGAACGCGCTCGATGGCCCCTTTGGCCAAGAGGGCCATAACTTCCTCCTGCAGAAGTCGCAAGTGATCCCCCGATACACGGTGGTTCTGCGGTGGCATGGCTGGAGGAGTCGCCTCGAAGGGGAGGGAGTAGCCCCTTCGGACGATCTGCAGCACCCACCTGTCCGACGTGATAGTGCGCCAGTGGAGGTGGTGATGGCGAACCCTGCCCCCCACTGGCGTCACATGGGCCTGAAAGCACGGACTAGGAGGGTTTTGAGGCGGATGCTGCGGGGGAAGGTGTGGACTGACCTCGCCGCTGCCCACGACCGCCTGGACGGCGGTTCCCACGGCCGCCACCGCGTTGGGTATTGCCCTGCGGTGCGTGGCTGGCGGCACGTGCGGGCGCACCCCTTCCGTGGCCACGAAAGGAGTGATAGGCAGCCGGTTGCTGGCGTTGGCCCGAGAGGCCTAAGGACTTGGCCGTAGCCCTGGAGTCCTTAAAACGCTCAAGCGCATGGTCTGCCTTGTCGCCAAAGAGGCGACGGCCATCGAACGGCATGTCCATGAGCGTGCTCTGGACATCTGCCGAGAAGTTGGCGGACCTCAGCCAGGCGTGGCGTTTGACCGCCACCGTCGTTGCCATCGCTCTACCTAGCGAGTCAGTGGTATCCAGCCCACACCGGATGGAATACTTGGCTGCATCCCGGCCCTCCACAAGGGCTTAGCTGAGTTTGGCCCGTACCTCCAACGGACACTCTGGCAACACTTCCGCGACCTTATCCCACACTGAGTGGGTGTAACGTCCCAAGAGGCAGGCGGTGTTGGAAGACCGCAGGCCCAAACTAATGGATGAGAAGATCTTCTTCCCATACTGGTCATACCTCTTGGATTCCCGATCCGGCGGGGCCGACGGGAATGCGGTTTGGGAATTGGAGGCCTGGATGACCAGGCTCTCGGGGGTAGGGTGGGAGGACAGAAAACATGGGTCGCCCGGGGCTGGGCGGTGGCGTCTGGCCACGTTCCTATCTACGGGCGAACCCGTAGCGGGCTTGGACCAAGTGCCCAGAAGAACGTCAGTCAAGGCCTCATTAAAGGGCAGCAGAGGCTCGGCCGAGCTTGACTGCGGTTTAAAGACCTCAGTGAGGAGGTTAGTCCTCACGGCCGGGATGGGGAGCTCAAGGTTCAAGGCCTTGGCAGCCCTCATCAGCACCACACTATATGTTGCCCCCTCCTCCGAAGCCACGGTAGGAGGGGAGACAAACCCAGTGTCTGGAGAGGTGTCCAGGCCACTGGCCTCCCCAAGGTCTCCTGTCCAGTCCTCATGAGACTGACACTCCCTGGTCAGAGGGTCCTCAAACCCCTCCCAGTCCTCTCCTTCACCCATCTCCTGAAATTCAGGGTCCTCAACCAATGGGGCCTGTTCATAAAAGTGAAATTCACCCAACGGCGTCTGGAGCGGCGCCCAACGGGGCCGTCCCGACTGCCGAACAGGAACGGAAGGAGGACCGGGGTCGGCGCCGCCCGAGGACGGCGCCGGAGGCGACACCTGAGGGTCCGACGCCGGGAAGGCCGTCAGATCCACCGGCGACTAACCAGATCCCGAAGGAGGACCAGCGGCGTCGGGCCCGAAGGCGCCGGCGTCGTCGGAACAACTGGACCCCTCGGCGCCGGGCCCGAAGGCGCCGGCGGCGTCGGGATAACAGGGACCTGCGGCGCCGGGCCCGAAGGCATCGGCGGCGTCGGGGCCGTAGCACCCGACGGTGTCGAGGCCGGAGCCGCCGACCCGCTAGGGCTCCCAGACGGGTCCGCTGGGCCCGGAGGCGCCGCGGAGCCCATCGGAGGAGAGAGTTTCCTCATGGCCATGAGGAAGCGCTCGACCTCCTCCGGCGTCGCGTTGAGCCCAGGGACCATAGGGTATGGGGCTGGACGCGGCGCCCGCGACTCCGACGGAGCCGCGTGGGCGGTGTCACCCGAACCCCGGGCCGCATCGCGCGAGCGTCGGGGGGAGTCCGAAGAGCGATGACGCCGCTTGGACTTCTTGTGCCGCTTACCTGACGACGACTTCGACCCGGAGGAGTGCGGCCTACTCTCGGAGCTGTGGTGGCTCCGGGCCCGCGACCTGTCCCTCGACCTCCCATGGGATCGGGACCTCTCGCGGCGCGGGACCGACTGCCGGAGTTCGAGTCGCCTGCGGGACCGCTCCCGCCTGGCTTTCGAAGAGAGGGCCCGGCAGTCGGAGCAGGCCTTGTCGTCGTGGTCGACGCCCAAACACGACAAACACACACGGTGAGGATCCGTGACCGACATCAGCTGATCGCAATCGTCGCAATGCTTGAAGCCGGGCATCCCTATCGGCACCGTTCCGGAGTCGAGAGACTTCGAAATAGTAATCAAAAAGGATCAAAAAGTTTAGTCAAAATTGACTAGGGTTACTGCTTTTTCCAGATCTGCGCTTGCTGGCGCGGAAAAAAGAAGAACTGACGTCAGCACGTGGAGGCGGCGTCTAAGTACTCCGACGACGTCATCACGGCGCCCACGACGCCGACGACGGACGCGGAGCCGCAGACGACGCCTACCGACGCGCAAGGGTACTGCTACGCAAAAGTTTCCGGATCCAGTCTGACGCCTGGGGATATTCTAAGGTAAGGAATCTAATACTAACGTGTCTCTTTCAGATTAGCTATTTTCAACCATGGGTGATATACAGTTACATTGAGCGGGGTAGGCGAAGCCACATCCGTTTCGATAGCAACGTGTGGTTGAAAAGGAATTGGGTGATGCCAATAATGCAGGTACTGGGCCTGCGCACTGTAGGCGTACAACTCAAAGTCCGGAGCTGCGAGCCCCCCCTGACTAAATGGAAGCGTTAAGAGGTTCCACGACACCCTCGGCTGTCGTCCCGCCCAGACCAATTCCAAAATGACAGTCCTCAGACGTTTAAAAAAATGCCCGGGGAGTGGCAGGGGGATATTGACAAATAAATAAAGTAGTTTAGGCAATAGGACCATCTTAGTTATCGCTATACGACCCGTCCAGGAGAGTGGCAGCGTTTTCCACCTCTGTACCTTAACTTCCAGCCAGTCAATTACTGTACCAAATTTGGCTAGCCATATTTTCTGTATGGACCTACTGAACCTAATGCCCAAATACTTTACCTCGTCCGTCGCCCATACTATGGGGAATTCAGTATCGCACTGTTTAGTATCATCAGTTAGTGGCAACATCACCGATTTTGACCAGTTGATGTGTATGCCCGTAAGGCCACCATATCGTACAAACTCTCTCATCAGAGGGTCAAAGTTGTCGACCTGATCGGACATATAGATAGTCATATCATTGGCGTACATAGATATAAGCAGACCTCTCGAGGTGAAGCAAATGCTACGTTGCATGTGATGTTGTCTCAAACGGGCCGCCAAGGGTTCAGTGGCGATAGCAAACAATAGTGCCTTGTACCTCTAGTAATGTTAATTGGTCCCTAAATTTGTCCATTCACCCTAACTATTGCCGTAGGGGCAGTGTACAAGAGTCGTATTTGTTGTAAATATAGGGAGCTGAACCCCATATGCGTGAACAAGGCAAACAAAAATCTCCACTCAAGAGAGTCAAAAGCCTTGGTGGCGTCCAATAACGCAGCTGCCGCCTGCACCCGGGGATCTAAATAATGCAATAAACCAAACAGCACTCTTAGATTGTGAGAAGTGGACCTCCCCTGAAGGAAGCCAGATTGGTCAGACAATGCAATTTGGGGTAACATAGGCTTCAGTCTCTCCGCCAACAACTTCGCGCAAATCTTCGCATCCAAATTAATTAATGAAAGGGGGCGGTAGGAATCAGGGCAAGTCGGATCTTTATTGGGCTTCAACAGGGTTATTATCATGGCCTCCCGTAGCGTTGGCGGCAGTATTCCCGTTTCCATAGATTCGAGATATACCCGATGGAGCCTGGGTGCGATTATGTCTACATATTCTTTAAAAAAGGCAGCTGTCAAGCCGTCCGGACCTAGGGCCTTATCAGCGGGCATGCTCGCTATGACTCCCCGAACATCTTCTACGGTAATCGGGAGATCCATGTATTGTCTCGCCCCATCATTAAACCATGCCAGGGCAATCGTGTCCAAATAGTCTGTGATCTCCGTCTCTCCTGGAGTTATCTTAGAGGTATAGCGCGACCTATAATAATCTGTCATGGTGTTCAGTATGGCCAGTGGTGTTCTAGCAGTCCCCCCCCATTGGCATCTTGCAGTTCAGTAATGTATTCCGCCCCTCTGGGCGCACGCAATAGGGAGGCTAACGTCTTCCCTGCACGCTCCCCTTCACCATACCTCCTAGCCTGAACATATTTGTTAAGAAAGGCAGTCTCTTTTGTCTCGCTTCAAGCAAGATGTCGCGGGGTGGCGTAAGCTTCCACTGTCCCCGCTTGGCCGTGCGGCCCTCTTCAAAATTATGTCATTGCCTCGTTTTCTTTACGCTCTCCAAAACACTCTCGATGTGGTGCCGGCTAGTTATTTCCGGGCCATTGAAGATCTTCAGAGAAAGTTGATATGGGCCGGGAGGCCTAGTATTGCGCTAGCTAAATTAACACTCCTGTGGTATGACGGAGGTATTGCTCTTCCCGATATCAAACGTTACTATTGGGCGTCTCAACTCAGTGCCATAAACCACTGTCTGTATGGTCCAGAATTAAATCCTGCCTTTTCCATGGATAGATGGATGTTACCTGGGGGCAATTACTACAGAGCGCTGTATTCTCACTCGGTACTTGAGGATCTGTCGGGTCCCACCAAGACAGCTGTACGACTGTGGCGAGACGCGAACTGCTCCATGGGATGGAAAGATCGCTTGACTCGAGCAACCCCGCTCTTTGAATCTGATAGACTCAGTAAATTGTGGAATACCAAGGGGTTTGATAAATGGGACCTCATTGGCATTAGTAAGGTGGGAGACCTCTGGGTTAAGGGTCAAATTAAATCGTTCGAGTCATTGCAGACAGAGTTCGAGTTAGGTGCCTCGGAGTACTATCGGTATCTCCAGGTTCGTCATGCACTGCGATCTGTTTTCCCGGACGGGGCTGCGGTCCCCGAATCGTCCCCACTTGAGGATAGGTTGCTGGACGGCCATGTGCCGGACAGCACAATCTCCCTAGTCTACAAGAAATTGATAAATGATAGATCAGGCCTCCTAACACACCTTCGTGAACTGTGGACCCGTGACGGCTTAGAGCTGGACGATGAAGACTGGCAATCAGCAATCTCCTCTCCGAAGGAGGTAGCAATCCCAGCTCGTCTCCGCCTTGTACAGCTGAAAATCCTACATAGAGTGTACGTCACAGGCCCGCGTCTGGTCCGCATGGGCTTTTCCGAGGGGGGATTGTGTAGACGAGGCTGTGGGCAGGTGGGGACATTTCTGCACATTATTTGGGAGTGTCGAGAGGTGGCTGCCTTCTGGAGCGGTGTGCATGCAATAATGAATGATGTAACAGGGACTACCCTCTTACAAGAGGCCAGGCGATGCATACTGAATGTCTGGGAGCCCACAGATTATATTGCAGCTCAGACTCAGTGGGCGACCCTGGGGAACATGATCGCCAAACGTGATATTGCTCAATTGGTGGGGCTCCCAAAGGCCACCTACAGTAGAAGGGTGGAAAGAGAACATGGACTGGTGTATGTTCAGGGAAAAGACTGTCTATTTGGCCCGGGGCCGCCCCCGGAAGTGGTGTAAAATATGGGGTCCGTGGAACAGCTACCGTGGAGATATATGTGCTCCACCGGTTGTGGACGACCCTCACCCACCACTTTCCCCCTGACCCTGCATTCTGATTATTCTATTGTGTGGACTTCTCCTTTATTCTTGCCCCCCCCCTTCCATTTCTTAACATTGCTGTTGACTCATTGTATTGTTTTACTTTTCCTTCCCCGTCCAGATTTGGTGCTTTATGTAAAGTAATTCTTGCCTTGCTGTATGTGTGTTTTTCTAAATAAAATTTTATAAAAAAAATAAAAAAAATTCTGCCAATCAATATTTTTGAAAGAGACTAATAAAATGTCAGTCGCTATACTGTCAAAAAAAAAAAAAAAGGCAGTCTCTCTTTCAGCTTCCTCCTGATGCTGCGTGAGGTTAGCCCTGAACTCAGCCTGTGTGGACGACGAGGGGAGCTCCACGATTGCTGTTTCCAACCTTGCCAGGTCCCTCTCCAATCGGTCTGGAGTGCCCCTGATAGATCTACGGACACCTGTTTTAAGAGCCATACAGTTGCCTCTTGTCGCTACCTTGAAAGCCTCCCAGAGCGTGCCCGGCGATTCCACCAACCCCTCATTTAGCTCAAGTACTCCACTAATTCCTCACGTAGTTCTTCACGAAATACCTGATCTAGCAATGCTCGGGAGGAAAACCTCCAGCTAAAGGGTTGTACATATTGTGGTGGTACAGTCAGCTTGACTCTAACAGGCGCATGATCAGAAAGTGACCTCGGGAGGTGATCAGCGTCTTCCACCTGAGAGTGTAAGTCTCTGGACAGTAGCCAATAATCTAGCCTCGACCATGCATGCCTATGCGCCGTAACACACGTGCCCGCCCGAGTACACGGGTGCAGGGCCCTCCAAGAGTCTATTAAACCAGCCTCTGTCATAACATCGCCCAACACCTCTGCAGCCCTGGGGTGATGCTCGCGAGGCACTCCCTGTCGGTCAACTGAAGGGGAAAAGACAACATTAAAGTCACCGCCCCACAGCACCGCCGCTCGGCCACACATTTGAACTTTACTCCACACATTCTGAAAAAAGGAGGGGCAGTCCGTATTAGGGCCATACACATTCACAAGCAGCACCTGGATGCCACACAGTGCACCCAAAATCAATATAAATCTGCCCTCAGGATCCATTACCGTGGAATGAGTTTTCCAATGTAAGCTTCTACGGATTAGTATAGCCACCCCCTAGCATAATTGGAATAAGGCGCTTCCACTACCTCCCCCCATCTACCATGTCTAAGCATAGGCGTATTGACAGTTGCCAAATGCATTTCCTGTAACAAGCAAATATCCATTTCCTTTCGCAAAAGATAAGAGTGCACCAATCTTCTTGCCTTTCTACGGTCATTCAACCCCCGTACGTTCCAAGAGATACATGTAATGGACTTCACAGGGGATCAAAATATAATGCATTTACTACAGCACATATTTCCATTATCACAAAAAATTGATATTTGATGCTCATGAACGTGCTGAATAAGCTACTGACAGTACACATAAAAGCTCTAACCAGCCTATATGACCTTCTCCGCCTCCATGCACAAGGAATCGGTGGTAAGTGTACTTTAGAATAGAGTAGGTAGAAACTAAACAACAGCAACTTAAGTGCCACATCCCTCCTCCCCAACATTCCCCCCAAAATTCCCAACTCCATACTCCCTCCCACTCCACCCACACCAACCCCCCAATTAGGTTGTGTATTCCCCTCCCCCAGCATCCACATCCATACCCCACACAAAAACAAAGTCCAAACAACGGGAGTCATCCCAGGGGGTACATAGGGTGGCCGCCATACTTCCCTGTACTTGTGACAGGGTGGTCGAGCTGCTTATGCCACACCTTCATCTCTAGGACCCACCAATGTCGGGATGAGCCATCGACCACTGTTAAACATCCAGGCTCTGAGAAAAGTTTAGGGGATCATCAATAGGTGGTCACAAGTACATACATCAGCTGTAAGGAGGCGAGAAAGGTATCAGCTAGCCCACCCCCGATAAACTAACATACCCCTATATCACATAAATGTACATAGTTCATTCAATGTCACTTAGCCGTTCAGTTGAATCTCGCTCCTCTGACGTCTTCTGCTGTCTCTGGTCTTTTACCAATTGCTTAGCATAGGTCAGTGCCGCCTTTGCATCAACGAAGAAGGTAGGTCTGCCAGGGCCCTGGACCCGCAGCTTAGCCGGGTATATAAGCGCATATTTCGTACCTGTTTGCTGAAAGATTTTCTTCGCCGGTATGAATTCCCTGCATGCAGCCTGTACCTGCAGAGTAAAATCCGGGTAGAGCGCTATTTCATTCCCTCGGTATTGTATCCTGTCTTTTTCTCTCGCGAGGCGTAATATAGTGTCCCGGTCCCTGTAGTTTAGCACTCTGGTCAAGATTGGTCTCGGCGGAGCGCCCGGCTTGGGTCTAGGGCTCGGTGAGCTCTCTCAATCAGGAACATTGAAGACTATCCGTCCCAGAAGAGTTCCTGCATCATAGCCTCAATATAACGTTCCATATTAAGAATGCCCGTCGATTCAGCAATACCTGTAATGCGTATGTTGTTACGCCTTGATCTCGCTTCCAAATCTTCATTCTTCTGCTGTATTAAGGCCAGCACCTTGTCCATACCCCTCACTTTCTTCTCAATTTCAGTATGTCCTTCCTCCGTCTCTGTGACGCGCGTTCCCAGCACACTGACTCTCCCCTCCTGCTTATCCATCCGGTGCGTAATGCCGTCCGTACGAGCAGCCAATGAGTCCATCTTAGAGTCAATGCCCTGCAGACTGGTCTTCAGCTCCTGAATCATGGCCCTGATATCCGCAGCCGGCGGCTGACCTCCGCCTTCTTCCGTTTCATCCCGATCCGTGGGTTTCGTTCCGGACTGCTTAGGTGTCTTCCTATCAAAGGTTATTTTGGGCTGTCGCGTCTCAGGTTTACCCATCTCGGCACTGATGCGGCCACACCAGCCAAAGAGCCAGCTTCACTGCTACCCAGCGGAGTGTCCTACACCGGCACCACAGCGATTCCGCAGTGAGAAGTCACTAAACAAGGCCTGCACCATCCAAACCAGCTGTTTCCACGCGGCACGCACAAATTAGGATTCCACCTCCCCGACGTGCCTCTGTGGTGAATCCAAGCCTCAATGCACTCCAGAGGGCAATGCCAAGTCACAGGCCACCAGTTCCACAGGGACGTCGCCACCACATACATTCAGCAGCACCAACCACGACCTGGAGGCGGGGGGGGGGATACTGGCCAGATGACTACTCTCCACACCCACACAGGTGGCTATCTCGGCACAGGTGTCTACCCCGCACCCTCAGTGGAGCGGCCGACTCACTAGCGGTGTTCCAAACGCCCTCTTCAGGGCCACCTGTCCTCCATAGGATGTCCTGTTAATCGTAGGGCGCTATTTGGGTGAAGCTCCTGCCCCACAGCACGATGCGGACACACTCACCACAGTCCTGCCATATAGGACGACTCCCAAGGATTTACCAGCAACAGGTGACAAGATCGAGGGGGTCACAAATAGCAGTGTCTTATGGCAAAAAATGCATTAGCTTTGCACCATGGCAGCAGCACCCGCACTACCAGTGGGCAATATCGCAAGGCTTCAGCCACCACATCTCCGTGACTGGTACAACGATCTCAGGCCATGCACACAAGCGCCACACCAGCAAGGAACTCCCTGTCCCCGTCTCGGACTGCACCCGTCAGCCAGTCCACCGCCGCCTCCCCGAGTGCAGCGCAGCAATGCGTCTATCAAGGATCCAAAATGGCGGCCCTCTGCCGCGGCCAAATCCGATGAAAATGCGTCGCAGTCGCAATCCAAATCTGACCCTCGTGCGGCCTATATATGCAGCCTGCTGCGACGTCCGCAATGCCCCACGATCTTCTTGCTTAGCGCGCCTCGTCCCCGCGGCCGCTCCTCACATGTCTGCAGCGGTCCGATCCTGCCAGCAGTCCCCTCCTCGTACCTCACTTTAGTCGCATGGGGATCCACAGCTCCGCTCGCCGGCAGATCCGCAGGCAAGGCACCAGCCACGACTGCAATGGCCCTCCAGCAGATGTCCTAGACAGACCTCCTACTGCCCTGGTGTCCACTGCCCAGGCGAGCGCTGCACAGTCCGCCGCCGGACCGCCTCTCTCCCCTCTCCGCAGGCATCTGCCACGTGAGGCCCCGGTCTCGTTCGAGCACCCAGGCCGCTCCTCAGCTCAGGCAATCGCGCAGGCACAGCTCCGCAGTCCCAAGCGCGAAACTCCCGATTCCCTCGACAGAGACGAGCGGAGTGCATCCGCGAGCTCTGGTCCCTGGCAGGTCCGAGAATTAGCGTGTTTTTAACGGATATATGCCGGATTTTTGGCTCGGCCGGCGGAGCTGCAAAGTTAGGCAGCCATTCCGCCCGGCAGCCAAGCCACGCCCCCATGTTTTGATGACTTGGTACATAAGGTATGTAACTTAAAATGAAGCTTTTTAAACAGATAAAAAGAACCATTATGAATGCAGCGAACAGCAACGTGCCCAGCTACCCTACTATATCCTAGAAATGCACACCCCTTCTGCCTCGAACATCACCTTGCCTTCTCGCTCCTCATCTAATCTCTTCCTGCCCCAATGCAGCTTTTCCTCTCCTGAAACATAACACTTTCATTGATAACTTCTCTTCTCACACAACCATGCACCTCTATTGTCAGTCCTTCAACACCACAAATTATCACCTTGCAGCACCTCATCTTGTACTATCCACACTCTTGACTAACCATCTGCCTCCTCCAGCACTCTCAACCATCTCCCACCTTTGTCTTACACTCTTTTATGAAACTGTTAAGAAACACACTGACAATTATCCCCCCATGCACACTAACCTATGGCACTTATTGCAAAATACACCTGAATACCCTTTTTGGTGATTAGTGTGCTATACAAATCATAACATAACATACATCTTAAATGATGCAGACTCATACCGCTAATTAAAGTAGCAAACTGCTCAGCCAAAAACACTTGCTCTAACCCTTCCTTCCATCACTTTACAGCTCAAATGCTCATTTACCTGCCTGGACCCATTACTTAAATTGTTCAATCACATTCCTAAACAGGATGCTTAAAGGACCTCCGTTACCTGGACCACTTTGATTCCTCCAAATCCAGCAAAATGTTGTCTCAGTATATTAGAATAAGACAACAGATGTTCCACTAGACCATGTCTACTCACCAACCCTTTCCCAGGGGACAATAATTATGGTTTGTAGATTGCAGAGGGCTACACTGATGTCAACAGCATCAGGGTGGGTCAGGGGGAAGGTAGCATAAGTTGGGGATGAGGGGAACAAATTATGTACATGGTGTGCACTGTCAATCATGGAGTTGTGCCCTCTAAATTAAGCCCCAACTCTTCAGAAGAGAATGCTGTATTGGAGTTGCTATCTCTCTACCAAGTCTTATCTGCTTGCTATAGCTATATGAGGGAAGGACATGAATGTTTCAAGTCAAGAATATAAAGGAAGTAACTTTATTAATGAATTGGAATTAAATGGCACCTTAACGCCTCACAATCTACTTATGCCTTAAGTTTCTTAGCTGTAAATATCAGGAGTGATTAGAAACAAGTATAGTTAAAGTATAGAGTACTGTAAGAAATCCGTAACAAGGTACCCACACAATGTATGCAGTGCACAGAGGTGGGCAGACACAAACTCCCAACCTCCACCGCTTTAGATGTGGTTCAGTGGAAAGGTGTTAGCCATGATATTAGGAGACTCGACATTTAATCCTGGCATTACCACTTTGCCAGAATATGTTGTTTGTGAAATCTGCATCAAATATCTGGGCAGGTCCCACAAAATGGAGGCCTTTTTGAGGTGAAAGTAGTTCCTAAGTCTCTCCAAAGGAACCTCTCACACCTCCGTTGTGAAATCAGCAAGATTGAAACTATGGAACCAGAAGGTTTTTTGTTGTTATTATTAATCCCGGCCTCCCCTTGTGACAAACTGTGTGCACTCAGGCAATCATTTTTTTTACATATTTCCCTGCTCTTTTTAATTTTAACAGAGGTATAATTTAGGACTTAAACCAAACTAAACACTGATAGTAAGTATGTGTTAAGAAAACAGGATTGCAACCAAAAAATCATTTGACTCAACGCTCGTGAGAGAGAACACCCAGTTTCCTAAGCCACGACCATGTACAAGTGCTTCTCTGCCAGATAGCTAAGTCCGCTCTATAGAAATAGCATAAACATACAAACACTCACTAAAATGTGCTGTAGTGAGAAAGTTATGGGCCTTGAAACAATTATCTCTGCACTGTGGTATTGGTAGTCCCGCTTCACCAAATTGCTTGTTTATGTTCAAATCATGCCCTTCCTATGCCTTTATCTCCACCAATAAAAGCTTGAGTCAAGCTTGCATCAGATGCCTGGCTCTAGTTTAGTTTGAGGTTCTCTTGGATACTTGGACCCAAAACGAGCAGAGCCTTTATGTGGCTTCTGTCTACCACCGATGCTGTAACTTCATGCACCAAATATTAAAGACAAAACACTAAATTTTGATTTCAAATGAGAGGGGGGAAGAGATACCAACTAGTAGCTGAATTGCACAATGAAAAAAACATTAAATCTGGGTGAATCCCAGCTTCCCTGCTTAGCCAAATTGTGTGATCCTAAGCAACTGTTTAATTTTTCTTCATAACCACATATTAAAGTACCTTGAAATACTGTAGTTCAGGACATGTTCTGTACACGCACACTTCCCTTGTGTTTAATTTAATAAAATATACTGTAGCTCCATGTGCAAAACAACATAGGCCACAAGTAGGGAGCACATGACTTGCCACTTAGTTCACTCGTGGCATTGTGGGCAGAGATTGGGAAGGGAATCAATGTTTCTAAGTTCATGTTTGCAAACTATCACTTCTCATAAATACCACTGAAGGGAGTGATATAATCTGATATACAAAGGTGAAACACTTCGACAGACAAATACGCTATGAATTGTGAAGACACTATCATATGTTTAGGTTTGTCCTACAATGTTTTTAAACAGGAGGGTCTTTCTAAAGATAAGTGGTGCAAGACACCTACTATGCTTCTTTTCCTTTACTTTAGTTAACATATATTTAAATGCTTTCTCATTTATTGAACATCTTTCAGAATGTTAGTGCTCAGTTAAGTAAACAGAACCCCAGTGCTGCTGTTCACCAGGGGAGCCACATATAAAGGTCAGGGTCGGGAGGCTGCAAGCGGCCCCAGGCCATACGAGTATCCCTCCATTTGACATTTCTCATCAACTCTGCTGCCGTAATGACTAGGCTGGACAAGCATTTGCAATGCAATAGGTCTCGTACTTACACGAGTTTAAGCTATTGGTATTGTAAATGACAATGGCTTTTATTTATGATTTTAAAACGAAAACAAAAATAAAATAAAAAGGCTTTGTTATTTGCAATGTCAATAGCTCAAACTCGCATGAATGCGAGGCCTATTGCATTGCAAATGCTTGTTTACAGGTGCCTTAATTGGAACAGACTGAGGACACCCAATGGAGATCAGATGTCGGCCACAGTTTAGAGTGTGTGCAGGTAGAGAAAGGGCACATACGTGGTCACCAGTTGTGGGCACACCTGGACAAGACCTCATCAGTGTGAGGGGCAGATGAGAAAGAAAAGTTCATGGTTATGAATCCTGGTTGCACATGAAAAAAGTCAGTGAAGGAGTAACGCATCAGATGGTGTCGTGTCTGGATGCTGCAGGAGTTATAGAGACGAACATGTATGCATGGTTGTCCGCTTTTGCCGCTGCTCAATGTAGAAGGATGCTCTGTATCACTTTTAGTGAACATGGAAGCGTCATGATTTGTGTGTAACCAAGTCACCCTGATTACAACATTTCTATTACAAAGGATTTGAATAATCGACACCTGAACACAGCAGTTGGCTGCATTTTTTAAGGAAAATAACATGGAAGCCTTTCTTCTCCTAATGTGGAAACTGCCACTTCAAATCTAATCAAAAATAGAACATCACTGAGTCCCCATGAAATGGGATGAACAAAGTCAAATTTAATGGAAAGTTAAAATCTACAGTTTCTACGCCCCAACGTGACTAATAAAATTTCATTCAGCCCCCCAAAATGCACCTTTTTCATAGTCCGATTACAATCTTTTACCTAAGAAGCCAGTCAGTCAACCAGTGCTTCATATTTATCAAGCAGGTTAAAGGTGGTCCAACTGGTAATTTCCATACATTTCAAATCACAGGCCGAGATCAGCAAGATGCCATCAGTTGCAGGCTGGCTGACTGCCAAACTCTGCCTCCGGGGGTTGGGGTATTACAAGGCTGGAGTAGTCAGTGATGCGTCTGGTTCTTTCCTCCTTACATGCTTTACAAAGGTGCATGCCTCTCAGAAAATCTGCCAATTGCTTCTGGTCCTGACTGGTCCAGGTCAGAAGGCATGTGTTCTGACTGAGCCCTTTGAAGCCAACAGGTTTGTGTCGCTGAGATAAATGCCAGGTTTACAAAGATTCTGCACAGCATATTTATAGATGCATTTTCATGTCAATGGACACATCAAGGCGCCTGTAAAAACCAGGCTTGTTCCACCATAAGCATGGTTCGTGCACAAAACAGAATCTTAGTCAATCAGGCAGGATGGCCAACATTAATTTGCTAAATTATTTAGTTGCTAGTTCGAGCAAACAAAAACCATCAGCATTGCCCAATTGTTTCTGTTTTCCATTCGGTTCTACAATAAGATTTAATATTTTTGGTTAGGTCGTGTCATTTAGTTATTTGCAGCATTTTAACTAAAATAAATTAAGGTGCCACTGTTAGGTTTACAACCAACCACTGAAGCACAGCTGCTAAGCACACACCTTATTTATATGCTAAATTCCTTTTGTTCTTTCTTCCACGGCAGGGTTATAAATGTGGTATTTTTTACAGATAAAATGAACCCAAAACTTTTGTCAAAAAGAACAAAGTCTGAATAGAACAGAAAAGTAGGCACGCTGACCCATGAGTGGTACTGCTGATTTAAACAAACATGATTTTACAGAGGCTTTTGCCTGTTTAAATGAAGTGTTTTCTAAAGCACTTAGCAAGAAAACGTGTCCAGTTTTATACACACCTGTTCTTCTGCAGTTTATTATGCACCTCCGTGGTCCTAGCCTGCAACCCAAACACAATAAGACAAACTCAGTGGCCGCTATCAAGGGTCTGCTTCCAATTTGCATTATTCGTTACACTGTGAGATGGCTATCCCCAGCCTGAGCATGGCCCTGTGAAGGCACCTGTTAGGAGTGCTTGTACAAATGCAAAATTCTTTGATGAACATGGGATTGGCACCTCCAAAAACGCTGTCTTTGAAGAACAAGAGCGATAAATTTCTCTTGCAAACCAGCTCTTCAAAAAAAAAAAAAAACTCCAAGGCCAGTCAACCTTTTTTTATTTTGTTAATTTGTATATCGTTTCAACCACTGAACATAAATACCGCAGGCATGGCACACTCTATTTATCCTTGCAAAACTCTACATGCCACACTTAAGCATATGATTAGTCTAAATAATATTGCTATCACACACTCAAAATTATGTAATTGACGTTTTACTTTGATTTGGGTTCTGCATGTAGGTGGCGTTGTGTAGTCACAGTGTCGTGTATTTCTATAGGTTCTGAATCGATCCCCCTATTCCTGACCCTATTCTGGTTAAACTAACTATCTAGTTAACTAACAGTCAGCCCATGAGGCAAGAAATCCCCCATGATGCAGATACCGTTATCTGACGCAGTCACACTACGGCACAGGAACGTGTTATCTGATTAGGTCATAACGCTTGAGATCTAATTAGACAAGCGACATTCCTCCAGCCCCTGATAAGGCATACGACGTTCTCATAACAAATCAAACCTATGACAACCTGGATAATCCGTGCGGCCATTGTTTTGATTTCACAGAGAACTTTAGTAAAGAATGTGCTAACGAGCAAGTCGTATGACATCTTTATTGACGTACCTATGTCCATCCTTACGTCAATCCCGGCACCTTTAAGGTATAAATATTGCCGACCTTGCCCTATGCAAACACACGCGTGGTGACAAGACGGAGCAGCCATACTTGCCGAAGCCGAGAGCAGAAGCAGACCCCGCTGGCAGCAGCCCCGCCTTCCTGACGCGCTGAGAGACGCGCTGCTATCTCAAGCCGAGAGACCCAGCACCGGCGCTTCCGGGTAGCCCTCGCAGGCAGCCTGGAATATCGAGAGCAGAGAAAGAGATACCATTCCTCATCCATCCTAAATTCCAGGTACAGAACTGAATAACCCCTCACAGAGAATTCTTTAGTTATTCACTTGGCAAAAACAAACTTAACTTAAACTGTAACTTTCTATTCCCGCCCACGCATTAGACTTAGGTCAGGTGCACGGGGTAGGCGTATTTAGAAACACCAGTTGAGTACGTTTAGTCAAATGTATATGTGTATGTAAATATATTTTAATCATTTTAAAACATCATATGGCTCAGAAACCATATCAATGTTTTTACAGTATTATTTTATACTATTGCTTTTAATGTATGCACTTTACTTAACTATAAGTATTGCAATAATATCGATCCATTTCTCTTGTACGAGAAAAGAGACTGATCAATAAATAACACCTTTTTATTGAACACGCCCGTCTCTTCCTTTTCTCTACATTCTGATGAGACTAAGAATGCACGTACTGACTGAGTAAAATAATTGCCTTGTGCTCACACGACTCTTGAGATTGACTCTTGATTAGGGGAGAGCAAAGTTGTCATGTTCTATGGTTGTCAGAAACTAAATCCCTTCTTGTCTAATCAGGGGAGTTAATCCTTCCTTGAACATTCGAGAAAGTTTCTAGCGAACTCTGAGCTTAGCTGGCAAACCCAAAAATTAAGTCTAGTATCGACAGTAGTAGACCTAGTTAACGTCTGGTCTAGGCCTTTACTGCTGTAGGTACTATTCCAATGCGCAGAGCCTATTGGGAAAATAGGAGCTACACTACATGGCGCCCAACGCGTTTGGAAAGGGCGATAAAACTAACGTAAGACATTTAGAGTAACTCAGTCGTGCTTTCTCACTCAGACCCCTTTTCCCAAATACTCCAAAGACGTCTGGAGTGGGTGAAAGGTTATATCCTCCAAAACCTCGCAGGAGGGAACTCCTATGTATGGTTTTTGGTCAAGTCAACGTTGAAGGATAAAATAGTTCCAGAATATTGTGCATCTAATCTCTGTCTCCATAAGAAACCTGATCTGCAAACAAATATAATACCATCCTGTCTGTAAAATGGCAGAGAGTGATGATGAAAGAGAGGCAATTAGATTAGCTACTGAAATAGCAGATGCTGATGCTACCATGCAAACAGCAGACCCGGATATAATACTCATCCAGGTCGCCAAAAGGAGATCTATAACCTTAAAACTTATAGAAAATGGACTGACACCTAGAGGTGGCACAGTCATATTCGTAATTGAGGCACACGAATATCGGCAGACAGAGGTATACTATACATGGATACATTTTCCAGCAGCTAATGCTGTAACAAAGTACTTCCACTATTACAAAGTAGAGGAACCTCCTGAAACATACACTCCTTTCGAGGAGGTGGAAGTACCACTCAAATGCCAAGAGCATTTGCTCTTATTTGATGGCGCCCTAAAACACAATAATCACATTACAAGGCTCGGTCCTTTAGGAAGACCAGGAGCAACGTGGCCGGTCCTAGCCGGATACACACCACATCCAGACATCGATAGGATGCCTGCAGCTGAATTATTAACACAGCTGAAACAATTACTAAAAATTCATAGACAATTAGTTCAGTATGTAATGCGGACTTCAACAATTCAGCCAGCGATTAAACTACCACAGCTGACCCCACACCAGGGGAACACAAATAAAATTACACCACAGAACATCCAATCCTGCCTAGGTAAGGTTCCAGCTAAACGGGAACAAATACCATTCTGGTTGGCACAGAAAATTACCCAAATAGAGGCGGTGTTTCCTGACACCACCCCGCTGGAAAAACACAGGATTCTGACTATATGTCTCCCAATGGGAATCGCACCACACATTGAGGACTGTGACACTTGGGGTACAGTCTTTGCTTCCATCTACACAAAAACGCACGGTGTTCCATCCATTTCGGTAATACCAGATGTGCTTAAACAAATTCAAGATGAATACGGTCCAGAACCTGCTTTAACTCTTGGTATGAAATTACTGAAAGACTTCAAGCAGGTCTCGGCTATATTACTAGCCAACATAAAGGGTGAAGCAGCAAACGTGGCGATCCGCCAGAGGTTAAAAGAGACAGATATAGCAGACCAACCAGCTGAAATTGCCAGAATCATAGAAAAATCCTATGAAGAACTAGGCAGAGATAGTCTAGGTGGAATACCAGTAAAACCGCAACTGACTACAAGTCCAGAAAAAATGTTTTTTAACAATAATAATAATTCACCAAAAAAGAACTGGGATGGAAACAAACAATCCAATCCTAAAGAAAAGAAATTCCAGTCCAGAGGAAGGTCGCCTAGGCGAAGAGAGAAATCTCCAAACCCAAGACAAAGGTCACCCCAGAGTGACCCCTCTGGGAATAGATATAACCTTAGAAATAGGGATAATATTAAAAAACCTGATAGATATCAAGACATTGATACACGTCCCTCTCAATCTTTTCAGAATTCCTCGCAGAAATCGGAAAGAAGAGGACAATCAGAAGAGCACGCCAAGTCCAAAGACAAGGAACCTGCTCAGCTAAAAAAGAAATTACAATTTCCAAAAAAGAAGGTAGCCAGTATCAAGGTAGTTAACAATGCCGAGAATACTGAGGACACAACTGAAAAACGGAGAGTGGGCTCAGACAATGCTAGACAGCGCAGCAGAGGTGAGCATAGCTCGCAAAGTCTTTATGAATCATCTGGAGACAGTGGACACGAATGAATACCTTCAAGTGGAAACTGCAGACACCAGAGTTAGCAAGCCCCACAAGATATACGAGATAACATTACGTATAGAGGGAGATAAGACTAGGAAAATAAGGGGACTATTTTGGGATAACCTCTCCAAAGGCTATGACATCCTTCTAGCTGAAAAAGACTGGCCACCAGAGTTTGTCAGGGAGTGCCCTCATGGCGAAGAGGTAATTATGCCTGCCTTCTCGAATCAAATACCGATTCATAAAAAATACACACTTGCTAGAAAGTGGGCAGTGGCCTTAGCACCTGCTTTATATAAAAATCATGTAGGATGGGATGAGGATTCTCCTCCTCACAAAATCCAGTTAAAATCACAACCAACTGCACAAAGGCAGTACCCAATTAAGCAAGAAGCTAAAAAACAGGTAAATGAAATACTAGACCAGCTAGAATACCAGGGGGTGATTGAAACTTGCACCTCACAAATGAACAATCCTTTGTTTCCGGTCTCCAAACCAGACAATTCATACCGTCTAGTTTTGGATTACCGACACCTTAACACATGTTGCAAAACTTTTGCAGTGCAAAACTCACACAGTGCTGCACTAATGAATAACATAGTGCGCAAAAAATACAAAACTACCTTGGACATCTCCAATGGATTCTTTTGTCAAAACATAGCACCAGAGAGCAGATATTTAACTGCATTCTCAGTAAATGGCACTCAAAAACAATTCTGTCGGTTAGCCCAGGGGTACAAGAACAGCCCGGGGGTATTCTCAGCGAGAGTAACAGAATTACTACAACTATATGATGATGAAGCATTATCTTATGTTGATGACATTTACCTAACAGATGATGACTTGGAGACTCACTTGAAAAGAGTGAACACCATAATACTTGGGTTCGCTGCAGAGGGTTACAAATTCAACTTCAAAAAGTCCAGAATTGCCCATCTGACGGTCCTATTCTTAGGATATGAGTTATCAAGTGAAGGTAAAAGCCTGGCAGACAATTTCCTAGAGAAATGTGCCGTAATCCAAGCTCCTAAAACACTAAAAAACCTACAGTCAATTTTAGGCTTCCTAAATTTCGGAAGAACATACATTGCAAATTACACAGAAAGGGTGAAACCCCTTTACGATCTAATTAAACCAGACTTTAAAAGATCCAGTTGGACTCCAACACACACAGAAATTTTGAGATCCTTACAAACAGACATGCTAATTAAGACAAAATTAGAAACCCGTGATAATACACGCAACCTTGTGATCCGAGTCATCCCAGGGAGATGCGGATTCACATAGGGAGAAAAGGTACCAATTGCACTCAAATCACACTTGTACACAGAAGCTGAACAGAAATTCAGTAATACAGGAAAAATCATTCGTGCAGTTCAAACCGCAATAGCTAGAGAAAAAGACATAGCTGACGGTAGACATATCACAGTCAGAACAGCAGAATCAGCCTTTGAGGCACTAACAACACCGTGTAATTTACCAACAACAACATTGAATCCGGAATGGATACAATGGGTGAATTCAATCACAACGGACAAAGTATACTACTACTTTGATCCAGAACTAGAAGAATTAAAAAATCTAAAATATGAAAAGACGTATCCTCTGCCAATCGACATTCTGCCTCTACGACATTACGCCTGTGTAATCTATACAGACGGACATGCTCAATCCTCCGTTTGGGGAGAACATGCATACAATCCCACATGTGAGATTACAAAAGAAGTGTGGCGCGGAGGTAAACTAAGACCTCTATTAACAAAATCACACTCAGTAGAAACTAATTCAGAACTACAAACTGAAATAATAGCTTTGAAAATGG